>NC_143551.1:78843500-79161500 GCF_054136105.1 Typopeltis vanoorti | reverse complement strand
TTGAGTATTTATCATATATTCATATTAATTAAAATTATTATATTAATTTATTTAAAAAAATAGGCTTTAACTGGAGAGAATAAAGATGTATCATTCATATTCGCATCATTATCTGATCTTTAGATTCATTTTAATTTTTCAGCTATCTTACTTGAAAAGTCACACAAAACTGAATATTATCTTCTTTGAATAAAAATGGCTTATCTTTACGACACTATTATCGAACATTTCTTTTAATTATGATTGATAACAGCAAACTGATCGCCTTAACTCCTCACTTGTATTCCTGGTGCAAGTCAGAACCTCTCTCGACATGCACATTACGCCTACTAACTGCAAATCAACTGCTCAATAAAATCAGTCTCGGTACTTTATAACAAAACCTCAAATTTCTACATAACCATGCTTTTACATTTTTTTGTTTTATTTTCTTTTTCGTTTATTGTCTTTTCTTTTTTTATACGACACTCCCACATGCGCTAGGTTGTCGGCCTCTAGTACATTTAGTAACTTGAGTGGCGAAGGGTTAAATAATCCGAAATTCTGTTGTAGAAACCCAGAATGGAATTTTTCGTGTCACTTCAAGCCCCCCAATAAGCAGTTTCACACAGGGTAATGAAAATCGTCCACCACTTAAACTTTAATCATTTTCCCTAATGTTTCATATGATGTGTTACGAGTGTGATTATATAATTTAAACAGACAATTTATTCTTCCTGTAAATTATATGCTTTGCACATAACCATTTACATCAGTTATCTAATGGATTGTTCTTAAAACGATTTCAATAACTTTTTGTTAAAAAAAAATTATAACAGAATTACGCATACCAATGGAATAAAGATTTTACCCCAATTTATCTTATAACAGAAGACGAAATTGCTATGTATTATTCAATCCGTTTTGTTTGAGCCTGAGGGAGAAGAATGCTAACACTGCTTCGTAAATATGATTGTGAGTTAAGTCAGTATTAACTTAAGCAGCTTAGAGTTCTCCAACAGCAATATCTGCTTGACAACCTGAATGTCTAGATGGAAACAAGATTAGCGTAATGAAGTGAGTGAGAAAATTTCCCAATTAAACTATGAACTCGGCCTTCGAATAACCCACACAAAAATGTTTCCGTTGATTGGTGTCCGATCATCATTTCCAGCCTGGAGACCGAGCGATTTCCATCGCCATCATCATTAAAATCATCTCTGGTGGATCGTTTCTTATCACTCGCTATTTCTTATCTCCCTCAAGAATGGATATCACCGAGTTAATCATTTGATAAAGTTTGGGAAGTGACCGCTGCATGGCGCCCCTTTTTCAATTTTTTTTTTTTTTTTTTATTCAACCAGGAAAGACTAATCAATAATGTGCATTGAGTTCTACATCAACATTGTTCCAAGTTAGCTGTTCGATGTTCGTAAATGGTATACAACAAATTCTCTCATCAAATTATTATGACAAGCAAGTGGGGGGAAAGGCAAAAGGAAGGGGGGGAGGGAATCGATGGATCTTGGGCTCGGAACAACACTTAAGGAAAAATAATTAAAGAGCGACAAGAAAAAAAAGAGGAAATGTAAGAAAAACGAAAGGTAAGAAATGCAAAAATGAAGAAAATAAATGAAAAATGAAAAAGAAATAAAGAAAGAAGAAATGAAAAAAGAAAAATAGGAAAATGAAAGAAAGAAAAACAAACTAAAAGAAAGACGAAATTTTAAAAAGAAAGAGAAAAGGAAGAATAAACTAAATAAATAAATTTTAAAAAATAAATAAGAAATTGAAAAATAAAGAAAGGAAAGCAGAAAGAACTAAAGAAGATATTAAAAATAAATAAAGGAAGAAAAGAAAAAAACACACGAAATTAAAAAGCTGAAGAAATTATTCACATCTCAACAGCAAATTCATACGAAACTACGTCGCATAACATGCGGTGAAGGGGGGGAGGTGTTTTTTTATCGATGACCTAAGGAATGTTTGTTCACAATGGATAGAATGTTATAATTGAAGAGAGGTTAGCTAAACTCATAGGGAGGCGAGAGGATTTTTCCATTCGCAAGAAAAATCCCATATAACAGACTAACTATCCAAAAAAACCTAGGCATTGAAGAACGATAGAAACGGAATTAATAATACTATTAATTATGTTATGGTCGTTCATTAGGCCTCGTATTTTAATTGAAAGATGGGATAAGTTTGTAAACTTTTGTTATGTTAAGAGAAAGATGAAATTTCTTATATTAAATAGAATTAGTTAATATTTTTTTTTATTTTTGGAAAATTTGCAATTTCATAAGCATTATAAAAGATATTTGAAACACACCTTTTCGTTTTTAATATAGTTTTCGTACTTTAAATTTCGAAAAAAGATCACGTAATATCTTTTTGTATTCAATTTTCAATATACAGATTTACTATATGTTCTACTTATGGGATAGAAATACAAGTAACATTATATTTATTTATGTTTCGTTTCAATATAGAGCACATTTCATTTTGTACTAATAATATAATTTTAATTTCATTGCGATGATCCTCTATGCTTTCATCTCAGCAATGATGTATCAGGCATGTCACTATAAAACGCTGCCGATGTTTGGAGTTCGTACGTTTCCAAGTGATACTTAGGTCAAATATTCCACCTACTTTTCTCATAGGATTCATCTGTCTGGCGTTGGGAACATTAATTGATCACAGCATCATGACAGATGTTCCTTGTTAGATTTAAATTATGGCAATTGGATCATTACTTGTCTTGTTGCTGTATTGAAATATGATAATTCACCCACGAGACACTGCGGGCTATTGTCTTTATCCGGATAAATAGAAAGGTGGTGGTTATAGCAACACAATAGCTAGCTAGTCCCTGGCTTACATTATAAAGTAGCATCCCGTCTAAATACCTTTTGCTCTAGGATTGATGGTAGAGTCCAACGATGCTAGTTTGGCCTTCATCTATCACATATGGAACAAAAATTATCTTAGTTATCAAGTCCGTGATTGTTCACGTCAAGGATCACACCTGTTATTTTATTTCTTCCGCTAACATCCCCTATCTCTTGGGAGCTTGATTTAATCAAGTAGACAGTGAAAATACATCCTGGCCCTACTCTTACGATACACAAATCATCAATCATGAAATTGTCTTTGTTGTGTGTGTATATACCTGTAATTTGCTGAGCTCCGATGATAAATCTTACTGTTAAGGATCTACGATACAACCAAGGGTATGTACGGATGCTTTAAAAGGGGGATGCTGTAGTTAGAAAGGTATTAGTTAGAAAGAAAATTTTTCGTCTGCTATTCCCTGCATTTAGTCTCTATCCGATAAATGTCTCCTCTCTCTCTCTCTCTTTCTCTCTCTCGGTAAGAAGCTGTCGGTTATCTAGTTTTTCCCTGTTTGGCTTTATTGTTAGGTATCGGAAAAATATGCGGTTATATTTGTTTGTTTTTGTTCTAGAAATAAACGCTTGGCTTCTGCAAGCTGAACTGAACCTTTTGGTTTTATGGGCTTAGAAAAGTTCCGCGTTTTTTGACAGCTACCATGATAAATGAGAGACATTGCAATAGCAATATTCTCTTGGAAGGATCTAGGTGGTCTGTTTTCTGGTAGCGGCCAATGCTATCGGACTAAAGTTCACTAAGGCTGACGTAAAACTATACGAAATCTTTGGGGGTGCTTCTGTTTTACTACCGACTTTCAAGTTTCCCAGTTTAACATTTATATTTTGTAGCAAACAGCATATTTAAGAGAAGATACTTGGAGTTTTTCTTAATCGTAACTTGAAGCAAACGAAACAAATCATAAGTTTTTTTTTGTCCAATTTTCTTCAGAGCTGCAATAAAAATTGGCAGATTGCGAAATCGTCTGCTTAAAAAAAATTATTGATTTAAGGTTCGATACGTGGCTTCCAAGGTTAAAAGGATGTTAGCAGATAATATTGTCAGTTTCATATAATGAATCAGTGAGCTTTATTTAAATAAAAGTAAACAATACATATTTATCCATTGTTGCCTTTCATTAATTGTTGGTCAGACTATTGTCGCTGTTATAACAACAGCAGGCATGCGCGTAGTTATTTCACAACAATGAACAACCGCCAAAGCAACTAACAATTTCGTCTGTTGCAACAATGTTCGCAGTAAGTTACAATATTCTTCCATGTGATAACAATGTAATATTTTATGCATACATTTGGAATAAACAATGCAAATAAGAAACAATATAACAATTATAATTAGTTAAATTAAAACCAAATTAAAACACCGACGACTGTGCCCTGTAGACCGCCATATTGTGTGTGTGTTCTGAGGCTGGTTTACATATTTGCAATAGGCTGCTATTTCCAGAACAATGTTGTATTTTTGTGTAAAGCTAGATAACTGAATTTTCACTTGCGCAATCCCATCGGATTTTTTCAAAATAGAGTCTTATGGAAGAAAAAAAAAAGAAAAAAAATCAAGAAAAATAGCAGTCTTGTATAAGATATAATCTTCATCTTTGTATTCTTTTGGTGAATAAAGAAATAAATGAATATAATTACTGAAGTGATTTATTTGATTTGAAAAGCTCTCTCGGGTCCTCCTGACAGCTCCTGAAGAAAGACTGTACAACTGTTGTTTTTGTTGATGAAAGACTTGAAACTAATAGAGAGAGGTGGATTGGATATACGGTATCCAATGCCTTAGTGAAGTACACGGAATGATCTGGACTGAGAATAGTTCTGAAAATGTCAACTTTTAACAAAGATGGTGTGGAGAGAGAGCAGCAGTATTGTCCAAAAAACGTTTCTCATTTGACTGGCAAATAATGAGGTGATCTGAAAAGAAAATATTGTGGTTGTTTAGCGTATACTACAATGAGTGTGAATGGATGGCAATTATCGTGGTAAGGAAGTCCTAAGTTCTAATATAGGACTTTTTCAAATCCCAAGAATATCATCCACGTATCTCTCCCATGCTGAAGGTTTCAGTTGGATGTTTAGGAGATGTTCGAAATGTTCCACAAAATAATTAGCTAGGGCAGGTGAGCTGTCATTTAAGATGATTTCGCAACAATATAAAGATGCAACAATGGTATCTAAGACAAATGATATCTAAAGCACACGTTGTTCACGTAGTAGGAAAGACATCTGAATCCCACAACTAGTAATATTCATAAGGGTTTTCAACTGAAGGCGAATTGATCGTTCTCTCATCCCCAAATTGGATTTATATAAAAACGCCAAGCTATTCACTCTTAACAGGCCATTAGGTTGAGATAAACAATAAATATATAAGTAAATTCCATAGTCTATATCGACCGACATAATACGAACAATAACAATGTGTCAGCAACAATACATCGACCTGCTTTTTCTAATGGTTTGATTTAGCAACAGCCATTTAAGTTTGGTTGCATGTTTCGATGGAACCCGAAGCTTTTAGTTAGAAAACGCATTAACATTGAATCTGTTGTACAGAAAGGTGGATCGATCCCCTTGTCAAATGACATTTACAGATCGATTTTAAAACCTATTTTAGTTGTATGGGGTGAGTCGGTCGTTGTAGAAATAACAAAGTTCTAGACTTTCAATGAGACGCCTCACTCCTAACTCCCCAAATTTTCCCGATCTCTCCCATATCACAAACTTCCAGTCAGTAGTCAACCAGAGAGAGAGAGAGAGAGAGAGAGAGAGAAAAGTAAAATAAATGGGAGACAGGTCGCAAATCAAAAAGTCATAGGAGCTAGTCGGAGACATTCCCTGGTGTCGCAGCTAACTCAATAAACCAACCGTCAGGCGTATTCCGCGTTCACACTATTATCAAGAACGTATCGCCACCAGAAAAGTGATGTTTGCCGGCTGAATATCAAACTGTGGCACCAATGATCCTTAGAATATCACTGATAGTACTTTTTGACACCACCGGATATCTGTTAAATGGGCTTCATTTAAAGAAAAATATCGTGGGGAAAAAAAGGTGATAATACCACGTTACTGATTGACTCCGTTAAAATAAATAAATAAACATAAAATAAACACTACTTATTAGGAATTTCTTTACACATCACTTTAAGTTTATATATTTAATTTATAGATCATCCCATGATTCTTTTAAATGTATATGATAAAACCTATACTAAAACAATAGCGTATTGCAATCTATTGTTGGAGTCATTGTTGCGTTATTTAACAATATATGAAACCAACAATGTTTGAAACTGACACTGTCAATTTCTCTTCCGAGCATACCAATGTGCGATCTAAAGTATTGTTTAGATTACAGTTTTACTCATAGATCTGATATATATACATGGAACTATGAGAAGTAAATATTTGTCAATTTCAATTACTGTATTTAATGGACATGCGCAAAACAACGTATACAAAACTATCATTTTATAATTTGTTCTTTAGGCTCATCAGCTCCAATAGAGTCCTTTATACGTTAACTTTATTGGATTCCCAAGAAATTATTCTTTGTAATTATGTGCTGTTCCGCTAACGTTTTTGTCAAAGAGCAAGTTGCGGAGAATTTGCTAACTAATGCAGGATTATAAATGCAGTAATTATACCTTTAATGCACCGACCAGTTCTTTTACCTGCGCGGAAATTCTATTTGCGTTTTTTTTTATCTAATTTCCCAAATCATTACAGATAAATACATTTTCTCTAAAAATAAAAAAAAAAGGAAAAGAAAATGCTTCTAATTTTCCAAACTTATTACAAGTTATTAGTGTTTTAATATAATTTCTCGATATTTAAAAGTATCTAAGGTTTTGCTAATTAATTACCAGTTTTCGATATACTAACATCTTTCTATTTACACTAACCTTATCACTATGTCGACAATTCTTTAAAAATAAATCTCCCTTCCTATTAAAAAAAATGTAATCACAGTTAGACGTTCACTGGAAGAATACTTTGATTTACATGAAATCAATAATTCATTAGGGTTAACATTATTAAGAACTTTGAGGATAATTAACTCTCTGGAAAAATAGCCTTGTTAATTGTATTAATTACAATGGATGGAAGAGGCACAAATAATAGAGCGCATTCATACTTAATGAATGCACTAATAACGACAATATGCTAAACTTTGGTGCAGAAAGAGCGACGACGCAAAAATAAGGTTTCGGGAAAACAGAAAACAAACTAACCTTGAAGAGATTTGTACAAACAACAATACGAAAAATGAATTTGTCAAATGAATGTGGAATCCAATAATGCACAAACACAACAATGTAATTGCACTACGTACGCCTATTGTTGGACTAATACGCAAAAGATTTAATTTTATCGTTTTTCAGTTTAGAATTTTTTTTTCCAGTAATTGTTCCACGCACTAATTATAATTAAATGCAGAATACAATAAATGCTGCAATATTCTTTCTTAAGATATTAGATAAATTGGACATTTATCAATTATGTCAAATCAAGTCAAAATTATAACACATCAAAATATGTCAAAAATTACTGTCTCAAAATTATATCAGAAGAACGTATCACAATGATAGCATATCGCATATTAAAATTATAGCTTATCAAAATCAAAATTATGACATATCAAATACATCAAAATTATAGTTTATCAAAATTATAATGTCAAAACATGTCAAAATTATTAAATTAAAATTATAACATCAGAACATTCCAAAATTATAAAAAAAACATATCAGAATCAAAATTATAACACACCAAAATTATAGCATTTCAAAATGAATGTGCTATTTATTTTGATACGTCATAATTAAAATTATAACACATCAAAATTATTTTGTTGAAATTATCATATCAGAATTTTAACATATCAAGACTATCAAAATAATTATATCAAATCTATAACATATGAAATTGTAACACATCAAAACATGTCAAAATTTTGTTGGAAGTTTTTTTCACTTGGTTAGACTATAATAAATTTAGTTTAATCCTTTATCCAAGTGTAAGCAAACAAACATTGCGCTGACGTATCTTCAGGACTGAGGCAACTCGTGGTAAAGGTGAACCAAGCTCTCATCACTTTTTGTCTCAGTATCTCCCATAATGCAAAGCACATCCCCTTGCGGACATGTAGAATGCTATGCATTAAGGGAAGGGCCACTATCCAGACTTGTTTCGATCTTTATTGAAGTCTCGTCAGTGGAAGCCAGACCCAGAGGTGGTGATACTACCAAGGTGGAAGCAATGGAGAAGTCATATTTACCTATACGAGTTGCCAAAAGGTGTGCCACCATTTTATTCAATTACTCTGGATTTAGAGAAAGATGTTGGAAGTTTTCTCTAAATCCAGAGTAATTGAATAATAAGGTGAGACACCTTTTGGCAACTCGTATAGGTAAATATGACTTCTCCATTGCTTCCACCTTGGTATCACCACTTCTGGGTCTGGCTCCCACTGACGAGACCTCAATAAAGATCGAAACTGGTCTGGGTAGTGGCCCTTCCCTTAATGCATGAGCATTATACATGTCCGCAAGGACATGTACTTTGCATTATGGGAGATACCAAGACAAGTAGTGATGAGAGCTTGGTCCATCTTTACCACGAGTTGCCTCAGTCCTGAAGATACTTCAGCGCAAAGTCTGTTTGCTTACACTTGGATAAAGGATTAAACTAAATTTATTATGTCAAAATTATTATGCTAAAATTTTTCACATTGTAACATTTTATATTCACAAAAAATCATTTCAATTATATAACCTTTTCGAAATATAATTTACAAGACAAAATATAAATTATATTAGAATATAATTTTCACAGCTTCATACGCAAATCAGCTGCAGTTTATTTGTAAATGGGCCTAATAGAAATACAAATAAAGATGGGGAATTGTATCTAAAAAGGAGATAACGTAAGATCATACAAAAACCAATACCCGGAAACATCTTAATGCAGATTTTTGATCTCTTGTTTCATATGATTAGGCTTAGTAAACCTTGTGCATATTCAGGACACGAACGCCCTCTATTATAAAGAGAAAAAAATTTTTAAAATACATATAAAACCGATAGCAAATGTTGATAAATATTTCTTAGTAAAAGTATTCTACAAACTTTTTTTTTGTAGTGCGTTTATTATGTGCACACAGTTTGCTTTAGAATGTTAATAGCAATGCAGTATCTCCACAAAGACTAATTATTCATCAACCTCAATTGCCTTTACTAAAAAATAACATACATCAAAGAACAACTGAAAGAAAATCTGGAACATTTCCAGTCATGACAAGGAATTGTTCATATGCAAATTAGGCCAGTCAACGTTATAAAGTCGTAAGAAAATAAAAAAAATAAAAATATTGCATTGAGGTTATCATATTCGCATGCGATGCTGGCAAAAGACGTAGAGACGTCATGTTACAATGCACCATAGAATGATAAACAAATGATAAATCTTTGGTTACAATTCTTCTCATATATTTGCAAAGCCTTCCGCACGAGTTGCCAAAGTTTGTGTGGAAGGCTTTACAAAAATACGTACACCATTGCTCGGGGCTGTTTATGCATTCATAATACCGTAGAGAATGCTCTGGATTTTCACCAACATAATAATTCACATGTACCGAGTTACAATACTAAATCGAGCAATTTTATTCTTACGTGATTAGGCTTAGCGATTGCGTTGCATTTGACTTCAGTTAATACAAAGATTTTGATTATCAGCTATGGCGTGTGCGTTCTTGCAGATGGCTCGGGATTACAGATGATAAATTAGCACTTGTCAAGATTATGAAAATGTGATAAAGATTCGCGAAAGAACAGGACTACGTACTGCCTTTCTAGTCAAGTCAAGAAAACGGACGTCTCATCGATTCGAAATGTATTGAAAATTGGAAAAAAAAAGGAGGGTAAAATTCATAACTTATACACGGAATAGCTCCATATTTTATGGGAAGAATGGACATTTATTTCTTGAATTTGCTGACTATCTAGTCCACTATTCATTTATATATCACACAGGTTTTGAGTCTGCCTATAGTTTGTTTGCTGACCAAGACAGATGTAACGTTACGCTTATTTGAAATATATAAGCAAAAATGACAGTAAATAATGATAGTTTTATAACTATCTGTCATTTATTTAAAGATTTTCGTGTCCTAGTAGAAGTTCGTATCAAAATTTTCCAATCTTAGAGGCATTGTTGCTAGGATACACTTCTAATAATACTTAATATAGAACGTGTTGCACCTAATATAAAAACACACACGCGTTTGTATATTTGTGTTAGGGAGTGTTAACATATTTATCATTCGTTTTAATAAAAACATGAATATTTAATATGTCTTTTCATCCTATATTTCCTTTGTGACATGTCACTGAGTATATTTTAAATATTTAGATATGTTAACTTATTTTCATATTTGGTTATCTGTTATGGTTTTGCTTCTTAAAATACTTTTTTCCCCTCCTTTGAATACCCATTTCTATTTAAATAGTTTCCAGATCGTTGTCTCTTTTGAAGTGATAATATAAAGGAAAGAAAGTAAAAAGAAAAATGTCGACGCAGAAGGAAATTGATCCACACAATCAACACGCTAAATACATCTCAAAAAACGAAATGGAAATGCATCTGCTAAGATGAAAGGTAAAAGATGATTTTATTTACTTAATTTGTATTTATATTTATTTATAAAAAAGTTAACTGACAGTTAAGATAAAAACAAAAAAAATATATAATAACAAAGCCAACGTAAAAGTTGAACATTGAGAAGTCAGAGAAATTGAGCGCCTACTTTACGGATAACTAAGTAAGATAATTATACTGGAATAAATAAGGTGTATTTTGATTTCTTCGAGATTAAATAAATATTTAAGTAATTATTAAGAAGTAAATTAAATTAATTTATAACATAATTCTTAAAATATATTTTTATATAATTTATATGAAAATAATTTATAATTTAATTTATAGTTAAATAAGTTTGGCTTGTAACTAAAATATCTAAATTATAGTATTATAGTTCTCTCTTCCATCATCTATGTGGATGATGATGAGGCCGAATGAACTCTTTCCACTTCTGTCTGTCCCAGGAGAGTCTGAACAATTCTGTCCAGTTTGTTGTCGCTTGTTGTGATTTGGTTTTCAGGTCCTCTTTTATTTTGTGTATCCATCTAATTCTAGGCCGTCCATTGGATCTTTTACCTTCCATCGTATTCAGGGCTTTAGATGGTAGTCTTTCTGTTCCCATTCTGGTCACATGGCCAAACCATCGCAGTCTTCTTTTCTTGGATTTTGTCTATTATTGTTATTTATTATTTTAGTCGTTTCCTTATGTCTTTGTTTCTTAGTCGATCCATAGTTCAATTATAGTTCAATAACCTATATATTATAGCTAAAGACTACATCTTACAACAGCAAATTATATACATATAACCGATATTAAATAATTTAAAACCTGTAATTACAGGTAAATATCATTATCCATTATAATTTCGATTTTTAACCAATTCTCCGATTTTAATTTCAATTATTATGCGTAAATGTACACTCAATTACCATTTTATTAAAAAAAATCATTTCATGTTTTTGTTTTATTTATTTGATAACCGTCAAAGACATCCAAAAAGGCTTTAAGAAAAGTGAAGAGATTTATTTCTGTCTGTTTGGAAATTGATTTATCCTCAAGTTGTAAGCCCGAAAACAGAAAACTGATGCACACATAAAAAAAAAATAAATTAAAAAAAAATAAGTAAAGTTTATAAGAAACTTTGTTTTATTGGGAAGTTATCACGACTTAACATTAAGCCAGGTGATTATGAAAACTCTCTCCAAGATTTCATGTATCTGAGAACGCCATCTGTTCTTCAAACTGATCCATCGTTGTCTATCCTAACCCCGTTCATCTTGTAGCTGTCTGCCATAGGGCGTGGAAAGTCGCTGGATATTTTGAAAATAACTGATGATAATGATTCTTCTAATAAATTGCCTAAACAGCACAGCTATAGCATCTCACGCGAAAATAACAATGGCGTGCTTGCAGTTTCTACAGGGGCTTTCTCATTTGGTGAGAGGGAGGAAGGAGGGATGAGTTGGTCGGCCACTTTTCCATGCATAAAGTGATTCTTGAAGTTAACTGCTACAAAATTAGCTTGATAAATGATTTTCAGTCTTGTACACTTAATCTAGCGCGCAGTAGAGAAAGAGAGAGAAAGAGAGGAGGCCAGGTTTTTTTTTTTTTTTTTTTTTTACTTTAAAATCTCGTGACCGCTTTAGGCGAATTGGTGCCCTTTTAGCCTTGAAAACTGAAGTTGCTCTGAATATCCTGTTGCCGTAGGATCGCTCCCTCCCCCCGTATGCTATTGTGTAGATCTATAATGAATTTGTATACAAAGCACTACACAGCCTTCATCAAGTGCCGAATACAAAGCACCATAGGTGATAATAGTTTGTTTTGTACGTCAGTTAAGCCTACTGGAAAGGTCACCACAAGGACGTTCTAAAATACTTTATTGGTCACATTGTAATTCTTTCAGTTGTAAAGAAATATATTAACAGTGTTGGATCCAAAGCTTGTACAATAGAATGGGGGAAAGTTACGTTTCGTAGAAGTTGATATGTTTTCTAGCTGGTAAACCAATACTTTAAGTCATTTTTTTAAAAACAGTAATTGTGAAACTATGTATAACACAACTAGCGCCATCTACTGGAATTTTAATAATAAACTGCCCACGGAAAAGACCTGTAAACGTTTAAAAGGAAAACACGTTGTTATTGCAATGGTTTATCGGTTCGTGAGAAGTTATAAAATAGAAAAAAAAAATCAGTTATAAAACTCTAAGAAGAGATAAAGAATCTCAAATTGCCACTTGTAAGAATAGAAATTCGTGACCTTCTTCATGAGCATATAATGATAGGACTGTCATATTTCTATAGCAACATTATTAATATTGTACACTCGTAGAGAAAGTGGAGTTGATCATTAAATTACGTTTTTTTTATTTTGTTTTTTTTTTAACATTTCCTTTAAACGTTACTAATGGTCTTCAAACAATATCGTATATCTGAAAAAACTATCATTAAATGGTAATCAAGTCTGTCCAAAGTAGGAGTAAATGGATGTTGCAAAATCAGTACTTAAATTTTCCTTAGGAAGGAAATGTTATCCATAAGATGGTAGATAAAGGATCCCTATTTGCTATTAAACAAACCTCTTCAACTTCAGCTTCATGCTAAGACCTATAAATTCGCTGTATAATGGAAAAAGGAATGCATTTAACCACTTGTAGCAGATCAAAAAAAAAAGAACTGGTTAAAATTAGTTACATGTACGGTATTTTTATACTAATATTCAACATTATTCTTACTATAAAATGAATGTTTAGAATACTTAAACTATAGTACACAGTCAAAATATTAGACCTAAGATGAAAGAAGAAAGACTGAGGAAGATAAGCACGAAAAAAGATAGAATAAAATGGCAGTAGGGGGAGAGAACGGAAGAAAATGACACACAAATAGAGTGAGTAACAAACAAACAAAACAAAAAAAAAAAAAGAGAGAGAAGAAACGGAGCGAGATGGATTATGCGATCAAAAAAGTATCAACACTGAAGCTGTGAAAGCATAAATGTTGTACATGGGAAATTTGGAAGGTAATCCCCCTTTGAATAGGATTTTTATGTACGGAGACTTGTTCCTCCTTTTCTGTCACTGCTAGAGGCGCCTTCCTTTCAAACGCAGTTTACATATCACTGAAAATTCTGTCGCTTTTTTCCACCTTAACTATGCAAACACTGTTCCTTCTATTTTCAAAGGTATTTTCAGTTGAGAGAAACGAAAAAATCACGTGGAAGATATATTTGGTAATGAGGGAGTTTCTCATTAATGGGATACACTATTTGTACAATAACTATAGCATAAATTGGGATAAATGTGCAGGTGCATTGTCATGGTACAGTTTCCATTTCCTGGATATACATTTGCGTGGGCATTCTCGTATTGCATCACTGGTATGGTTCAAATATTCCCAAAAATATGTCAACCCTGTGTCACCCCCCCCTCCCTCCTTTCTGACAGTTGAAGCATTCAGTTCACTCATCAATTCTGATGTAGGCTTCGTTCATTAGTAGGCTTTGTTCATATTGGATGGTTCACCTGATCATAACTAAATGCTGCCTGCATTAAGCAGTAAGCCACATTTTTCAGTTGTTTATCTTACTCACTTTTATATCAAGCTGTTATTGCTCAACGCTAATATCAAAAAATCATCTTTGTGCTAGTAAAAATAGTTTCCGGTTTGATATTTCACTGCATACGCTGCTCCACTGAGCAATATGGTTTATTTGATGTGAAAAACAAAGTCAGTCTCAATATTTTATAAATAGATCGATATTTAATGCGTTCAGTAGATAGATATTTCTATGAATATGTTTTGTACCATATTCAGCACAAATCAACAAAGCGTAGTAAAACTAAGATGAAAAGCCAAAAGGCTATTTTTTTTTTTTTTTTTTTTTTTTCTGGCGAGGTTGATATAAGAAGGGATTTTTATCCCCTTAACTTAAAGCGTAGTAAAGATTTAGCACCATCCAATAAAGCTAGTTTCTACTTAAAAAAACTAGTTTCTAATTTATAATTTTAAAAAACTCCAGTTCTCTAAAGTAGTTTTTATTTGAAAATAATATTTAGGTGTCTAAAAATATATGTTATGTTCTCCTGAATTTAACAAAAACTAAGTCTTAATACCTTATTATTATATTAGTTATTTCAAGTACAATTATATTATTATTTCTTTATAATTTTAAACGTTTTATCAACTGTTTTTTACTACCACTCTCCAATTTGGAATTATGACTCCTCCACTAATGAAATGCCATCTAGCGGATTTGTATGAAAATCATGACATAAAAGCACAGATGGAAAATGAGCATCAGTCGCTAGATACAAAAGAGTAATTTAACTTTTTTTTTTTTTTTTTCGTTTTGTCTTGCTACAAGAAAGAACTCTTTAGTATTAATTAAATCCTGATGCCATTCATTCATTCATCCATTTGTCCTCGTTGCAGTTTTCAAATTCGTTAAGGTTGGGGGGGGGGGGAGGGGAGCACTCAGAATGATTTTTAGTCGATGTACTTTACGTAGAAAAATTCTTTAATGTGAAATCATTAGCAAGTCCCATGCGATGTCTCATCACAAAATCTGTTATTTTAAACATTCGTCCATTAACTGTTTTTCCCGAGGAGACATTACAATGCATTTCGAATTGAATTTAGAGAAAACATGTTTGGTATTATTAAAGTTTTGCTTGTATTTATTTGATTTACTTAATTTTGGGAGTTTTTTTAAATTTAACCTGCTTATCTTTTTATGAGTTCGTTAGCTCTGATCAGCAGTCACTGAGAGCCAAAAATATTTATCATTAATGAGTGTATTTCTCTGATTTTTTTTAGTCTTCTTTCTCATCCAGTGTGGAATTTAAAGAATCCATATATCAAAAGAGAAATCTCTTTCTCTTCATCCAGTCCAAGAGGAAAATGTTGCTCTTTCCCCGCTAGGTGGCGAACTCGAATTTGTCCAATTAATGTACACTAACTAACGTGTACATTAATTGACAAATTCGAGTTCGAATCCTATCCAGGACTGCTAATAACTTTCAGACGTTTTTCAATTGATGGTGAGTTAGGCTTATAGGAGCTTACATAGTTTTCTCCTTCTACATCCTACATGTAATATTAAGCCACCACTATAGGAGATCAACACCTTTATATGTAAAAAAAGCGTTGATCCCATCGAGTTCTTACTCAATATTAAGATCGACCTATTAGAAAGGTTGTCACGTGACCATCAAGGCCAAGAGTTGGCTTTGATGGTTAAGGCTACGAACCACGGATATTGTGCTTGTGAAAGTATTTAAGATGCAGGTGATTTTCTTCTACGGGTGTGACTTTACCACCTCATTGAAGATCTGAAGTGTTATATAAAAAACAAACGTATATAATCTCTGGAGGATTTTTCGGTTAAAAAAAAAACTGTAATACGAAACGTGTGTTCTGAACACTTAAAATTAACTAAATTAGCTTAAACTTAAAATCTCTGACATTGTGGCTCCATCTAGCGAGTTAATTAATTTTGGAAGATGATTCGGAAAAATTCTAGATATTCTTTCTCTTTTGTTTTAAATAATATTTAGTTATTTTTAGAGATCATTCGCAAACATGTTAATATACGACTGAGGGTAAAACCAAGAGAGTGTAATACACCTCCGATTTGGCAATTTTATTGTCATTTTCCCCTGTATATCCCGTTCATCATTTTTATCCCCAAATCCCCAGCAACCTTCCAGCTTCCCTATAATTATCTTTCTCTTCCTCAATGAGGGTACCAATTCTCCCTCTCTCTAACTTGCTTTTCTAAATCATCTCCCTCCCCTTACCTTTACTCTACTCCCCCCCCCCCAAAAAAAAAAGAGCGGACATACGTAACCTGCATATCGGATCGGTCATTGAATATTCAGGTAGTGGGTGTGCGATCACAGCTGCCATTATTCTTTCTCTACCCCTACCGTCTTTTTTTTTTCCCGGTCTGTAAATGGTGTCCTTCAAAGCATGTTACTCATTATTTTCCCGTTGACATTGTTATCTACATATCTCCCGTATGTAACATCTTTTTAATCCAACTACAGGATCATTTATCATTTACCCTCATCTTTCATCGAGTGTTTCCGTCCTGTGAATCAGTTCTCAACGCTTGTGTTATATTTCAACATTTACGACCACGTAACTGCATCTCATCCAATTTGCCTAACCCTTTTAATACGTAATCTTTTATATCTAAGTTCTTGCAACGGAGCATCAATACTCCTCTTTCCACACAGCTCATCTAGAGTACGGGAATCTTATACTGATGACAGTTTGAATCTTCTCCGATTCCGTATTAATAATGCAGGATCAAATTCCAAGTCAGAACATCAGTAGTTATAATAGATGAGCCTTCATATGTAGTTTACTAAATCTATTGTGGAATGATAATTGAATAAATGTCTACCAAATAGATGGCACATTGACACAACAGCTGTTTCCTATTAGGCTCAGAGCAGGTATGCAATGTGTCTAGCATCAGAGTCAATGGGAGAGTTTGACAGCATTGGGTTCCACGATCAATGCAATATAACGTTCGCTTCAGTTATGATCAGAAGTGATTCTCACAATTTAAGCATTGAACGCTCAAAATGTCCGCTTCGTGATATTAATGAGGATCTGTATAATATTTGAAATAGTTCGTGGGTTCATTGTGTTCCCTAACTATCACAGTATAACTTTCATCCAGAGTCTATATGTTTGAATTATCGATGCGAAATGAGGTTTTATTTACTGATTATATGCACAAAGGATAAACTCTTTTGCGTATGATTTATCCATTGGTTTTAAATATTACGTAACTAAATAAACTTTAATTATGTCTAATTTTCATAACTATTTATTACACCTATGTAAAAGATGTAATAAATGCTTCAAAATAGTAGAATAGCTCAAATGTATGCTACACTAAATAACTTTAATAATCGAAACGTTAGCAGATATTTTAAGTCAAACTTCAAACATCGTCAGTATGAAATTGAAGAATTTTTGATATTTCACTGCAGAAGTCCAACAGATGTTATTTTCATTTCATCATTGTTATCACTACAAAAAAAAAAAAAAAAAAAAAAGTCAACAGTAGCTGAAAATCAACAATCAATTCAATAATTGAAACGTGTACCGAACAGAAAAAAAAACAATAGACAAGAGCAATGAATATAATAGAAAACAACAGAAAAATGCGTATAATACAAATCAGTAGAAAAGAAAGGGAAAGAAAAATGGGTTGGGGACCACGAAATGGCGGTAGTTGTCTTCCCCGGATGCCAATTAAAATCATTAATAGTCTTGGGCCAGCTATCTGTGATTGGCTAAGGGTGGAGACTGACTATTCTGTTTCCAGAGTAAGGGCTAAACGACCTCGTCTACTCCTTTCGGGAAAATAAAAGGCGTTAAATGGATTTTTTATGTTTTATTTTATTTTTTTATAGAAAAGAAAAATGAACATAACAGAGAACAATAAAAGACAATGTATCTAATATAAAATAATATCAAATAAAGGCGTGAATAACAGAAATTTTATTTAAAAAAAGCAATGTCTATAACAGAAAATAGTAACACAAATAATAAAAAAATAAATAAAATAAAAATAGAACTATGGCATGGATGCAATACATAATAAGAAGAAAAAGAAATAGTTAGTCATTATATTCATCTACTTACAACAGTATGTAGTATGTATTTCATTTGAAAACAATAGGTGAAAATTGATTTTATATCCTCTGCAACAATAGAATTCCAACAATGGTGAGCAGCTAAACCAATACAACGTTCACAAAGTAAAAAGAGAATTTCAAATCATGCGAGCCAAGTTATTATCAACAGTCCAGTCAAAATATTATGACTACCGCCACTGTTTCAAAGTCGGCCATTCCACCTGACACTCGTGTGTCACGCCACCTAGTGGCGGTTCTCAGCAACAAAGTACCTACTTAAGAAATACCAGAATGGTGGTCGTAATATTTTGTCAAGAGCTGTGTACATTTCTTTAAATGAACCATTTCTTTAAATGTATTATGCGAGATACATTTAAAGAAACATTTCTTTAAATACATCTCGCATAAGCAATCAATGAATAGTTAAGATAGCATTTGGCATTTCCTTCGGAATTATGTGCACTGATCTCCTACTAGTCAAACCTTACACGCACCGATGGAGACGAGGTAATTTGATGGCTAAAGATTCAAAGTCAACATAATTGATATTGCATTCTTAACGGTTTCATAAACACTCGAAAGAGGGGATATTAATATCATATAATTCGTTCAGAAGGTATTCCTATTCACAGTTTATTGGCTGTCGATGATCTTTAAAGTATAATAGCAAATATGAGCGAAAAACACGGGAAGGTATTTGAATTTGAAAGATATATCTTTAAAACGAACTGTTTTTATTGTTGTTGTTGACGCAGATACCTACAGATTTCGATTCTGTTGACATTATATCCGCTTTGCCTTAGGCTATATGTAAACACATTCCTTTGTTCATCTTCTACAGAAGCTATTTGACGGTACTGCTTCCCAAACAAACTCCGTTAGTTCGTGATATCAGATAGTTCGAAACAGTGGATTCGCTACGTGTATATAAACTATTGTTGTCAGTGTGTTGATGCAACCCATTTGGGTCTATTCTTCCGTTTCTGTATCAAATGGCAGCCTTGTTTACCAAAGGTTAAGCACAGCTCTGAAAGAGGAAGTCGCAGAATAAGTTAACTGCGTTTGTGTGCTTCGCATCTTTCTTTGTGTGTATTTTGTGCTGACGAATCGACTGGAAGTTACAAATAATGTTTGTCTATGAAATTGTAAAAGTGTGATGTCGAACCAGAACAGCGTGATCTGTTATGCCATAAGAACGAGATCACGCTCTCTATTATTTTATTTCTCGATAATTGGTTATGTATTCAACACGTACACTATCATGCAAAAAGTATGCGGAACACACCGAAGAAGGAATTTTAATCTGAATCGTAGACAAAGTGAGTGGGAGATAATTTATACTAATTACAATTTGAATCAAGAATCAGTTGTACACCCTATTACAACCCTCCTCCTTACACTTATATTAAGTCCTCGTGATCAGTTATGTTTGTATTAGACATGGCCTATTACTATCAGAGGTCGAAACCGCGACCGTCTCGAAGATAAAGTGGTTAGCCCTATGTCTCTCGGTGTGTCCTATGTCTGTGTTCACGGGGCCGGTTTGCCTGTTCTGGTAGGTGAAAAACCCGAGTTTCAGGTTAAAAAAAAAAAACTCTACCTCCATATGGGACCGGCTAACTCACCTTTAGTCGAAAGAGACCAGATAAAGGTTCCTCACGTTAAGGACGGGAATCGAACCCAGGTCTTTCCGACCAAAGGGATTCGTCTATACTGACTGCGGCTCGTATCTATTGCAATACGAATCATAAATCAATTACACCAATTAAAAATCAGAATCATAAATCAATTACAATCTGAATCATAATTCATTTACTATAACCTGAGTTATAAATGAGTTGCACCAATCTGAATCATGAATCAGTTGCACCAGTTACCATCTGAATCAAATCATTTATGCGAGTCTCAATCATGAATCATTTGCACTAATTACAGTCTGAACAAGGGACTGACTGCATTGTGAACATCTAAGTCATAAAGTGTTGGAAATAAGTGAGACAAAGTGAGTCGGAGATAAATTATACTCATTACAATCTGAATCACGACTCAACTGTACTAGTAGAAATCCAAATCACCAATCACCATCTGAATCGTGAATCGATTGCACTGATTACAATCTGAATCGTGGACTGGCTGCAATCCGAGACGTGAATCCATCCCACCATTTACAGTTTCAGTCATGAAATAAATGCATTCAGAATCTTTGATTACCTCATTCAGAACTGGATTACCTGCAATCAGAATTGAATCTCATCGGCATTCAAAATTCTAGGCATATTTTATTTTTCCAGTCTTACAAATTGAATCAATGACTGAAATTCTGCAAGAATTTGAACGAAGATTTTTGCCCAGGCTTTTTTTTCCCGTGATTTTTATTCTTTCATGTAGAACGATGCATTGTTCAGTGTTGTTTCCTTGTCATCAAACGTTCTTAGTATAAAAGTCTAAGTGAAAGTTTCTCAAAATAAATTACCTGTCATACAGTTGATCTTTTCCAGTTTTTCCCGTTTGAAAAGCATATCCAGCATGCAACGAACTGAGATTAATCTAAATGATACATCTTGCGAGATATATTCATCGTATCCTAACCAAAAAAGCCCGGAACAATAATAATATAAAAAAAAAAAGCTTGGGATGGGACAAATGACACGGCAGATAAGCAGAGCTTCTGATTAAAGCAAACTGTGCTTTGAACAGTAATGAAGTGTTAGATAAAGGGAAAAAATAAATGGGTTTTTAGCTACTGTGACGAGAAAATAGCAACTACGAAGCCCAGTATGGCATATCTATAGAGTCTTATAACTTATCCTGTCGCAAAAAGACCAGCCAATTATCAAGGGAGGTAGCACAAAAGCGTTGCAGACATGTAATCATGATGAAGCAACCAAGATTACCAATGGGGGTCTTGTCTGTCGGAAGACCGCGACATAAAAAAAAAAAAAAAAATATCCAACAGACTTCGTCAGTGTGCTGGTAACATAGACCAACGGAACAGACAGCTATCCAGATGATATTTGCGTGATAACCGTAATTAGTTCTCTTCCAAACAT
This sequence comes from Typopeltis vanoorti, assembly GCF_054136105.1. Lineage (NCBI taxonomy): Eukaryota > Metazoa > Arthropoda > Arachnida > Uropygi > Thelyphonidae > Typopeltis > Typopeltis vanoorti. Next base: position 79,140,248 of record NC_143551.1, on the reverse strand, counting down.
TTCCCATATCACGCCCTCAACAATGGAAAAGTGTGGCTTGTGCAGGCACCACCCTCTCCGAGAGCTGGTTTTAAAATACATCTTTAATTTATGAAGACAGTTTTTCCCCCCGCTGTTAAAGAAATGCATCCCTTATAGGAGTGAAATTATAATTAAACGTTGCGGTAAATTTTCTACGCAGCCTCTACGAGTCTTTTCTTTAGCATCTTTCATCCGGAGGTATCTTAAATTGGAGAATCTCAATATTTAACCGTCAACATTGTACACAAAGGTTAAAAGAACCTGTTGATGAACAATATCTTACGTGATAAAGAAGAGTGGGTTGTTGATTAACAACCAAATCACCATCTGTGCGATAAACATCGTGTCCTAAGTATATTTAGTACTCATAATTCGTACCTGAATGCACTAATAAATAAACTAACGGAAGCCTACCATCATAAAACATAGTCATTAATCTTATGACTGCTATTTGGCGTGATTTCTAGAGGGCGTTGTAGTACACGAAAGCCAAATCCTCTTGGCTTACGAGACGAAGACGTCTCAAACTAAGAATAGGAGGTTTAAACAGAAATGCAATTGTAATAGTGTTTGATTCTGGTTTCTAAAGTAATCTATCTATCTTCTCGTTAGGTGGCGGTATACTTCAAACCTACATTCTTCAAACTGAACGCTTTAGTTTTTTTTTTTTTTCTTGTGTGTGGGTGTGTGTGTGTGGTCAAAGCAAACCATTTGAAGTTTATATGATTTTGTTGTAACCGTGTTCTCTTTTAGCTGATAGATTTCTTGTTAAAATCACACACATTCCAAATAAGTATTGCACTTACGTGCTAGATCATTCTTCGAGTTCTTTAGTATTAATCCATTGTTGTTGTTCAACACCACTTGAAGAACAACAAACAAAAATAAATAAATAAACATGAATAGAAAAATATTAAAACCTGTTTGCAACAATGCATTCGAACAATGAAAGCGCAGATGACATATGTCATATGGAATCCATAAATTGTATTTTAGATAATAACATAATTATAATGCAATTCACTCATTATTAATACAATAGAGAATGTATTGGTTAAAAGTTTTGGACAATGATATTCCAAACACAAATAATATTACGTGAGGACTATTAGGCTTTATATAGGATTGAAGTCCGGATTATAAAAGGCTTTTTATTAATCCTGTAATCATTTCTTTATTAAAATAGTACTTAAATAAAATATAACAAGTCGATTGGAATAAAAAAATGAAATTATTATGTTCAGAGTAATTTGTTTCTGAGGTTTATATTTCTTTTGTTCGACACCAGAGGGTGTAGTGAATTTCATTGTTGCTAATGGATGAACAACTTCCATAAAACATGTGAATATCAGAATTTAACAGTCTTGGAAATAATAAAAATGTGGATTTTTGCATTTACAACTCATCAATACCAATACCAATGTACTATTAATAGAAATATCATTTACAGGGGGATTAATATACAGAAAAAATAAATTGAAAAAAAAAAAACCTTTTCTCCCAAGTATATTTGATCGATGTTTGGCCATCCCACTTTCATTTTTTTCTCGCTTACTGACTTATTACCGATTTCTTTGCGTACGTCTTCCCCCCCCCTCCCCCACACACATACACACACAAAAAGAAGCTTTCAAGTAAAATGTTGTATCAGAATTGGGAGAGAAAAAAAAAACGCGTTGAACTCCACCCAGGATATGAAAGATGACTTGGTTGCATTCCAAGAAAGTTAGAGGAGAAATTAAGAAACGATGCTCTAAATGCGAAAAATATTAAACAATCTATCTTGGCAAAGAACTACAAACGCAACGTCGTTTACAAAAGATGAGACATTTGCTGTGATTACTATTTCCTTCATGAACTTAATTTTCTTTCAGTTATTAAGAGTTTATACAATTTCTTTGACAATCTTTGTGTGTGTGTGTGTGTGTGTGTGTGTGTGTGTGTGTGTGTGTGTGTGTGTGTGTGTGTGTGTGTGTGTGTGTGTGTGTGTGTGTGTGTGTGTGTGTGTGTGTGTGTGGAGGGAGAATTCGATGAATGATAGAACAGAGTGCTAGAAGAGAATAGTTTGTTTTCCTCACACGCCCCCCCCCCCAGTAAAGTGATGCGGAGGTTGTGGAATGAGAAAAAATGAATATCTGGTGTGTTGGTTCATTCGAGGCTCCAATTTATGCTTAAACGACTCTCTCCGTAGACAATTCGTTTTTGATTCACGGCTGGAAAGATCAGTAAAGGATAGTTTGTTCACTAAACTGGATTGAACGATGACGGGCTGCATTATAAAAAGAAGAGATAAAATCATTTGGGACAATCCAAACGGCTTTCACGGTAAACTCCCCGTCACAACATTGCAGAATAACTGTAATCATTGATTTATGTCCTTGTCAGACGATGGCCAATCAGAATGGTCGGTTTCCAAACAATAGTTCACGCTATCCATTCTAAGAAGTGCAAAATTTTTGCTTTTACTCGTGCAAAAGAATCAGATGATAAAACTGTGTTTTGGTTAGACAAACGTTTTTTTTTTTTTTTTTGGTTGTGGTGTTCCTAAATTTTAATAATTAAGTTGTTGTTTTCGCGTAAAGATGAAAAACAAAATAAAAAAAGAAAACGTATTCAGACACCCTTCACTCTTTATTACGTAACAAAGTATTAAAAAGTCTATTTTTTTTTTTTAAAGGACGAAAAATTATATTTCGGATCGTGCTATGGATCGTATACGAATTTTATTCCACCCGTTACGAACGAGTTGCCTCGTTCTTTTGTCATCATAATCGAAAGACATCATCTTGAAGATCACATTCAATTTTAACATGAGTGTGAATATTTCAAAATTTTGTGTTTTTTGTTATGGTACAAAACATCGTCTGTAAAAAAATAAAAATAATAATGTACCATGTTCGTGAATTATTATCGGCCTGAACCGTTTGACTGATTTTGATGAAATTTGGCACGAGAGAAATCTGTATGCTCAGGTGAAAAAATTTTCCTGCGTTTTTAAAGCGGAAATGAAAAACAATTTGGTTTTTTTTTTTCAGTTATAAAGTTTTTCTTCCTTTATCCAAATTATCATAATATCCATCAGGCATTGACGATTTTATTAACATTGTATTCCCCTCTTAATGCTACGGGAAGACCAAACAGCTGTAGCCGCGATAGAATTCCATTTTTCTGGTTTGATATATATATATATATATATATATATATATATAATATAATTTTTACTTTATTTTATTTTATTTTTTATTTTATTTTATTTTTATTATTATTTTTTTCCCCTGTTCAATTTATGTTTATTTTACAAAAGGACCAGCCAGTCCTTTCTTAAAATGGACATCGCGGAAACTAGTTCTTGGTTTCTGAGTTCCCCGGAATCTAAACTAGATTTTTTTTTCGTGGGAGGTGTCACGGAACTTGTTTATATTGGAACACTAAATGGAGTTCGTTTAGCGAAGCTAGCGTCAGCGAATATGTTACTCAGGACCTCGTCAAAGTATGAATACAGGCTGGATATTTGCATGTTAATTGAGGTGGGCGTGTGGAATCCCTATAACTTATGGCTTTGAAGGAAATTTAGAGATACAAATATTTATATTCGGTCAGGTTTGAAGGACTAAAAATGGGCAACTTTAATTTTCCAAAATTCGTCACACTCATTGAATAAGGAAAATACAAGAAGATGAATTGTCTTAAATATGCACGCAAAAATAAAGCAAAATTATAATAAATTCAATGAAACCATTAAAATATATTGAAAGTAAAACATATCCGTAACTGTTAATGACAGCTGCTATCTGATGTATGGCGGGTATTAGCAATAAGTATTTTTAATATTTAAAAATTAATGAAAATTAATTTTAAAAAATTTCATAAACTAGAAATAAAAAATTATGCACTTTTAAAATAGTTGAAACTGATAACAGTTATAATTAATTTTATTGAAACAATTGGAAATAAACATCAAATTAAGCTAACACCTTAAATTAAATATAATAAATAACAAATAAAAATATGTATTAATAGCGCAGTTGGTTAAGATTCAATCCAATACCCTTGGAGGGTGATGGATGGCGATGCTGTAGCCAATGAAGTTCTAACTGAGGCTCGGCTATTGCTGTTACCCTCCTGCCATGATCAGAGCTTTAATTGCTCAATAACACCTTATCCCTACACAGTCCTCTACAGATAACGGGGAATATGAAAAGCATTCTTGCTTCGCCCCTTTAAGCCAGTCCTTATAAGGACTATAAGGCAGTTGGTTAACGGGAAAAAAAAGAGAGTTTTACCGTGAGATTAATCATTAATTAATCTCACGGTAAAACATTGCCATTCATTACCCTTGGAAGGTAATGAATGGCAATGCTGTAGCCAATGAAGTTCTCGGCGATTTCTGTTATCCTCCTGCCGTGATCAGAGCTTTAATAGCTCAATAACAGCTTATCCCTACACGGTCCTCTACAGATAACGGGAAAGATGAAAAGCATTCTTGCTTCGCCCCTTCAAGCCAGTCCTTATAAGGACTACGAGGCAGTTGGTTAACGATCAGAAGATCGACCGTGAGTTGCGGTGATTAATACCCTTGGAGGGTAATGAATGGCAATGCTGTAGCCAATGAAGTTCTAACTGAGGCTCGGCTATTGCTGTTACCCTCTTGCCATGATCAGAGCTTTAATAGCTCAATAACACCTTATCCCTACACTGTCCTCTACAGATAACGGGAAAGATGAAAGCATTCTTGCTTCGCCCTTTTAAACCAGTCCTTATAAGGACAGTTGGTTAACAACTTCCTTATAATAGGTTCCAATTTCAATTAATCTAAATATAGTTAGAAATAACTGCCTTATCATAGCATTAATTAAGTGTATATTAACGGTTATGTTTGATCATTAAATTCAAAGACTTCAAGAGAAAAAAGCAATGAGATGAAACTCTAATAGGCTTAATATGCAAAGTTAAATGGAAAGGGTAAAATAATTAAAAGGTTTAAGGGATTACGATTTTAAAGAAATCAACAACGTAAAAAATTAAAACAAAAAGTAAACATTAATTTTTTAAAAGGGCTTAAAACTGAAAAATATATATAAAAAAAATTAAAACTAAAACTTCCAAACGCTTAAGAAATAGAAAGAAAGAATTAAAAGAGCAAGAAATCGTTTCTGAAACCAAAGTAACATTTTGTCCTTCGCACACAAACCTCCTAATTTGAACCGCAAACAGCATTTAGGTGTAATCGAGTTTCTGCCTTCTTCTTTCCCTCCCTCCCGCTATTTAGAGAATTGTGCTATTACTTGCATTAACAGATCTCACATTGTGTGCTTTGATAAACGGTTGTTGTGACCCCACGTCACTAGCTAAGAGCAGTGGGAAGTTCTCTTACCCCTCCTGCTTTGAAAGGTTTGTTAAGTGTTGCTTCAACCAGCCCCCGTGGTAATTACGATTGTTCTTCACCTTTTGTCTGTAATTGCCCCTGTTGGTGGGCACAATGACGAGATGAAGTCATCGAAGATACGCTGGAACCATTAAAAGAATCACTTAGCCATTGCTCATGTTTTTTCTTTTCTTTCCTTCCTTACACTCGCAATGCAATACGAAACTCTCTCTCTTCTTTCTCTCCTCTCTTTTATACTGTCTTTCCATCTTAAACTTTAATTTACTTCATTCCTTTTTTCCACATTTCGTAGTATGTAATATCATTCTTATACCTTCTCTCTCTTATTCTTCTCTTTTTTATCTATTTCTTTATCTCATCCTATAAGTATAATCATTATTAACTGCTCTAATTTCTTCTCTATCTCCTTGTTATCGTTTCTGATTTTTACCGTTTTTCCTTGTAGTTTTTTTTCTAATTGTCATCACTTTTATTTCCAAATTCCTTTTTTATTTTGTTCTTTCTTTGAGCGTAATTTCCTCTTCCTTGTTTGCCCTCTCTAACTTTATTCCGTTATTGTTTTTCACCCTTCTTCCTTTTCCCAATTCTCTTTGTTCCTCAGTGGTTGTGTGGTTTCCTTACATGTCTGAACCGGAAGACAATCTCGTGAACATTCTTACGCGAACAAACACGTGAACACTCTTGCCTGAGCATTGCGTAAGAATGCTCAGAAATGAAACACAAGGTATTTCATTTTAAAGGAAGATGCACAGTATTCCCTAATGTCAATCGGGGCGGGGGAGAGTTCCATCTATAAACAAACCAGCCTAGGAACTCACAAATTTCAAAGATCTAATAAAAAGACGTTTAAATAGCCTTAGTTGCCCTAGCAACAATCCCAAACAACCCAACTAAAACCATCCTCGTATTTATCTTTTCTTATTTCTCTTTCTTCATTCTGTTTCTCCATCCTTTCCTTTCTGTATTCGGTAGTCACACACTAAAATCTTCGTTCTCTTCATCACTCTTTCTCTACAGCTGTTTTCATGTTTTTTTTTTCTTTAAAAATTGAATCCACCTGTTTTTCTTCAGATAGACGAGAAGCTAAGTGAGGATGCTGTTCCGAGTTGTGTTTAAAGGTCAAGAGGATTCTCATTTTTATCTGCTGTGCATTTACACACACAGCGAGAGAGAGAGAGAGAGAGAAGAGTCAGATGAACACTGCTAACTACCGCATGCACCCGAGCAACTCGTTAAACTCGCTGAAACTGGAAACATAAAATTCTTGCTGAGCGACTTGCATTTCTTCGTTTTTAATGAACCACAATAAAAGGAAGTTCTGAAGAGTCGGCCCAGAATTGTGTAACTTTCAATGCACTCTGGAAAACGACACGCAACGAAACTGAATAAAAAAAAAGGAGAATGAAAATAAATAAATAAAAATTGTAGTGATTTGAATAATTTTTTTTTCTTTCCAGATTAATTCTGGAAACATTTAGGAAAAAACCTTTGAAAATCAGAAACTCTACCAAGAGAGAGAGAGACAGAGGGGGGGGGGACGGAAAAGTCGTGTTTTCAGGTTTAAAATTACTTTCAAGATAATTTAATACGAGAGAATGAACATTTCTGTACTTGAAGTGTAAGTAGCTTCGAAATTACAGTTTTGGAAACAATAAAAAAAAATTTCTTTCGTGAAGTTGTTTAAGATAAACAGTAAACATCTGGAAAATATAACAACAAAATTTTAATCTTTCTCTGTCTCTGCCGTAATATTCCTTTGTCTTCCGTAAATACGAAACAAATAACATCTCCGGTCCAGCTAGACGGATTTTGATGAAATTTGTTACTCATGGCATGTTTATGAAATTTGCCAAAGCTTATTTGCATTTAAATCGACGTGATTTAGTTCTTAATTGAAAAAACTCTAAAGAATGTAAAGTACTGCAGTTCAATATATGTTTATCAAACGTTCATCTTATAGTTCAATGTAGGTTTATCTAAGTTCATCTTACAGTTAAATATATGTTTATCATGAGCTCATTTTATAGTTCAATATATGTTTATCTGAGTTCATCTTATAGTTCAATATGTGTTTATTATGAGTTCATCTTAGAGTTCAATATATGTTTATCATGAGTTCATCTTATAGTTCAATGTGTTTATTATGAGTTCATCTTAGAGTTCACTATATGTTTATCATGAGTTCATCTTATAGTTCAATATATGTTTATCTGAGTTCATCTTAGAGTTCAATGTGTTTATTATGAGTTCATCTTAGAGTTCACTATATGTTTATCATGAGTTCATCTTTTAGTTCAATATATGTTTATCTGAGTTCATCTTATTGTTCAATATGTGTTTATTAGGAGTTCATCTTAGAGTTCAATATATGTTTATCTGAGTTCATCTTAGAGTTCAATGTGTTTATTATGAGTTCATCTTAGAGTTCACTATATGTTTATCATGAGTTCATCTTTTAGTTCAATATATGTTTATCTGAGTTCATCTTAGAGTTCAATATATGTTTATCATGAGTTCATTTTACAGTTCAATATGTTTATCTGAGTTCATCTTGTTGTTCAATATATGTTTATATGAGTTCATCTTATAGTTCATTGTGTTTGCCATGAGTTCATCTTATAGTTCATTGTGTTTACCATGAGTTCATTATATTATAGTTCACCATTTATACTTCAATATATGTTTACCATCTGTTCACCATATTATAAGTTTTTGCTATAACTTCACCATTGCTATTAATCCTACGGTTAACCCTAAATTATTGCAGAAGGTTCTAACCCTAATCATTTAAATTTTAACTTGTTGAAAATAGTTATTAGATCTTAAATTGTAATTTTCTTGTTATTTATAAACGATATACTGTCGAGTAAGGACAAGCATCGACTTATTCAGTAATCAGGTACAAATCATAGCTTTCGTTAATAGTTTTCCACGTGATGTTGACGTGATTCAATACTTCGATTAATAATAAGAGCAACACGACTAGATCAGCAAGATTAGACTTGTCAGCATTTAAGTATAAAATCGCGCAATTTGGAATACATTAAACGATATAAATGCACATCCATTAACATTTGTACATCTCGCTTTGAGCAAATTGGTATCGCGCAATTGCCTCTTCAATGACAAACGTCTTCTTTTTCTTCTTTTTTTTTTTAGTTTAGCATTTACACTTAAAAAGGAAAAAGAAAAGCAAAAAACTGTCCTTCCGGCAAAGAAATGTAACAAGGGACTCTCAAGTGGCAAAGTCTTTTTCTGACTGTTCCAATTAAAAGAATATTAAGGGAAATCTACATGGTTGCAAACTGCAGATGTCATTCCACGCGAGACCAAAATGAGCTTGATTATCAAAACGCGTGAAAATTTCTGTCGATTGCACAGCCTAAAGCAACAATGGAATCACCTGCAACAATCAGAACTTCCAAGACTGCTTGAAGTAAGGGATGGACCGAAAAAAAAAGGATAGGCATTAAGATTCATTTAAATTACTTAAAATTAAACAAAGCGGATACTGTTAATCAGCGAAACGATATAAATAATACAAATACTAACTTAAAGGAATACTTTAATGAGAAATAATATTTGTCAACTATTCATTTGAATTTTTAAGTAAGTTTTCCGGCAGTAAATATTAATTTTAAATTCATAATTACAAAATATGATATTTTAATGATAAAGTATACTACTATAGACCTAGCTAATTGTATAAATTAAACTGGTGTATTTACCTTACGAATTCCTCTGACTCTGTTCCGTCATATTTGCATCACTCACTCAAATTTATGGAAATAAAGATAATTTACAAACATAAATTACAAACATGCTCGCTTTGATTATAATTTTATTTACTAATTTTAATTACTTTTGCATTCCTAAATCATAAAATGAGTTTCAGGAATAAAACTTTCATATTCGGTTTTGGGAGAAATTCAAAATTTTCAGGAGGAAGATTTAAATCGAGACTCGAATTGAATTATCAGATGTCTTCGGAGTGCACGGAAATCTCTCAGGAAGTATTTTCTTTAATTAACAGGAAATAGAAGTCTTTCTCTGTTCGGGGACTATTTAGTTTGTGTGATTCTTTCTCTATTACGACTAATTAATTCCCGCTGCAATCGAAAGGTTTACTGTTAGTCCAAACTAATAGGTGAGGACGGAGTTTTTGGGTAAACTGTAGTGTGTACGTTAGTTTTATAAATCTTATCGGAAATGCAAGGGAATAAGAAATTTTGGTTTTTTATTAAATATTGTTTAAGTAAGAATTTTTAAGACGAATATTTTTTTTTCTTATGATTAGCCTTATATCTAATGGCGTATAGTTATTTTTAAGTTTGTAATAATTGTTTTTCTTCAGCGTGAAAAATACACAATAAAAGAAACTGAAAAATAAAAAAGTCAACATTCAAAAATAAAAACGCAAAATTTTAAAATAGAAAAGCAAAAATTGGAAAAAAGAAATTTAAAATGCAAAAGTTGAAAAACGAAAAGATGAAAATTAAAAAGAAGTCAAAATTGAAAAATTGAAAAAGTATAAAAAAATTAAAAAGCGACAAAGTTTAAAAAGAGAAAAAAGTTAAAGGAGAAACTTAAAAAAAAAAAGAGAAATAAATTAAGAGTAAAAACTTGAAGAAAGATAACAAAATTGAAAAATTGAAAAAAGTGAAAATTGAAGAAAAATGAAAAATTCAAGAATTCAAAAGTTGAAAAACGAAAAATTTTAAATTAAAAAAAATTAAAAAGAAGTCAAAATTGAAAAGAAAAAAAAATCAAAAATCAAAAACTGAAAAAGATAAAAAAGAAAATATTAAAATAAAACTTGAAAAAAGAGAAAAAAATAATTAAGAGTAAAAACTTGAAAAAAGAACAAAATTGGAAAATTAAAAAAGTAAAAATTGAAAAGTTGAAAAAATTTCAAGAATTCAAAAGTTGAAAAATGAAAAGACGAAGCATTTAAAAAAATTAAAAAGAAGTCAAAATGTAAAAATTGAAAAAATATAAAAAATTAAAAAGCGAAAAAGTTAAAAAAATAAAGTAAAAACTTGAAAAAAAAAGAAAATAATAAAGTAAAAACTTGAAAGAGAACAAAAACTAAAAGAGTAAAAATTTGTATAAAAATAGAAAAATTGAAAAAAGAAAAGATTGTACCAAAAAAAGAAAAAATATGTAAATAGAAAAACGTTTGAACTAGAAAGGAAAAAATTAAAAATAGAAAATCGCCGAACCGAAAAGAGAAATGTGAAGAAGGGAGAAAACAGAAAAACGGAAAAATGGAAAAGTGACAAATGAAAAAGAACAAAAAACGAACGCAAAAAAAAACTGAAATAATCGGAAGGCATTCACCTAAAATTGATTTAAAAATACAATTAGAATGGAGAATACCAAAGTGAAATAGAAAACTTTTCTGTTTTCTCTTCCTTTTAATTATCGCATTCATCAAATTCATCCACGAACTCAAATGTTCCAAATGGTTCTTATTTAAAGAGCATCTTAACAAAACTAGGAGCCAGAATCCCGTGAGTTGATTTTCAGATATGATTTGAATGAATGAAAGTTTGCACAAAGTACCTACAGGGTAATCATCATTAGATGGAGGTAAACCCATTAATATAACAACTCTGGGAAGGAGCAAAAGGTGTTTAGGATAAATTACGGGGCTCAGGAGAGTGTTAATGGATGTAATGAGAAGTTTAAGCATGAAGTTGGGCAACAAAATGCTGCTGAAATTATTAGACACTTAGTCGAGTGTCTAAACATTGGATTAGAAACGCAGGGCGGGGCTCCTGTTACTTGACTCCGATATTAGTTTATAGCCCAGAATACACCACAGCCATTGTACCCCATGTTTTCAGTGGATTAATGTACAATAAGCAAACATTCAATCAATTAACCTTTGACCCAACGTCTTTTTCTGCACTCCTTAACTTAATAAAAATTAAAAGCTGTTTTGCCAACATGTGATTATGGGGAATGTCCCCCCCCCTCTCCAATTTTAGGGTTTTGTCTTTCCGTTAATTAGACGGAATAGAAAGGGCAAGTATCTTTAGATTTTCGCAAGAATAAAAATCTTTTTACGTCATTAAATTATGACCATCTCATATCTTTCTTTCTTTTACAGTTTCCTACCTCCCTCTGCTCTTAAGTGAAACACAAAATTAATATCAATTTCAAGAGTATCATCTCACCTTAGAGAAATGTCTTGAAGGCTTGATTCCAATGAGGCGAGTTCGTTTGTTTACACATTCCCTTGCTCATAGAACGCATTGTGACAAATAACAATGGACTGCACATCTTAGCGTTCTATTTTATGATAATGAAGGCTATTTTTAGATATTATCATGTTTTACAATACAAAACTATTTAATATAAAAGAACGAGCTAGAGTGCCGTCTGCTGGTATGAAAAAGAATGAACCAGTCGATTTTTTTTTTTTTTTTTTTACGTATTATCATTTTAAGTGAATTTGGAACAAAAAAATTATTTTTTAAATGATGGATTACCACCTGCAAAACAACTTAATATGTAACAAACGCATAAAAATTTTATGGAATGTAAATAATGCGTAGAATCTTTTCATTTAATTTTCATCCATCTTGTCATTTTAACAAATGTATTGGGTTCACAGGTGTGCGGAATTACGTTTGTTTTTCGTTATCCAATACAAACATTGGCCTGCTATAAAACGATCTCATTTATATGTAAAAAAAAAAAAAAAATAGAATCAACAAACTACGATACATCAATCTTTTATAGCACGGATAACGCCTTTCCTAAACTTAATCCAATCAAGTAAAGAAAGAGGAATTTAAGAAGCCTGTGGGTCTTCGAATTGTTTTATAAGAAATGCGAAATAAAAATTTCGTTTTTCTTTCTTTCTTCTTGTTTAAAGTAAAAGAATCTTTCTAACAAAAGAAAGTGTATAAGTCTCTAATGAAAACGATGGGGATCTTATCCTAGAGAGAGGTAGTAACCTTTACATATGTGCTAAATTCATCTTCTCAGAATGTACCAAACACAAAGTGATAGGCTAGTCATTTATCTCTCCGGCAAGCCCATTTTATTTTGTCTTTCTCTTCTTCGTTCTGTTTTAATTTCTTTTGTTGCAAAAATTGGAAGATTTTGATCAGTAGCGATAGATTTACGGTTTCTTTTCTTTTATTAATAAAATTCTTAACTGGACATCTTTTATGATCTATGAAAATGGAAGGTCTACTAGCGCTATAATGTTGGCCAAGGTTAATTTGGTCATTTACTTAAAAGTACCAAATTAACCTTTTTTTAAAAGAGTTAATTAACCTTTTTAAAAGAGTTCTATTTAGCCTTTTCAAAAATGGCTAATTAATCTTTTTTGAAAGGACTGATTAACCATTTAAAAATCAAATTAACCATTTAAAAAAGTCAAATTAACAATTTCAAAAGTCGAAATTGACTATGTTAAAGTTTGAATTGACCAGTATAAAAATTTCGAATGAAACTTTTGAAAGTTCAAATGAACGACCTTAAAAGTTCAATCATTTTTGAAAAATACATGAAGTTGAAAAGAGAGAGAGAGAGAGAGAGAGAGAGAGAAATGGATTCCTTACTTTCATTTTATCAATCATTTCTTCTTTACAGATCACAGAATCCTTTAAGAATTTTATCAAAAATCAAAACTGTAATGGCATATTCGTAATTTCCTGAAAATGATCTTAATTTTTTAATAACCTGACCTTGAAGATTATCAAGGTTAACCTTGAACGTAACACGTCAAGGTCATACATTTTTTATGTCAGTCCACCCACGAAAGATTTAACAAGATCTAATGATTTCGGATTTTTTTTTTTGTTTGTTAATCGGAACACTCCTCTTTTTATGGTCCTCTGTATCTAAAAAGGATCGTGACCTTTCACCTTTCTTTACAATCGTTCTTGCACGTCTGCGATTCTGAAATTGTTACAAAAAAAAAAGAAGTGTCTACGATTGTGTCTCCAAACATGAAGTGCCCAGACTTAAGGCAACGTGTTAAACAAACATGTCACGTGTTTCTGACCTACTTGTGGGAAGTTTTTCTTTGACTGTCATTTGTTCTGTCAGACTTCATGTGCTGCATGCATACACATTTTAGCAGGGTAGCGAATGGGGGACAAGATATTCCCTACTCTCCAAACAATTCTGTATTGATAGGAGAAATAGTGTCAGAAAGTGGCGAGCGACGTTCAGGTTTGGTCTTTTATGCTCTCTCTCTCTCTCTCTCTCTCTCTCTCTCTCTCTCTCTCTCTCAAGAAATAGTTCTGGGATTTCTGTCGACCTTTACAGAATCTTAATGAATGGACTTCGGCACTGTAAAAGAAGTCCTTCAGAAATCTCAGCGTTTCGCATACACTTAAGAAATTGTCTGCATTAAGAATATATCTCGATTTTTTTTTAATGTAGGTAGCGCTTCAGAATCTACTGGAGTCATTATTTTTAGACTTTTTTTTTTGCATCATTCCAAAAGGTTTCAGTCTGAAATCGGCCTTCGTAGTGTATTACACTTTCGGTAAATAACCTGTATTTTTTCAGCGGGAATGACTTAGCAAATAAAATAGAAATAATGATAGTGACATCCTGCGTAAGAGTAGTATATACAGGGTGTTCGGGATAAATTTGACAGTTTCGTAAGGAAAAAGAAAATCTTCTTTGTATCTATTAAATTTAATGAATTGACAAAAAAACATTACAGGCAGAGTTAATTACAATACTATCAACAAGATTTACTCAAAATAACCACCATTAGCATCGATCACAGCTTCAATTCTGCTTCGGAACCTCGAACAAGCTGATGCTACAGTCTCCCTGGGAAGGGCCGCAAAAACTGTTTTAATTTTATCCATTAACTGGGCTTTTGTATTACTGGAAGTGCGATTGGTGTCTTTTTCAACTGCGCCCCATACAAAATAATCCATGGGGTTAAGGTCTGGGGAGTTTGGAGGCCAAACATTTGGACTGGTGAAGTCGTAGAAATTTTCAGACAACCATTTTTGACTTTTCCCAGAGGTGTGGCAAGGGGCCGAATCCTGCTGCCATACATACGGCCTACCATTGGCTACCCTTGTTATCCAGGGCTTGACTACAGTTAGCAACTCCACGAACAAAGCCCGAATTCCAATGCCAGGGTTCTTCAACACCTGTTCCTGCAGATTTGCGAGGAATTCTGCTGTACGAACGCAATCAGATCGTCTGCTAGGGATCTTTCTTCTTGCTACATCCTCGTAGTCACCATTGCAAGTCTCTAGTTCATGCCTGATTGTTTTTACTGTATTCAGGGAGCATTGGGCAGCAGTCGTAATATCCTTATTTTGATGGCGGGCACGAATCATCATGATACAAGTTATTCTCTTCCATGATTCAGGTGGGTTCCAGCTATCCATCCTTTCTGACATCTTGTATATGAATGAAGAAGGGTCCAAACTTTTAAATGAAGAGAAGTGTGTGTTAATACATGTAACTTACGGAAAAATATAATTAATTATAAATATGTCAAATTTATCCCGAACACCCTATATATCCCTGTTCTAATGCCTTCTTCAAACACCTGTTCTCAAAGAAGGGCACAGTAGTTCTCATCATCTCCTGTCCTCAGTCATTGAACAATGGCTGTCTCTATTACACTTTATCTTTAATCATCAAGACGCGTAGTAGTCACACTGCCATTAAATTTAGCTTAATAATTATCATCATAATTTTATTATTATTCGAGATCTTCTTTATCATCAACCTCTTCTTATTATTCTGCATCATTTTTTATCATCAACTTCTTATTATTATGCATCATCATCTTAACATCAACCTCTTCATCTTCTTATTCTTCATCATTTTTTTATCATCAACTTATTATTATTATGCATCATCATCTTTATCATCAACCTCTTCCTCTTCTTATTCTTCATCATTTTTTATCATCAACTTCTTATTATTATGCATCATAATCTTTATCATCAATTTCTTGCTCTTCTTATTCCTCCTTCTCATCATCATAATCTTTATCATCAATTTTTTCCTCCTCTTCTTATTCGTCATCATCATCAAAATTTTATAGACAATTTATAAATTTCAATCGTATGCGTTTTATATTTGTATAAACTGCAGAAAGTATCCATAAGTAGAATATGCGCTGTTTATTAAATTATCTATCATTTATCGACCTTTCACTGCAAGAAATAAAAAAAAACATAAACAAATAAAAGAAGGAAATTTAGCTCATGTTAGTTAATCGCCTCCTAGAAAAAATGAAGATTATGTACACGTGAAATCGAAGAAAGATGAAATACTGTATATAAAACTCTCGTGAAATTACACATTTTCCGCTAGAGGGAGCAACTGGTTTCCAGTCAAACGTGTGGCAATTTTGTTCTTGCCTTGGCTGACTTATGGAAAACTCGCAAATGAGGCAAAAACTAATTTACTCTCTTGTAATGGAGTAATACAGACATAAAAGAGGATTTAGCGCTAATTTATGACAAGATTATTTTTCCATAATTTAGCAGCAAATACGTGGAACATCTAGTTGTGACAGGCTCCAAAAAGATATGACGTATCTTGCTGGCGAGATACGAAAAGATTCCGGAAAAGATATTAGAGGATTAAAAATCCGAAGTAGATTTCTTGCTGGGGGGAGATAATTACCATCGATAGCTAGACCAGTCGAAAAACTACGCGTTTAATTGACAAAACTGCGCTAGTTAATATTAATATCCGGGACATTTATAACCGTCACTTCTCCCACCAGCTACCGACATTGTAATTATAACGCCAGAGCGGTGCTTGACAGAAGAATAAATTTCAAGACTTCAAATATCGGACAAAGATTTGTTAGCTTCACTGACTCGCCCTACAGCCTCGACGAGGCTATTTCCTCACTAATCTGCATTCAGTTGCGTTTTAATGTGGTTAAAAATACGCCTGTATTCTATCAAAGAGAATTTTATGAGAAGTAGGCTTAACGAATGCAACATTGGCACATTGCTAAGCCTACTTCTCAATACACTTCTATAGGATCATTCCATGATAATTGTTTTTGGTGTGGAGGGTAGATGGAGAGCTTTGGCTTTCTGTTTTCCTAGTATTTTTGATCGATAAAAAAAATATAGTTCTATAATAGTATTGGAGTATTTTTCATCACACATTATAGTTTTTTTTTTTAAGAAGATATTTAAATCAATGTCAGGTCTTCATAATTCGTGAATGAACTACAGGGCGAAGGTCATTATTGTCATGACATGCCGTCACGACTAGCTTAGGGCGCACAGATTCTTTAACCGGTGGGCTTCTTGGACAGTTTGTTGCAAGCTCAAAATCCTTGTATCTGATATGTATTTGATTCTAAATAATTTGTGTGTGTGTGTGTGTGTGTGTGTGCGTGCGTGCGTGCGTGTGTGCGCGCGTGTGTGTGTGTGTGTGTGTGTGTGTGTGTGTGTGTGTGTGTGTGTGTGTGTGTGTGTGTGTGTGTGTGTGTGTGTGTGTGTGTGTGTGTGTGTGTGTGTGTGTGTGAAACTAAAGTGTTTTATTCCATACTGAAACAAACCCAGCCAGAGATCGCAGGCAATTTATGGAACACAATATCCCCGTCTCGGATTCCTAAGTTGGCATAACTACGACAACCAACTAACCATCCTGTGTTGTTATGGATAGATAAACTTAGCCATTTTTAATATAAATTTAATTTTAGCCATGATAGAAACATTAAGGTATATCAGATATCCGTCAGCACTTATGTTCTCTGATCATAGTTGTCTGTTAATGGGAGGAAAACGTAACTACCTCCGTCTAAGAGCGGTTTTTTCTTCACCTGTAATCCCTCAAAAATTATCTTGGAAGTGTTTCAAAACTCCTCAGGAACACTTAAATTTGCTATTTCACATATGTTTTTGTTATAGAGGTGGGGGGGGGTACCAAAGTGCAAACATTACGATGACATTCTTCTTTACTTGTTTTTATGGGAAAAAAAATCGCATACATGAAAACGCTGTTGTTCGACTTTCGATTTCAGCGAAAACTTGATACACAAGTGGTTTAAATTCTTATGGAATAGTGCACTACATATTGTAATATTCAGTTGAGAAATTTTATTTACTTGCGAGAAAAAAAAAATTAAATGTACCATTATATCGCTCTATAATTTTTTTTTTACTGTTTCAAAGAGCGTACTGTTCTCTCCGGCACTCCCACAAACACCAAACGCATTCATCTAAGTCGACACTACCATGATTTTGGAAGTTTTCATTTATAATATGTATGTAAATATTATTAAAAAAAGTAAAATGTATATGTATTAAATAAATGAGTCTCTTTATTTAATAATTGTAAATAATTATTCTAACACCGTTTCTGAATCCAAACTAAATAGACTGATATAAAATGAACTGCAAGTTCATTTTATTTATATCAATCTATATTATTCTTCCCCATTATCTATTATCATCTATATCAATCTATATAGATAACGGGGAAGATGAAAAGCATTCTTGCTTCGCCCCTTTAAGCCAGTCCTTATAAGGACTATATAAAATGAACTTGGCAATGCTATAGCCGATGAAGTTTAACTGAGGTTCGGCTGTTTGCTGTTATCCCCTGGGACGCAGAGATTGGAGAGTATGAGTGCGTTTTATTTAAGGTTTTTTGACTTAAGGGAGCAATTTGAGTCTCCGAGGAAAGTGTTCTCCGGCACGGCCCGCTGAGGGGATTTGTTGGTGAATGCCTTTCTTCGGAATTTGAGTGGTTCTGCTCGGTGGTGGCGTGTGGGTGGAAGGACATCACAGAGTGGAGCCAATGTTCGCCCACAATTGAGTGGCCTAGGGATCGTCTGAATTTTTAGAGATGGCTTTACTTATTCAATAAGGCTCGGCTATTGCTGTTACCCTCCTGCCATGATCAGAGCTTTAATAGCACAATAACACCCTGTCCCTACACTGTCCTCTACAGATAACGGGGAAGATGAAAAGCATTCTTGCTTCGCCCTTTTAAGCCAGTCCTTATAAGGACTATAATCCTCATTGGATGAATCGGCCGTGAGATGCGGTGATTAATATCCTTGGAGGTAATGGATGGCAATGCTGTACCAATGAAGTTTAACTGAGGTTCGGCTTTTGCTGTTACCCTCTTGGGCGCTGAGATTCGAGAGTTTTGAGTTCGCTCTCTTAAGGTTTTTGCGTTAAGGGAGCAATTTGAGTCTTCGGGGAAAGTGTTCTCCGGCACAGCCCGCTGAGGGGCTTTGTCGGTGAATGCTTTTCTTCGGAATATGAGCGGTTCTGCTCGGTGTGGGTGGAAGGCCATCACTGAGTGGAGCCAAAGCTGAGATAGACGGTCTTTCTCCAACGATTGAGTAGCCTAGGGATCGTCCGAATTTTTAGAGACGGCTTTACCTTTAAATATGGCAATGCTGTAGCCAATGAAGTTCTAACTGAGGATCGGCTATTGCTGTTACCCTCCTGCCATGATCAGAGCTTTAATAGCTCAATATCACCTTATCCCTAAACTGTCCTCTACAGATAACGGGGAAGATGAAAAGCATTCTTGTTTCGCCCCTTTAAGCCGGTCCTTATAAGGACAAGTAAAATATACGCGTCACTGTACTTTGAGAAGCATTTTAGAAGCAGGAAAGCATGGAATCGGGTTTCTTATCTGGAAAATCTCAAAATATTTCTAAAAACTTTTAGACTGTGGCCCTCATTTCTAATTTTTAATCACAAGACACTGCTTTCTGTTTTTTCTTACCTCTTTCTTTCTTTCTTTTTCTTCATAATCTTTTTTTCTACCGTCCACTTTCCACAGTCGATCTTTTTCTCTCTCTCCATCTCATTCTCTTTTATTTCCTCCCCTACACATATACCTTTTCTCCTTTTTCCTATAGCTGCCTTTTTTTCTTTTCATTTCTCTTCCTTCTTCCCATCTCTATGCGTATGCCACTTTATTCAAAAAATAAATCTTAATAAACGTTCGTTACCGTTGAGTGAGATTCTTTCTGTAAGAATGTTGACCGTAAGGAGAAAAAAAACGCATCGACATACAGATTCGAATCCAGTTCTTCGTCTTATCCCATACAGCTGTGATAAACGTTTAAACTACCCACTTCGTTGTTACGGTTCGTTTTATTCTAGCCAATCGAGCACTCCGTAAAAAAAAAAAAAAATAAAAAATAAAAAATAAAAAAAAAGGCGGCCGTCGGTCGCTCCGAAACATCGCCTGAAAACAAAAACAAACAGAACGTAGAAAATTCCCGCCTTCTCGGTCACTTTTTATTTCCGGCCATCTCCCAAATAAACACACTTATGACCCTGCACATTTCATAACACGTTCGTACAACCGTCTCTCCGAATCCATCTGACGGAAAGGTCAGACGTTTGTGAAGTGCACACGTAATTTAAGATATTTTCCAGTAAGCAGAGGGGAGGATTACAACGACATGCTGCAGTTGACGGAATCCTAACACTAGATCCCGATTTGTTGGGATTGATCGATACCCCTGGACGTACGAGAAGCTGAGAATTTCTTTTGCCAGCAACTTTGGTGAGTCTAGCAAAGGAGGACATTAGGCTGTTGTAGGCGACATTGCTTTTTTTATGTCCTGCTTATTTAACGATTTAAGAGAAAGTGCGGAAACTTTCAAACAAAGAATCGATTCTCGAGAGATCTCCGTTACTGGCTCGTGACTGGCAAACCTGCAGAGGCGGGGCATTTCGTAAAAAAAAAAAAAAAAAAAAAGTACTCCATGCAACGCATCTGCCTTCCCAGGAGAACATGGACACAGGTTTGTATTTAAATTGTAGCTGAGCCAAATGGGGAAATCTCGTCTGCAATCTCCAACACAGTGACTCCGAATCAGGCCACTCGCTGGGCGAGCAAAATTGCCTTTCCATTGTTGTCTTTGGTCATTGTTAAAAGAAAGACTGTAACGGCCATTTTTTGCCATTTAATTGTAGTGTTCTGATGATTGAGTGAAAGAAGTAGACGCAACCCAACATTTGTTTATCGACCCGTCATTACAAATGGTGCGCCTTTCTAAGTTTTCTGCGATGTAAGTGAATCCGATGGTTGAGAGGAGAAGATGGTGAGGATGTTTTTTTTTTCGTTTTTTTTTTTTTTTTTCTTTTTACGTTTGTCATCGAGCCAAATGTCAAAATGGTGCAGTCCGAAACAATACCCCTCTCTCTTTGTGAAAAGAAAAATACTTCGGTGCTATTCGTAATTTTTTTCAGATAATAAATAATTAGCAACGTTGATAATATATTCATGCTGGATTGAGTTAAACCTTTATTAGACTTTGATTTTTTTTCTAAAAAAAAAAAGAGTCCAATTCCTCAACTGGAAAGATATTCTTTTAAAAACGAACTACAAGAGAGTATAGTGGTATTGGAACTCATCTGAGATTTAACATCCCTCAATAACCACGATATCAAATTTCAGTGTCATCGATAGGTATATTTTAATACTGCCGTTACCTGTTTAAATACTATTCAGCACTTCGCTAGCGGTGATTTTCAAATTGTCAGGGAGGTCCCCCTAAAGGGACGCAAAGCAATGATGAATATCATTGTTTATTTTGGAGCACAACCCCCGCATGTACTCAATATTCCATCTCCTTATCTCCTCGTAGAGTATAGCATGACGTCACTTGTCATTAATATACTGTGCTAAGTTAGAAATTTTAAAGTTCGAATTTTTTTTAAATAAATATCTCTGTTTTAATTTAAGTTTGGTTTGAAGTGTCTAAAACCGTAAAGACATCCCAGTTTTGCTAGAATAAAATATATGTTGATACGTTAAAAAGCATAGTTCGATGTTATTTTATGAAATGTGCAGGATGGAAGCAATAATTTTTATAAAAAAAAAATCGTCTCATGAAATTAAAAACTGCTGTTAATATCACATCTAGAAGCAATCGAGATTCCATTTCTTTAGCATAATTTATTATAATTATGTAAAAATCAAAATGGTGTATTATAATATTTTAGTTAACTTTCTAAATCTCAATTTTTAAGAATATTATTTAAATATTTTTCATTATAATATACTTTACAAAATAATTAATTATGAATTATTCTTAAATATTATCTTGTTCTTGAGAATTTTTCAAAAATGGAACGCTGCAGGTAGGTTTCATTATTTTAATTTCGGCTAAATTATGAAGCCAGTGTATTATTGGCTGTCCATTGTATAGGTTCTGGTTGGTTCGTTTTTCAGTATGAAAAACTTAAACCCAAGGAGAAAACTTCCATTTTCATATACTCACCTTCAACTGAAATGTCAAAAAGGTTCTTCGTATACTAGACGGGAATCGAACCAAGGTCTTTTCAAACAAAAGGCGTTATTGATACCTACCGAACAATGCAACAATAATTTTATAAAGATATTCAGAAGTAACTGAAAGCAAACGGAAACCAGGTACACAAACTTCAATAGTGAAAACTGGGCTGATGAGTTAGCGAACAGAGATTGGTATTCATTATTGCGTGTAGTAACCCTTAGATCAGCCTTAGTTTTGCAAATGCGCCCTCTAACCTAATTTTTAGTTATAATTACATTAACTGGAAATTTTAAAGGCAAAACTATAATAATAATAATAATAATAATTTTATTATTATTATTATTATTCAGTTCCTCAGATAAGCCTAATAAAAAAGCTTCGAGGATGCAAGCTGAGAAATTACATCTCAATTGAGATCAACAAAAAGAAAAAAAAAAGAGTAAAAAAATCCATTTATTATATTTAAGTGCTGTAGGTTACAGCGCTTAAATACATTAAATCAAAAAATTGTAAAAAAAACCAGAACTATATGTGTTGTAAATATGTAATCATACCTTTAATAATAAAAAAGGATTAAATTTAAAAAAATATTATTATTAATTTAAACTTCACTAATAGTTTCCTTTGGCACATTTATTTTTAGAAGACAATATTAGGATTATCAATTAAATAACTAATTGGCAATATTCTCGAAATAGATATCTAATTCAAGGTATCTGAAGGTTATTATCACGTGATGGTTGAAACGTTTACTGAATGCATCCCTGCTTTAGCTTTTATTAAACTGAAGAAAATAACTATTAAATTTTATTCTAAACATGATTACTAATAGTACTAGACTCATGCGTAAAGAACAGAAATGTAAAAAAGAAAGAATGAAAATAGCAATTCAGATAAACAGTGAAGTTCAATCTACCCGATGTTTGGCAGCCCCATAAATACCACTTGATGTATGTTCAGCATAAAGTTTTTATTATGTAAATACACAGAAAACTCTTCCCTTAGCAGAATCCTTTGCCTTCTTCCAAAACCCATTCAACTTCTCCTTTAGATATCATCCTTATTCTAATTATATGGTTTGACCATTGGGGTTGAAAGGAGTTTTCAATAGCCTGAATAATATTAATATTATAAAGATTTGCTTTCCTCCAGAGATAGAACTAACATTGTTAGAAGCCGAATGTAAACAAAAGAATGCATTATTTTCTCATATGGGGTACGTTATTTCAGCTTTTTAGATAGTATTGGTCGTGTCAGTGATCCTCTGATAGTTTTCAGTTCTCTCTCTGAACTGAGTGTCTCTTTACGCAATAGAAAACAAAGTCAAAACACCATTGGATGTCGTAGTGGGTCTATGCATGTAGTTAGGAGGTGCATTATGGGAGAGAATTGCAAATCGCACCACAAGAAGGTGATTATATTAACAAATCAAAGAAATCTGAACCGCCTGGCAACGGGAAAACAGACAAATGTTGGGGAGAACTGGATGCATTTTTCATTGGCTCAACTTGACGTCTGTAGTATCATCATAGCTCCGCGTGGACTATATTAGCATAATCTTGTAAAATTCTTTAAGTCTGACAGCTACTCTAACTACATCATACTCTTTGATGAGATTCATTTTATCCCCTACTAGTTTCTTGAACGATAGCTGAAGTTCACTTACTGAGAGAAAAGTAGCTAGAATTACTTCCAGAGTCGCATGAGATATTCGAGTGATATTCTTTTTAATATAAAAAAGGTTAAAATGTTAACGAATTTTAATTCTGTCTGACTCTCTCAATTCGTAGCCATAATAGTTACTAATGTATATATTTCTTAGTATTCAGATTATATGCTGATGTAGCAAGTTGCAGCTTGCAGTGTAATTATCTCTCTCTCTCTCTCTCTCTCTCTCTCTCTTGTTCTTGTTACATTTGATTTCAGGGTTATCGGCCTCCATCTCCATGACCAAAGTGGAAAGATTCAGCCAACACGTATGTGTATGGTGCTTGTGTGTGTTGCAGATTTGATTTTTTTCTCTCTCTTCCTTTAATCTTCCATGCTGTACCAGATCTGCAATCGATAACGGAAAAGCCTTTGGCAAAACATTGGAAAGTACACCCGCTTCAAACGTTGTACCATTTTTTGTGTGTCTGAGAGGTCTTAGCTGAGTGCAGAAATTTTTCAAAGGAATATGTAATATGCGAAGAATTAATTTCTTTTCTTTTTTTTTTTTTTTTTTTTTACTAAAATAAATAAAGCATGCGTTGTTCTTTTCATGGTTTGGTTTTTTTTCGCACGTTAATACCTGAATTTGCAATTAAGTGAAAGAACAAAATAAGAAATTTTTCAAAAAAAAAAAATAAATAAATCTTTCTTGAATAGAAATCTAGAAAAAAGAACATCTAAAGGTCTTTAGTTACATTTTTCTATTTTTCATATAACAGTTGTCTAATCTCTTTTACTTCGATGATATATTTCTGTAAGCCTTTTTTATGCTAATTCCAAGCACGAAACAGGTAGTATCCAAATATACCGGGAATAGATTAGCGGGTAGAAAAAAATCAACATATTGTGTTTTTTGAATAGATTTTCACAAAATGTATATGAAGAAAGATTGTTCTAAAGAACGAAAGTAGAAGAGGATAGAAGGAAGGAAAAAAGTAAGACTGGTCGAATTGTTAATATTCTAGGATAGATATTTATATGGATATATTACGAACTATGTTCACATCATCATCATCATCATCATTATACGGGTACACTGACGATGGACGCACAACCACCTTTGGCAACTCACTCGTTTATTTACCACTCCCCAAGCAAAAAATAAAAAAAAATAAAAAAATTCTAGTACTGACATCCTTACTGACCGCAATTTTGACCCCTTGTTCTCTCCCTTCCTCTCATGTATTGAAAAAAAGTATTCAGTGTTAATCCTATAACGCCCCTTTAATAACTTAAATGCTTCTATCATATCTCCATTCTTACGCCTATCAGCTACTTTTGGAAGTCCGTCAACATAGGAGCATTCCGTAGACTGCGACAATCTTTATCATTCACCTCTGGATCTTCTCCATCGCTACTTCATTCCCAGGGAATTCAGGTGTCCAGATCAGCACTCAGTAGTCTAGGTGTGGCCTTATTAACGCCTTATATAGGGGATTAATAACCTCTCCATCCCTGATTATTAGTGTAATAATCAGCGTTTCTGCACGATTCACCTCTAGTGAGTGGGTTATCCTGTTGCTACTCTCCTTTGAATATAATTGATAGGTTTTAAGCATTTAGGAGCTATTACAGGTTTCGTCTTCAAGAGTAGAGCCCATTTCAAAGTATGTTTGATATTTCTGTATAGTTAACAAATATCAAGAGAAGTATAAAGCTTCTAACGAAAGAATATGGCAAGAATGGGATACATTAACTCCAAAATAAGGTTAGGTGTTTGCTGTGTCTAGAAAGAGAAATCTCTTCTTGTCCATTTGGATCTCTAGAGATTTCAAGAAGAATTAATGGCACAAAGTTAACTAGATTATGTCTCCCATGAGAAAATGGTTAAGACATTAGTATTTAAGGAGCTTTTAATCTAAATGTTTTATTTTTGCGTGCAATGTCTGAAAACACAAAAGAGGAACGTGCTACGTTACTAGTTTTGGATCTCCAGAACGAATTATTTCAGAGCAAATGGATTATACTCTGATGTCAACTAACTGCTCTTTTTATAACAGAGTATACTTTGTTATTTTCCTGAATAGTTTTAGTACATTTGTTAAAAATGAATTTTGTGTAAAAAGAGTCTAAATTCGAGTGATATCCATTCTGATGATCATTACAAAGATAGAATTTAAAATATAGTCCGTTGGATAAAAAGAATAAAAACTGCGTAGACCGTCTAGCAATTCTCATTATTATAATGACTAAAAAAGATGGCAAGTCAAGTTTTATCCATTTTAAGCACCAACTCCAACCGCTTGTTACTTCTTTATATGTTCCTTATAAGGACTGGCTTAAGGAATATATAAAGAAGTATATATTCACTTCTTTACTGTATTTTTATTTAATTTGCTTCTTTACCATTACCATTAACATTACTGACAGGATGGGTGAAGCACTAGTGCTTTTCATATTCTCCTTTATCTGTAATGAGAGTTGGTTGGGAATGGGAGGTTTGTGAGCAGTTAAGCTCGCCCTCTGAGGGCAGTTGTGTTAGCTATGATCGGTTGAGAGAAGAATAGCCTTCGGTCTTTTGTGTTTGTAGTAATCAGTCTCATTGTAATTGACAGCTTGTACGATCAGTGGGTTTGAATGTGAACTTGACTTAAGGAAGAATTTTTCTGCAAGATCACGAAAAATGGAGGAGATGTATGGAATGCCGGTTTCTCGGTGAATCTGTGAATTTCTGATGAACCACGGTGCATCCAGGATCATCCTAAGGATCATTTGTTTTGGATTCTCTGCAATTTCGAAATGTGTGATCTTGAAGTGTGACTCCATGCTAGTGAGGCGTAGGTAATGACTGGACGTATTACCATCCGGTAAAGAAGCAATTTATTATGTAGGTTCAATTTGCTCTTGCGGTTGATCAATGGGTAGAGCTGTGCTATTACTTTGGAAGATTTGGAGCAAATGAGATTGATGTGTTTATTAAAAAGGACTTTCTTATTCATTAATACCCCAAGATATTTGGTCTCTGATTGCCATGGGATCTTATGACCAGAGAGCAGGATGTCTTCTTTGTTGCAGATCTTTCTTCTTGAAAACACCATGGCTGAGCTTTTGAGGGGGTTCACTTGAATCCTCCAGTTGGTGAACCAGTTTGCTAGCTCATTGATACTTCCTTGGAGTCTTGTGATTGCTAGGTGAGGGCGGAGTGATCTAGCTAGAATAGCGGTGTCGTCGGCATAAAGGGCCGTAGTAGTTGTTCTTGAATTGAGAGGAATATCTGCCATGTAAGTTGTGAAAAGTATTGGGGCAAGAAGAGAACCCTGAGGTACTCCCGCCAGGATTTTGCGCCTTGATGACACAATTCCGTTGAGTTTTACTTGCATGTATCTTTCATTAATATATGAGTTTCACTAGTTTAATTGGGACATTGTTTTCAATTACTTTGAAGAAAAGGGCCTTGATGCCAGACCTTATCAAAGGCCTTGGCAACATCCAAAAATACAGCAGCAGTGTGAAAGTGCCAGTTAAAACCATGAGTGATATGTTCTGTTAGTCGGAGAATTTGTTGCACCGTGTTGTAAGCTTTGCAAAACCCAAATTGCTCATTTGGGATTATTTTCTGTTGGTCCACTGCTGATTGTAGTCTTGATAGGATGACCTTTTCTATTACTTTGCCAAGACAGGAAAGAAGACTGATGGGCCTGTAGCTTTGCTGAAGTTCTAGGTTATTACCAGGCCTTTTCAGAGGTATAATGTCCGAGATTTTCCAATCTGTGGGAAAGTACTGGAATCTTAAAATGGAATTGGTAATATTAAGTAGGTAAATTATGGCTTTCCGTGGGAGTAGCTTTATTATTCTATTGGTGATGCCGTCAGGGCCTAGGGCCTTTTTATTTTTCTTCAGATGGGAAATAATATTTATTATTTCTGTTGGAGATGTGGGGGTGATGGTTTCTGAATCATTCTTAGGCTGTCTTAGTGCATTTCTAACTTTACGATGAACTTGGTAAATAGATTGATATTTAAATTTACGTAAGATGGACCGCACTGATTTTCCAGATTGTCAATTAGGGCTTCTACTTTTTCTTCGTCTGAAGTGTGCAATTCCAAGATTGGGCTTCAAAGGGATTTACTTCTTTCCTTATAGTCCTTATAAGGACTGGCTTAAAGGGGCGAAGCAAGAATGATTTTCATCTTCCCCGTTTTCTGTAAGGATAAGGTGTTCTTGCGTTATTAAAGCTCTGATCATGGCAAGAGGGTAACAGCAATAGTACAGCCTCAGTTAGAACTTCATTGGCTACAGCATTGCCATCCATTACCCTCCAAGGGAATCACCGATGTTTAAGTAAAGGCGAACTCTAAAAATTCGGACGATCCCTAGACCACTCCATAGTGGGCGAAAGATCGTCCATATCTCATCTCAGCGTTGGTTCCACTCAGTGACGGGCTCCCCCACCACCAAGCAGAACCGCTCATATTCCGAAGAAAAGCATTCAGCGACAAAGCCCCTCAGCGGACCGTGCCGGAGAACACTTTCCCCGGAGACTCAAATTGCTCCCTTAAGGCAAAAACCTTTATCTGTAGAGGATGGTGTAGGGATAAGGTGTTATTGAGCTATTAAAGCTCTGATCATGGCAGGAGGGTAACAGCAACAGCCGAGCCTCAGTTAAACTTCATTGGTACAGCATTGCATTGTTGCCATCCATCACCCTCCAAGGGTATTATTTTCGATCACCGACTATGTAAGTAAAGGTGAAATCTCAAAAATACGGACGATCTCTAGGCCACTCCATAGTGGGCGAAAGACCGTCCTAATCTCAGCGTTGGTTCCACTCAGTGACGGGCTCCCTGACCACTGAGCAGAACCGCTCAAATTCCGAGGAAAATAATTCACCGACAAAGCCCCTCAGCGGGCCGTGCCGGAGAATACCTTCCCCGGAGACTCAAAGTGCTCCCTTAAGGCAAAAACCTTAAGAGAGCGAACTCAAAAACTCATCGCCCAAGGGGGTAACAGCAACAGCCGAACCTCAGTTAAACTTCATTGGTACAGCTTTGCGTTGCTATCCATCACCCCCAAGGGCATTAATGAACCAATCGACTATGTAAGTAAAGGTTCAATCTCAAAAATATCGGACGATCTCTAGGCCACTCATTCGTGGGCGAAAGACCGTCCAAATCTCCGCGTTGGTTCTACTCAGTGAAACTCGATTACCGAGCAGAACCGCTCAAATTCCGAGGAAAATAATTCACCGACAAAGCCCCTCAGCGGGCCGTGCCGGAGAACACCTTCCCCGGAGACTCAAAGTGCTCCCTTAAGGCAAAAACCTTAAGAGAGCGAACTCAAAAACTCATCGCCCATGTGGGTAACAGCAACAGCCGAACCTCAGTTAAACTTCATTGGTACAGCTTTGCGTTGCTATCCATCACCTCCAAGGGCATTAATGAACCAATCGAACGCATCTCACGGTCGATTGATTCATCCTTTTACTTCTTTAACATTAACATTAACATTTCTGGCTAGATGGGTGAAGCAAAATTGCTTTTCATATTCCCCTTTGTCTTGTAATGGTAGGACTTTAAATGGAATGTTTGTGAGCTTTATGCTCGCCCATTGAGGGCAGTGAAGTTAGTTGTGTTCAGCTGAACTTAATATAGACTTTGGTCTTTTATATTTGTAGATTTCTTCTTCATTATATTCCGAGGCTTCCTTGATTAAAGGGTTTGGGTGGTTACTTGTCTTGGTAAAGAACTTCTCAGCTAGATTTTTGAGAAGGGAAGAGATATAAGGGATATTAACTTCTCTATGGATCTGGGTGTTTCTTATGTACCAGGGGGCATCCAGAATCATCCTCAGGCTCTTATTCTGTAATCTCTGAAGTTTTAGAATGTTTGAATTTGCGGTGTGGCTCCAAGCTGGGGATGCGTAAGTGATAACCGGTCTAATTGCCATCTTGTAGATTGTTAATTTTGTTTGCATATCCAGTTTACTTTTTCTGTTGATCATAGGGAAGAGTTACTTCTTTATTGTAACCGTCCTTTTATTATTATAGAATTATATTAAATATTTTAAGGTATGTACCATAATTTTCAAATTTTAGACATTTTTTAGAGTATTCAAAATTGAAACTTTCAATTCTAAGGTGAAATATAAGTTACGTAGTTATTTCTAAGAGATTTTAATTGAAGCATGTTTTCAAATCCTACAAATGAAGTAAACATAATATCACATCTCTCTCACAACATTTCAGAATAGGAATTCATATTGTCTGTTATCGACATACATTTTATTATATGAATTATGGACATCCAATGACTTAGAATATGAAGGAAACAGAGCAGGAAGAGGAAGCTAGCGAGTCATTAATGAATATTTAGCAAACGAGGTTTTCTTCTAGTCAAAATTTCCACCAAACAGCAAACTTGTTACGGAAAGGAGGGGGGGGATATAAATTGGCGATGAAATGCATTTTTTTTTTTTTTATTCTTCAAGTCATTCATAATTTAGAATTACTTTTCAAAGTAATAACTCTGGAGATAAATTTCAAAGAGTCATTCTGAAAAGGACTTCAACGAATCGTCCGTTAGAGTCATTTAGAATGACTTGTAATGAATCACCCTTTAGGCTTGTTCTTAGAATGACTCTTCGGAGGAGTAATTCTTAGTCATCCTTCAAAAATAAATTAACATTTAATTACGTTTTTAATTGGATCAAACATATTTTTAAAAAATGCTCATTCTTGCACTGCGTTCAAATAAATCATTGTACTCATTCTCAGAATAATTCTTGAAAAATGCACTCGTAAAGTGGCATCTCCTCGAAACACTTAGTTTAGTGAGACCCATAAATTGCCCACCTAGTGTATTAGAACAAGTATATTGAAAAAGGCGCACGGGAATACCTATTGTATTCACTAGAAACAGACGCATAGTCGCAATTGCAAATGTAGAGGAAATATGTGGTTACCTGTTCGCTGAATTCCGTGAGAAAATATAACGCCTATAATCTTCAACCTCAGTCACGCCATGCCCGGGCGTAGAAATTTATGCACTACTTCATTTGAATATTGCTTTTTTTTTTCTTTCTTTTTTTTAACCAAGTCCATTGTCATTTCCTCTTTCGCACTATCGTATTTATGGTACTTTTTTATTTTTCCATCACGATAGCAATTGTTAAACAAATTTCGAGTGTTCGGCATGGCAATATGCTCTCTCTCTCTCTCTTTCTGTTTTGCAATATTACGCTTTGTCGTGTATTATTTCCCAATCGCTAATATTCTTTACAGCTGCGATGGAAACTGTGACAGAAAACGTCATTTACCGAAATATATATACACACTTGCGTTCCTCTAATAAAATACTTTTGATTTTTATTGTTAGTATAACGCAAGAAAATTTGTAGGATTCACCAAAAAACATTTGAAATAACTGCAAACAGTCAGGCAATATAGTCGTTCTCAGTGACGCTATGTCGTAAATTTAAGAGAAAATTAATGCCAATTTCTACCACTTCTAATTTGTTTCGCTCTTCTAAACGATGCATGATCACACAAAACGTGGAAAAGGCGATGTATAAAACAATAAAGATAATTTATTGGCTTTATTTCATTTTATTTGTTTTAATAAAATATTCTTTGAATGGAACACATCGGAAGAAATCTCAACATATTTTGTGGCTTCAACAGTGGGGTTTGTAATTGTAACAGACAATGGTGGCTATCAAAAATGACTTAGTCATCGCCATGCCTATAGTTAGTCTTAAATATTTAATGTCTGGCGAAAAAAAAGGGGGTTAGTTGAAGAGACAACCCAGAAATGGGTGTGACTACAGAAAATTACCAACTACTCCAATACGGGTCAGAAGATAATGTTCGCACTTATACATATTTAATAAGTTAGTCTGTTAAATAAGAATTAATATAAGTGTAAGGTGATACGAGTCCTTTAAGTCTCTTCATTAAATAACACATAAAAATATAATTGCATTTATTTTTTACATCATCATGCAGAAGTAATTTGTTTGTTGCATTATTTTTAAAAGTATATTATTTGGACTGTCGTTCGAACTGTAGGTTATTTCATTGTGATAATATTGTCGATTGCTAATTGTTTGAAAAACATGCAATGTTTGTTAATTGTGGAAATCTGCTTTATTTGTCAGAATTCAAAAAGAGTTTAACGCAAGGGATTATTTTGTCAATTTCAAATTAGCAAACAATGTAGATTTCAACAATTGTAAATTTCAAATTAGCAAACAATGTAGATTTCAATAATTGTAAATTTCAAATTAGCAAACAATGTAGATTTCAACAATTGTAAATTTCAAATTAGCAAACAATGTAGATTTCAACAATTGTAAATTTCAAATGAGCAAACAATGTAGATCTCAACAATTGTAAATTTCATTAGCAAATAGATTTCAACAATTGTAAATTTCATTAGCAAATAGATTTCAACAATTGTAAATTTCAAATTAACAAACAGTGTAGATTTCAACAATTTCAAATTTCAAATTAGCAAACAATGTAGATTTCAACAACGAGCAAACCTTGCGGTTTTGACCAGTTAACAAACCTTGCATATCTCAATAATGAGCAAACCTTGCATTTTTAAACAATTAGAAAACCTTGCATATTTCAATAATTAACTACCTTTGTAGTTTCAACAATCGACAAACCTTGTAGATTTTCATGCATCGACTCTCACTTCGTTGCATGCTAGCCTATATGCATTCTGTATTGCTACCATTCACAAGAACAGTAATTCTAGAAGTAAAAATGTATTATTAATAGTAAGATAAATGAATGATTAATTTTGCATTCCTCTTATCAGTATTAAATTATAATGATTACAATAGCTTCATTTAAAGTGCAGACTACGGTACTTCTAAACGGAATAGACTATTAATGAACATTTAAATTTATTAAATAGCTACTAATTTAATTAAAAACAATACAATATTTTATTTAGAATTGCTGTCGCAATGAAACATTTTAATCAAATAAAGATATGAAACGAAACATATTCAACTTGTATTCATGTAAAGTTTTGCTAAACCGAAGTTTCCTTTGTAAATTATTGGAAATTTAAGTAAGTAGCTGTAATATTCAAAGTGTGACACTGTGTGCCTTGACTAATGACAGTTGCTGGACTAGCGAGAAGTATGTTTAATGTATACAAAGCGTGTCTGATGGTAGACATGGTTTGTTAATTTCTACAAATAAACACAAGTGAATTAGCACAATGTAGATCCCGCTAATGAAGCTCCGTACCTACCCGATTTGAAAATTGTTTGGTCAGTTTCTGATTGGTTCAGTAGTTTGGCCGAAAACTTGAAGTAATCAGTGGAGGATCTTAAAGCAACATTGACCCAACTGCCTTTCAAACAGAACCCGATTTTGACGTAGGACAGAACACCAAGTGTTGTGTACTAAATTGGACAGTGTTTGTACTTCTAGTTCTATAAATTTCAAGACTAAGGGACACATTTTTAGGAACATGCTAGCGCAATTTTGTTTTGGCTAGGAAAAATAAGGTAGGTCGATTTATCTTTTTTGGCAATTGATTAGGAGAATATTCCATGAAAACATGCCTGTTATTATGCTAACAACATCCTCCTAACAAATCTTCATTTTTTTTACTTGATTCAATCCTGGATTTCTACTGTTTCGATTCTCAATTGCAATTCTTAAACGGAAATTGAAATTGAAAGTTAATGCTACCAACCAAAAAACGTAGTTAGTTTTGAAGAATTCAAAGGTTGGTTTCAGATATGTGGTCTGGAAATTCAGAAATAAAGTGAGAAAAAAGAAAGAATTAATTCTCTACGTATCATTAGACATGAAAGAAAACTAAATAAACAAAAATTAAAAAAAAAAATCAATTAAAGACTACAAGTTCGGAACACCAAGTAATTTTTTAATACACACGCACTAATGAATTATCAAAATGAAATTTTTTTTTTGTAAATGAAAATCTTTAGAGAACGTAATACCATTTATAATTAACATAATTATCAAATTTTGAAGAGAATAATCTGGAATTGAAATCATTAAAATAAAATAAATATTTTGCAAAAAAATTTTTTTCGATATTTTTCGTTTTTTTTTTCTTTAAGTCACTTTTATGGTAAATTTAACTTTCGTATCCCGTATTATCCGCTTTCATATTATCTTCAATCGAAATTTATTTGCTTTCCATCTAAAGAAAAGAAGAAAAAAAAAACGAAAAAAAAAAAAACGTCACCAATCAAAGTTCCCATCTACTTAAGATATATTGCGCATGTCATGAAAAGACAGTGAGCACATGATTGACAGTTACTAAAGCAGCCTGTCTCTTTTTGCTCCCAAAAAAAAAAAAGAGCAGAGAGTATTAAATTATAGAAAGATGAAAAATTATTTTTTTTTCGGTAAAATGCCTTCCTAAAATAAGAAACACAAAAAGGTAAAATTGGAGGTGGGGGGGGGGGGTTTAGAGGCAGCGTTAGAAGAAGCAAATATCATTGAAATACATTTTGCAGGCCACGTTTAGGAAACAAAAATCTATAATAACAGGGATCAAGATTAGATGCTCTCAGTGTAGAATATATTTGATTAAACTTTGGGGAAAATAATCTCGCATTGAGATTTTTTTTCTTTCTTTCTCTCCATCCAACTCCAATGTATACTTTAAGGACTGAAGATTCGCCTTGTCTATCCGAAGAAGGTAATTGAATGCATTTTTTTTTTCTTTCTATTCTTAGCTTCGCAAAAATGGAGATGGCCCGGTGACCATATCCAAAGACTGAGATAACCAAAAGGACTACATCATTTATCCCATTGTTATTTAAGATTTCTTAGTGGCAATAACACCCAGTTGGTTTAATAGAAGGTATAAATTGAACCTCCAAGACAAATAGTCTCCCGTTTTTTTTTTTTTTCTTTCTTCTTCTTCCTTTATGAGTTTCTCAAGTATTTCCCGTTGACTTTTGATGGATGATGGTATTGGAAAAGTTGACAGTAACCTAATAGCTCATACTAAACAGAAGCAATTGTCCTCGACTACTTTTTCTACATACACATACTCTCGACACCAGTCTAGTGAAAATGAAGAGCTAAGGATATGTTTATCTTGGTGTAATTTACGCTTACAAGGGTGAAGTAGGCGCTTGTTAAGGCATAAATCTGGATATGAAAGATTCCTCATCTAACTCACATTAGTGTACCACTATCGTCTCTCTTTTTTTTTTTTTTTTTTACTCCCCATTTGGTCGACAAATGATCCTGGACCGCACTTATCTTTACGTTCTAGACAGTCTTTGTACAGCGTTGAAGGTCCCTACATCAACGACAGCTGATCTCCTTAATGACGGCCGACTGCATGCTGAGGGGGGGGGGAGGAGAGAAGCACAAGTAGAGAGTGAAACTGCGGAAGAGTCGGTACTGATCTTTAATAATGTGTTAACAGTCAAGAGTGAATGGTAGCAATTAAAGGATTCTCTCTCTGTCAGCCTTATTAAGGTTTTCTTCTTTGGATTTTTTTTTTTAATGCCGACATATCAAAGAAATGAAAAGGAAAGATGGGTCTTTTTAGTTGTGACCGTTTCATCCACTAAAAGATAGTTTTTCTTCCCCCCCTCTTTAAAATATACAAATGGTGTAATTTGAATGCTAAAATCGAGGAGGATGTAGAAAATAGAAAAGAGCTAACATTTACCTGACTGTTGGAAAATTTATTTCAATAACTTACTGGCAAATCATTTCTTGATAGCGTACTGCAATACAAGAGAATCATGAATATAAAGAGCTACGTAATGAGCTGGCATTTTAAACACGAGACATAAAAAAAAAAAAAAATGTAAATTTCACCTTGATTGCCACTCGCTTTAGATTGCATTCAACGACAACAATACATTTGTCTGACTGCATATTAACAATGGATTCACGCATGCGTATACATTCGGAACAAAATTAGCAAGAATATGAACTAGCTTAAAAAAAAAAAAAGAAAAAAGAAAGAAAACTCATTCAGATTTTTTCATGTGTGTAAAAAATTTCGCATAATTTTAAAAAGTATGTCTCCTTATGAAAGTGTATGCGTCATTCTAAAGAATAGAAAATTTGGTAACAACAACAAAAAAAAAAAAAAAAGACACAGAACACAGATAGTAAAAACTTTAAATTTTCTGTCGTAGATCTACTGTAGTAATATAGTAACTGATGGATTAAAACGTCGTTTTTAACTAGTGGTTATCAATCCTTTTAGGATTTTTCTTGACAATGTATTTGTGATCCTGGTAAAGTATAACTGAAATTTTATAAAAGTAATGAAATATTTTATAACAATTTTTTTTGTCAAATTAAACTTATATTCGTTTTAAATGAAATGAATAGTTAATGAATAGTCTCTAATAATTAAAAATAGGTTATGAAAGTTTTATATTACTTTCTTGTAATAATAATAATATTTTTTTAAATAATAAAACATTTCTTTTTTAATTTTAAATTTAATATTTTAATAACGATAAATATATTATTATTAGGATATGATGATACAACGACCAAGACGCACGCGGGCATTCGGCAACATCTTATCGGTTGTAATACATTTTTGTCTGTAAAGTGCGTGTGTTCTTCGGACCAGTTGACCTGTATGCAGGATTATAAAACCAAGTTTCCGGGAATAAAAACGATTCCACCTCCGTATGAGACTGGTTAACTCACCTTCCGTCGAAAAGCTCTGATAAAAGTCATTCACACCGCCTACGGGATTTGAACGCAGATCTTTCTAACCAGAAGCCCTCGTCGTATCACAACTGAGCTACGGAGGTACCCCATTTTATGCCGGCTATGGCGTTTATTAAATATTTGTTCTAGAAAAGAAATGACATTTTTTTCCATAGTCTTCATTAAGAGAGCAAGGCTGAAACATTTGATTAGAGAAGCATATTTTATTATTTAAAAGAACTAACGTTAACATTTTCCCCTTTAAGATTTCTGAACTCATGAATCAAATATTTTTGAATATCGATTGGAAAATTAGACTGAGAGAAATCGCTGTACGTAGCTTATAATAACAAACCGTTTTTTAATAACTACGATATGAGAAATAAATTGAAAAATGAATTAGTTTTTGAAGAAATGACAAACTTGAGAACAGTGTATATTTCCGTGTTCAAGTTTATTTATTAAAAAAAAAAGTAATTGAGTCAAAGACTAGATCAACAACGTAGCCTTGGTTAGTTAAATAAATAAAACTATTTCTTCATCGCCATGCAGAAATCCTGTATGACTATATTTGCATTTATTCACAAAATGCAATTTCCGCTTGAGGGCCGAACACTGCCAGTGCATTTAGAAAATATCATTAAGATCTCATAGATATTTCCATTACTTAACCTATTAGACAGATAAATATTAGTTTTTGTTTTTCTTTACATCCTTTTATCCAAAGAAAAACAATTAAACCACGTAAGATACGTGTCGGTTCTGACACTCGCTAAACCCCCCAACTTCATCGGCAACAATTTCATCTATTATTTCAGCATCTTTACAAATGAACCTCTTGAATTATTGCTATATAAAATTAGATGATGTAATAGAGGAAATTGGAGGGAGCTTCGAGAAGACCAAGCCGCAATTCATTTCTTCTTCCTTCTTCTAGAGGTGTGGGTGATTGTCGACGCACGGAAGAGCAAGGTTTGAACAGTGATGTATGACGCCGTATATAAAAAAAAAGAAAGCAATTAAAAAAAAAGCACAATTAATTAGAAGGAGGAATAGAGGGAGTGCAGCCGAAAACGGTGCTTCATTAGGCATCCATAGTACAGGTAATTACGCTATTGCCATCCTCTAGAGAGCTAAGAGGGAGGCTCATTAATCAATGGCAGTGCCTGAGACTTTAGCACCTGGTGCTCGGCACCGCACAAAACGCACGGATATCACCACTAGATCGCTATCGTCAGGTCGCTTTGGCGCTAAAGCAACACAGATTGTCTGCAACACTTTCTGGACCAAAGGTCATGACTCAGTGCCTGGACGAACTATGGTGCATCGAGGATAAAATAAATGAGCACTCTGTTGTTGCGTTAGACCCTTGTTTTGCCATCGTTTCTCTTGTCCGTGCATTCGGCGATGATTCCTTTGACCGTTAATGACACAGAATAGATTTGGGTTACTTGCTTGGTTTTTTTTTTTTTTTAATTTTTTTTTTCCGGTACTATTATTGCCTTCAGTTAGTTAATGGAGTAATTTTTCTTTCTTTGTGTTCTACTCTTCCCCCCCCCCTCCCCCTCGATTCCTTTAATAACATTGTGGCTGTCTTTAGAATACGTAGATTAACATACTTAAGTTTTGAGTCTTAAATGCATCTGATGCAATTGAATAATTCTCCCTTTTTTTTTTTTTTTTTAATGAAACATGTTTTTAAATTTCTTTTCGGCTCTCTTCTAATGAAAATCGTTTTTTTTTTAAATATATAATCTGAATTCTTGTTCCGTTTTCCGATTGTTTCACCTTTTTTTTCTTACTTGTGATAAAAAAAAAATAATGCATTTTCTTTTTTTTTGTTAAACCCTATTTGGAATATTTACATACATATTCGATAGATGGCTCTGTTATCAACTTTGATTTTTTTTCTCATTTTGTCTTCCATTTAGTTTAATAAAATCTATAAACTATGGACGAATTAATTTGAAGAACTAAAATTTAAACTTTCTAATTCTCCTCTAAATCTATTGTTGAACATACCTATTTAATGAATAATATT
This sequence comes from Typopeltis vanoorti, assembly GCF_054136105.1. Classification (NCBI taxonomy): domain Eukaryota; kingdom Metazoa; phylum Arthropoda; class Arachnida; order Uropygi; family Thelyphonidae; genus Typopeltis; species Typopeltis vanoorti. Next base: position 79,102,194 of record NC_143551.1, on the reverse strand, counting down.
CATTAATATTATTCCGTAAAATCAATTTTAATTTTTTTTTTTTTTTTCGGAATCTGCTAGATGGTTCTATTATGGGCATGATACGATCTAATAATTCTGTTATGTATCCCAAGGTATAATTCTTATATCTTGCGGTAGACATCCGAGTACAAGATATAATAAATTATTGATTTCTTTCCGATCCCACAAGTCGAGGACTGATTTGTTTCTTTTCCTCCCGCCCACATTCCTTCTTGGGTGTGGGAAGGCAGATAAACCCTCGATAATCGAGAGTATATTGAGGATGCATGTTCCTGTTTTATACCGTTCTTGATTAAAGTTCAATTACCATGAAATGATGATCTCCAATGCCGAGTTTTTAACTAGAGGGTGCCGTGAATATAAACTTCATCGACCGGTGAAATGTGTCTCATTTCTCGTGTAGCACTTTCTGACATATGACAATAAAAGTATTCATTTTATGTGTCATAAACACGACTAATAACAATCACTAAATAAAAAATGCTGACTGCAGTTCTAGATCCTGTTTCTTTCTTCTTTTTTTTTTTTTTTACTGATTGAACATAATTTCGGACAAGCGAAGTTTCGGTTTATCGGGTCCCCACAATGTGTTTCTCCTTTGTTCGTCTTTATGTGAAGTCGAGAGAATTGAAAAAGTAACTTTTCTTGTTACTCAGTGATTTCAAAATACCTCGAAGTTTCTTTCGAATCCGGTAGATGGCCCATCTATCGACAGTTTTATTTTTTCTTTTACGCCGTCTGCCTTAATATAAAATAAGGATAGCAAATTCCCATTTATTTGCCTCTTATTCCGCCCTATTTGCTTCCCTTCCCCATTCTAGTTATTTCCTAGCTGTAACTGGGTCACTTTCAAACGAATCTTTTTTTTTTTTTTTTTGTCCGCGGTGGTCCCGTGATATTGGAACAGAGTCAATGATAAATTCGATCCCGTCAGCCCATCGCTTCCGACATGCAGCGCGGCAGATAACATCTACGACATATATAAGGTTACGGAACAGTTACCTTCGCAATTTTTTTCTTCTTCTTCTTTCTTTTTACATACTTCGGTCAGCGAACTGTGGGAATGTCTCGCAGTTCTTTGTCGGAGGATGCTGATACATACAGCCGCTAGCTTCTGGTGGAATTGTATCTAAATTCCAACTTTTTTCCTTTTTTTTTTTTTTTTTTTTTCCTTCCTACTAACCCTTAGTCACGATGTTACTCTTTTGTCTAAGTATCGATCCCAGTTTCGGTAATTACACCTGGATATCTGGCGAGTCTTGCATCTTCCATAATTACGTCATGATGACGTGCGAAGCATGGAGATCCTGACTTAGATGAAGCTTGATGAGTCAAAGAAGCGCCAGATAGCATTCCGTGTAGCTGGTTACCCGGGGCTCAATTTCGTAAATGCTGTTAAAGCTAACCTCACGTGAGGCCGAAAGAAAGACAGACGAAGTCACATTCTTACCTGCTTGCTTATCATTTTTGTTCTTCTAATCTATTGAACTGCTCTGTTATTTCTTCTTTCTATGTTGCATTTAAAATTCTCTCTTTCTCTTTCTCTTCACGCTTTCTTCTTTGTTTCGTGCACTGTGAGAAAGAAAGAGAGAGCGAGAGAAAGAAAGAGAAAGAGAGAAAAAGAGTAAAATGATTTTTTCCCCTCACTGTCTATTATTCAGTTATTTCTGTTTCAATTCAGCTTCAGCAGTTTTTGTCTTACTTTCCGTGATTTTTATTTTTACTTTCTATCCATCATTCATCTCTTCCTATCATACTTTCAAACATCTTTGTTTCACTTTCTTCATTTTTATTTTGTTTCGTTTATTTCATTTTCTTTTTTCTTTCCCTCCATCCATAAATATTCTCTCTCTCTCTCTCTCTTTCTTTCATTCTATTGTATCTTCCATTCCATCATGTCAGTTCTATCCTAGCATTTTTGTCTCCTTTTCTGTTTTTTTTTTCTTTATATCTATCCATCAGTATTTCCCCCCTTCTCTCTCTCTCCCTATCATTCTATCATCATAGCTTTCGTCCTATCCCAACATTTTTATCTCTCTTTCTGTTATTTTTCTTTTCGTTATATCCATCAGTACTTCCGCTCTTCCTCCCTCCCTCCCTCCCTCTCTCTCTCTCTCTCTTTCTCTCTCTCTCTCTCTCTCTCTCTCTCTCCATATTGTATCATATCTTTAACATTTCCCTGTCTCACTTTCCAGAATTTTCTTTATTTCTTTTTCTTTCTATCTAGAAAGAAAAATAAATGATTTATTCTACGATTTATTTTTTCCTATTTTATTTTCCGTAAGCCATTTTACTTTCTCTCTCTCCCAGTGTTAATCGTTTCTCAAACTGTCTATTATTATAATGGCATGCAAGTTTAGGAAACGGAAGGTGATCTCACTTCCAATGATCTCACACCGGAAGATGAATATCATTTTCTGGTGTGAGACCACCACAAAGTGGTAGTCGCAAAAGTTTCACGTTTGTTTGCTGCGACAAGATTTATCTAATCCTTAGCCAACCCAATGTACTAAATAAATTTACGACAGGTTCACGACCTTTAATAAGTGAGATTCACATAAACTGGTTTCCGCACATCTCAGATTTGAGTTTACACTCTGCTACAAATACCCTGTTCGGCATTATCCGTAATCAGCTCAATGCGCTACAGAACTACAAAAAGACTGTTTGAAGGATGGGGTGTACTTAATCAGTTTTCCTTCTGATGTATAATTTTCGACTATAAAAATCTTAAATTAAATTTTCCATAGCGAGAACCGCGGCACAAAGTTCACCTGAGGCATAATCCGCTGACAAACTACTCATTTCTGTCGATCTTATATTAATGTAAGTTTGCAAATCGATGTCAATTATAATTTATAACTTCGGTAAGATAATATTCATTATCTTATTTATTTGATGAATTACACTTATTAATAAAATTAATCAAGTGTCGGTTTTTTTTATTATCAGTACAACCCATCAATGTATCGCAATATTTCATCTTCACAACTGAAATGGGCTTCCCCCCCCCCCGACACCTACCGTTAAATACGCACAATTTCCACAATACCATAATGGATTTTGTTGCATTCAAACAATCCCATCGGTAACATACTGTTACAAGAAGCAGTTGTAAATCACTTAACAATTAAGTGGTTACCTTAGCAACCATGGCACGCTTACAGTATCTCGAATTTATTGTTCTGTGAAAAATGTCGGCATAAATCAATCATTTTTTTTTTTTTTTTTTTTAGTTAGTTCTTTCTTTCTCGGTTCGATAGGATACTTCTCTAAACAGCGTTGGTTGATATTGATTCAAGTTCTTATAGTTCGGGGGCGCTGGTGTGGCAAATGCCAGCCAACCGTGATAGAAGAGGATTAGATGAATCGCCTGCAAAACTATCAACTATTAATGATTACCTAAAGGAATAATGAAGTAAAAGCTAAAATTACCATGGGCTATTGGTTAATATTCTTCTCACTCTTACCAGAAAACGGATTAAAAAGAAAAAAATAAATAAAAGTCGACTTTTAACAGTAATTAGTCCCCAGGTAAGAACTCCCAGGATGCACTTACTATACACCGTAACACTATCTTTCTACACAAATGACTAGCCATCTTTGTACCGTGCCAGTAAATTGAATTCTCTTGATATTTCATGCACTAGCCGACATGGATAGACTTTATATATTCTACTGGGATAAAAGATTTCTTCTTGAATGATTTTGCTTGAAGAAATCCATGCCAACAGTAGTTTGCTAAAATTCCTATCTGCGAGTCATTGTTTGAATTTTTTTTTCCCCCCGAATATGTAACAAACAGCCACATCATTACAGTTTAACTATAGTAGCATATTATTTTCATTAGTTTAACCCGTCTCAATAGCTAAAAGTACTTTAAAATATAACTTTATGGTCTGATAATCTCGTTCTTTAGCCAAGTATTCTTATATTTTTATAATGGTCGATGGGGGAAAACTTGAATTTTGTCCAACTCTTAAAATAAATCGCATATTTAGAGAATTTGAGGTTGTTTTATATGCCTTAGGTTCTACAAAGCCAACTTTTCTTTTTATGTTTTTCACTTGAATCTATTTAGGTTGTGATATTTGTTTTTGTCAATGTTGAAGCTTCTTGGAATCAAAATAATAAAGTCGTGTTTTTTTTTTTTAAAGTTTGCAAAAGAAAAAGAAAATACAGAAGAGAAAGGACCCAAAATCTTTAACTTAATGTCGAAATAGTTTTAACATTATATTTCTTTTTTAGATGTGTTTGCAGTAATGTGTAAATACCTATGAGGATCACCTTATCCGTTTGTCTGTTTCTCCGAGCCTGGATCGTTTCCATATTTGTAATATAACATCTATTGTTTAATAAAATTGTTTTAAAGCATTAAAACAAAAAGCTTGACTATACTTTAAAACATATTGGAGACACTATTTACAATATTTATTCAGGTATTTATTCACTTAAATGTGGAATAAAAACATTCCACATTTAAATGACTATGGAATATTATTTGAAATAATGTGTAAGAAAGCCCATCGCTTATATTTGGAATGCCGCAGGAATTATAATGATTACGACTTTAAAAAGATCAAGTAATAACTCTTTCCGAAATGAAAAAAAAATAAAGTCTTGGGATCTATTAAGATCAAGTCTTCATTAAATAAATAACATTTTTAAATTACATGTTCAAATAGAGATTAGAATATGAGCAACTTAAAATCAAGGAAGTGTATTTTCACTGCTTCTTTCAAGTGTTCTGCGCATGTGCAACGGGTATTCGGTGTTTAGTTGAGAATATATTACCATAGTTGGTTTTAAAGATTGAACCCTAATTAGTTATGCATATTAGATCTAAAGAATATTGAAAACAATCGCTAAACACTGTGCCTTGTAAAATTGATCATGCTTATACATTGTTACGTTTTCTATCTTGATATGTTATTTACCATCAATAAATCACTAGATTGCAGTTATCTATGCTTAATAATAGGATGACCTTTAAAAATGAAATAAAACTTATTCTAAGCCATAAGAGCTTGTGCTCGTCATGTTTGGTATTTGTTTCTACCTTTAATGCACGCGCGTCGAATAGTACAGTAAAGTGTTGAAAAGAATGTTCTACAGATTATACGTGATTTATGCGTTTGACTTAATTAATTTCAAACGTAATTTATTTTTTGTAGTCTCTTTTGAGTTTCAGGGGGTCCTTGGGGATTTTTCTCTCATCAATATCTACAGTCGAGAAAAAGAATTTAGATAACAAAAATTAAAAAAAAAAACGAATTATTATCTCTACTGCATAGGTTTTTTAAAAATTCCATTTTTGATCTCAGTTATGCAATTTTTTTTTTGTCATCGCGAGCTTTTAGTTCCCAAATATGAAAAATAATTTAAAGACAGGAAAAAAAAAATAATGTCAGCATCCTCCTCTCTTTGATCCATCTGCCATGAATATTCACTTTCTATAGTTAACCCCGAACAAGATATCGATCTACCTTTCAAAGGCATCGAAGAGGATCAGCTAACGATGGAAAATCATACCTACAGATTTCCCAAGAGGTCATCTCAATTTACTGTGCTAGAAATTTTTTTTTTTTTTTTCCCTAGCAAAAGAGTATTTTGTTGAAGCATCTTATTCTCGGCGTTTTCTAATGCAAATAGAATTATTTTTATATTAAAGCATTTTTGGAGAAAAAAAGTAAAAAAATAAATAAATAGAGTCTTTACGATTACTTTCTGGTAGATAGGAATGATGTAAATGCTGCACCCGTGTATGACTAGATTTAAGAATAAAGAGTGGTTGATAAATATGTAGATGGCGCTACTGTAGTAACTGCAATAATAATCATCCACATATGTGCATATAATTCACGTTTTTCAATCTGTAATTAAACTTCTAATTGACAGCCGATATCGCAAACGTGGTAGACTCATCAAAGGTCATCAAAAGCAACCAATGTATAAATCTGACAAAAATCGACATGGATTCGAATTACAGATCAATTCAGATGTCGAACAGATTGAATAGCATTCTTTCATATTGTTTTCATTATACTTCTGATAGACAATGGAGTCAATAAACCTGGTTTTGAATTTTCAAAGGAAAACAAGGAACCCAAAACAGTTCTCACTAGCTCCCTCTATCGATAATCTATTTCATTACATAACAACTTAAGGAACAATGCACACAGAAATGAACTTTAGAATATCAAAATCAGAATATATGCATTATAATGAAAATCTTCATTTAGTTATGAGATGTCTCTACAGGAGCGCCACCTAGGTGGGAAAATTCAGCACTATTTTCTCCCCGTTTATTCTCGGTCGTGTTTATTTCCAGCAGCGTGACGAGATAGTCCGAAGTGTTTCCGTCATCTCCGTGCACCCCAGATATTAATAGCGTTCGTGAGAGGAGGTTGTTTATCTGAGAAATCCTGCTTGGCCCTCCACAGTCTTGCTTTCTCTAATTTCCATTCATCTCTGGAGACTTGGTCTGAGAACGGCATTATTCACATGCAGTGAAGGATCAGTGACAGCTCTGCATGAGATGATCATTAACAGCCACAGAGGTAGGCAGAAGGAACGTTATTATGTGGATGTCAACTGAACCGTCGGTAACAAATAATCTCGCTCACAGGTTGCCTCAACTCCGGTTGATGCTTTGAGGGGAACCATGCAAGAATGGAAAATAACTATGGCTGAATTGGTGCAAATGCACACGCCAAAACCTAATTAATAATAAAAGAGAACGAATAAAAATATTCGCATTTAAAATCGGTGAGCGCATTCACCATCAAAGAAATAAAAGAAGGTTATCTAGTATGGCGCTTGTTTTAAACAGACGAACAATGATTGAAATCGCTGCCTTAAATTGTTGTTTTATTGTTACTTGCGTCATCTGGTGGTTGGTTTGTACATTGTCACTAACATCATCTGGTGGTTGGTTCGTTGTCACTAAAAGGTCTTTTTAGCATTTCTCAAAATTCTTAATGCATATTCGATTTGTGATTGGACAAATTTTAATGAAATTTTTAAAATTTAGTATTCAGTATATGCTCTGAATCTTGTCAAGTCATGTCAAACTGAGTTTAAATCTATTTTTAATGACAAAAAGAATCAAATGATAAATTTATGTTCCAAATGACTACAAATATGCTATTTATAATACGGAAGCCAAAACACTCCTCTAGAGGCTAAACATAGATTTTTTTTTTCTTTACAGCCAGATCTCCAATCCGGTAATTAAATTCATCTCCCAACTAAAGACATTCACAAACATCAATGCCGAACGGAGAATTCGAACCCGCAGACTCTTGGTTAGAAATAAGGCAATCGAATGGTAACATCCTCGCCTGGTTAGCTGAGATGTAATCGACCAACAGACTGTGGATTTGAATCCCGTCGTGGACATGGAAGTTTGTGATTGTCTTTAAGTGGAAGATGAATTTCATTGCCCGGTGGAAGACCAGAGCGTCCGTAGCTCAGTCAATATAGACGAAGCCCTTTGGTCCCTGGGTTCGATTCCCGTCAGTGATGTGAGGAACCTTTATCTGGTGTCTCTTTCGACTAAAGGTGAGTTAGCCGGTCTCATACGGAGGTAGGGGGTTTATTAACCCGGGAACTCTTATTTATCTTCCCCCCATAACAGGCAAACTGGCCCCGTAAATTACAGACAATAACCCACATATGGATTACAGTCATAAATATGTCCCAGCCATATGCCGGTCCCGAGCCCGGATGAAATTGGAGGGGGGGGGGGTGAAGCAAGGGTGAACTACCCTGTAAAAATCTCACCAGGATACTTTGAGGGCAATGCCTACAAAGTCACCTACGGTCGGAAACAACTGAAAGGGAAAATCAGATCCGATCGGTGGAAACCCCCCCCCCCCCCGTTTGTAACTTGTAAAAGTTCCGTGTTTGGTCTCTAAAGAACGGTTTCCGGACCAGGTAAAAATAAATAAAAATTCTATTCTATAGGTTCATAGTCGCTCTTGCGTGCGTGGGAGCCACATAAAAAAAGCTGTTGACTGATTGACTTCACAACTATACTAAGCCTATTGTTCCCTTTTTTTTCTCATTGAAAAATCCCGGGTTTAATTTTAATCATAGTGCATCAAGGATATTAGACATTTATAAGTTCCTTACAACTCAAGGTGAGCTAATCGGTTACATATATAGATAGGAAGGTTTATTTCTTTCCAGAAACTCCACTTTCTATTCTTGCAAAAAAAACAAACCGATAAAAGAAAACCTGCAAGTAAACGTAAATAATATATGGATCTCAACCAAACAAACCGGTTTTTTTTCTTTTTTTTTTCTTATCTCAGTAATCGAATCGCACTTCAGAATTTCCATTCATTAGGTAACTAATTAAAATCCTCTCTATTCACTTCAAATTAAGTCATTTTTTGCTATTTTGTTTGGGTGTCATTATGACTGTATTCCGGCTGTTGAATTTCTATTTAATTCTTATTGATTCATCTGTTGTTAATTTACGTATTACTAATGCATTCAATACGTTAAAAATTCTCTATATTCAAAAGCAGAACTCAAGACACTTAATTTTTGCATTTTTTTTTAAAAATCTTTCTGATGTACTTCCTTCCATTCAACCTTGTCGTTTGTGTTTACCATTCATCATACGTCTTCACATGTAAAAGCTGAATTATTGGATATGTTTTAAAGGCACCGTTCACTAATCACAAATATGAAAGGAAAAAAAAAATCGTTCAATTTTTCCACTTGCACGATTTTCCATCAACGTCTTCAAAAATCATTTGCATTTCTCCTATGGAGAAACAGATCACTATCGGAAAGTTATGGGAGTATTACTCTAGTACGGAATGTGTTTAAGAAACGCCATTATATCTTGAAAGTGAATTTTCCCTCTAGGCTATCATGTCTCTTGTCACTTTTGAAATACCATACAACACGACAAAAAATAAATTTTGCATTTATTTCATATCGCATATGCTGCAAATAGCAATGAACATGTCTCGAGGGAGGGGGGCTCGTGTTTGGTAGTTTTTGATGTTATAGCGACTCTGTCATTGTTGTAAGATATGATCAGCAATAGATGTATTTTGTGCAAATAAAAACCTACTCGATGTATAATTGAAGCTGCAATTTTTATAAGTTTATATCACACTGTACATTTTATTTGGTTGCGCTGAGATTTTCGCTTCAAGCTCTTTGGTTAAATCTAATCAGGTTAGGTAAAAACATCCTAGACGCAACCAACTTAAAAACAACTTATTCTATCTTTCGTAATTACGAGCTTACGATATGTAAATAGATTTTATTTGCATACGTTTTCGGAAACAAATAATTAAAGATATTTTGACTGATGGTGTTTTTAGTGTTGGTGAAGAGATGGCGCTGGAGTAGATAACGTCGGTAGGAGATAAACCAATAGGGAATAATTACTGCCTCGTTTTTTTTCCTTCTATCTAAAACGTGTAGTAATTTGCGTCTACATCATTTTTTGCTTGTCAGCACTAACTTCTGCAGACTATCATGGGGATCCAAAAGTTGCATTATTATAATTATTTTGCAGACAGGTCTCTTTTCTCTAAGCTTGTTTTTCTAGACAGAAATGATTCTCAGAGACTCATCGTTGTAATAAGAACAAAATTCTCGATGGTTCTTTGTCTTTATTAGTTATTCTTTGCTAGTAAAAAAAAAGTTATGATAGTAGAACGTCTTATGGGATACTTTGTCTATTATGTTGTGCAATCATAGTCACATCTCCTGAAAAGCTCAATTTTGCCTAGATTTCAAGAATTTTCGTATGTGTCTCTCTATGGCCCTCACGTCCTTAAGGCCCAGACATAAAAGTGGAATTATCTATCGTAATTTATTATTTTAACGAATATTTTTGTGCTTTTTAGCGTACTGTGGGTCCCTTAGCATTTTAAAGATGACATTAGTTATTTTGAAGCCAACATTTCTCTCTCTCTCTCTCTCTCTCTCTCTCTCTCTAAACGTTAAAATTAACAGATGGTATATTTCGTCTACCATCAGAATTTACAAAAATTATACAAATGTTATTTGCAAATTCGATGGTTAACATGATGAAAAGTTTGTTTATTCTACACCATTTTTCAATAGACAGTGTGGCATTCTTTCCAATGAATTCTAGCCGCATAAATAGACTATGGTAACTCTTCAAGCCTAAATAAACTAATATTTTCGCTAATTACTAGGAAACCAAGATGATATGCATGCTTTCTAAATCTTTGAATCATTCGAAGAAATTTTAGATTTAGACGACAGAAGACTTTCAACATCAACACCTTATAAGAATTATACATCTCCAACTTGCCAATTTTCATAAACAAGGTTGTAGCTGTAGATATTTTTTGCTGTAGCTGTAGTTGTAGTTGTTGTAGTTGTAGCTGTAGACACTAAAATATGATCGAATTTATTATGGTTTACAAGCACCAATGGATTTCTAGTATTCAATGGAACTAACACGTTGATTGCAAAGAATCGGAAAATAATATTAATATGCTTTTAAGCTACGAATCAAATGTAAGACAAATATATTTTTAAACTAAACAGAATGGATGGATATTATGGGAACTATTCGACAGGAGATATCAATGGAAAAGCAAAAGAAATCGAGTGAACTAAAGACCGACTGAAATAAAGACAAAAAATTACAGGGATTTTTTTCAAAGAAAAACGCTATAAGAAACGGGAAAGAGTGTCAAGTTCAAATGCAGAAATTGAAGAACTTACATGAAAATAAAACCCCAAGAGTAGATCAAATAACTACTTCTTCAAACATTAAAAGTTACAAAACAGTTGATCCATTGCAGACTTCCACAAGATTCTTGGTAAATAGGAAATTCCAGATGGTTGGTGTTAAACAAATCTTGCGCTTATTTGAAATAAAAAAAGAGACGCAACTAGCTAAGTATAGAGGAATCAGATCGTCACTGAACATTTCTAGCAAGATGTTTACCAAAGTGGTTCAAAACAGAATAGAATACTACAGTGAGTAGTATTCTTTGTTCGAACATGCTTTATAGAACTTTGTTCGAACATGCTTTATAGACGTCACAGATTTTTTCCAAAAGGTATTTGATTAGGTTAACGGAAAGAGAATGGTGGAGACAATCGCATTTTATGATTCTGTCAATAAAATGGAAACAAAAACCATAATAAAAACGTCAAAATGAATCTAAAAACAAAGTAAAAGTGTGTCAAATCGGTTTAAAGCAAGAGGGAAGTAGCACAAAGGTGCAATTTCTTTCAATGGATTTATTTGGTTTGATTTTGAAGGGATGATGTCACCAGAGACAATTTCGAAAAAAAAAAATCCCTATGGATAAAGATGACGACCAAAAGGAAAATCCAAATGAAGATGGTTTTACAAAGTAAAAAAAGAATAATGAGACTGGAAATAACCCCGAATGAACTGCAGTTTTCTTTTCACCGATCATAGATAAATAAAATTGGACAGAATTCTTTGTCCCATCATCATTAATATAGTTGACGGAAAGAAGAAGACGAAACCAGTACGTGTTTTTATGCAAATTCCATGTATTCTGATCTATAAAGCGTGGCTATAAAGTGACTAACAAAAAGGCTGTAGAAACTGTGAACATGAGACAAATCATACAAATTATCATCTCACAATGAGAGAGTTTGTGTATCACAAAAAAGTTGTCTAAAGAAAATCTGTCTCCAGATTTTCTTGAGCCAACTCTTCAGCATTGGCTCTAAACTGATTTGTTGTTTCCAAAATTCAAAAGCATCCTGATAACACTAAAACATTTCAAAGAAAAAGATGCACATTTGAATGTGATTACAACCATAGCATTATCGTTGTCTAAGATGCTATAACTTCCCATCTATTTTTGAAGGGATAAAATCAGTAAGAACGTATTCAACTACAAATAGGTTTGATGTGTTTGTTACTTTACAGCTACGTCTTACAAACGAAAGAAAATTTTAAAAGATCTATATGTCGTATATCTTCAATGTCTTTGTGTTATTCTCAGTATTCACAGAGAGAGAGAGAGAGACTGTCTTAAAATAGGTAAGACGTTATCTTTTCAGATAAAGACCACGTATTCTCCAAGAGTGTATAATCATGAATAATATCTACCATTTCTGGAAAGGGGGAGATCATCCGGATGTGGGGGGGGGGGGCAGTCACGATTATAACAGAATCGGTTTCGTGCACTTCAAAAACAGAAAACTTTGACAGTTACACGACACACGTAGCCTAAAATTTCCAAATTGAACAAACCGAAGTTACACAAACTTGTGCGTAACTTGTAGTAGGCTGGCTTAGTCTAGAGATAAGTTTCTAAAAGCGTAAGAAAACCAACGCCCATTCAATGTTTCTGAAGTAGAATAGAAGCAGGTAAACGTGATAGAGGAAGCAGTGGGTTCCAACCCACCCGTTTGTTTATCGAAGTGCATCATTCACAGGGCGCTAGAGATGGGGGGGGGGGAGGGGAGAGGTTAGGGAAGAAAGGGAAAACGCGGAAATCAGATAGGAGTGTGGGAGAGTAGCCAGGTGAGACGGTGTATACACCTGCCGGAGGAAGGAAGGCAATTATCCCACTACTCTACAGCCTCCTCTTGCCACCACTTTGTACAAAGGAGAACCGATAGAGCACAGACGATGGGGCGTTCCTATCATTCTTTCGTGACATGCTTGGTCTTTGTCTAAAGCGCGTGAAAACCCTCCGAAATAAAGGGGAAGAAAGAGGGAAGGAGGAGGAGAATAGAAGTTCCTTCCCCCCCCCCCCTTGAACGACTGGGAAGGTAGCAATGGTTTCCGAAACAGTGAAAATTAATTACGATACACTCCGGGATCCGGAGAAGTCTGCTTTGTGATTTTTTTTTCATCATCCTACATAACTGTGAACAAAATAACTAATTAAAAATACCCTCCAGAATTCGCTTTTTGACGAAGTTTAATCATTTACTAAATATTGCGTATCGCATTTTTATTTCCTGCTTCAAAATGTTCCACACACGTCTGATCAATACAAGTCTATGGAGTCCGTCATGGCTGCCCTTTAAATCTAATAAAGACGATAAAAAAAAGTGGAATTGAAAAACATTCGTGTACTTTTAAGGTTTAGATTGAATTCAAACTTATGAATTCCAACGATAATTATCAATAAACTGGACGTTTTCTCAGTTTTATTTATATATCATTTTAATCTTCATATTTTCTGTCTGTTATTATAGTATAAAGTTTGGAAAAGGATTCTTGTGTCAATAGATGTCGCTTCTGTCCTTCACCATAAGAGAAATTGAAGTTACCAATTATGGCTTTGAAAATAGCCATACAACTAAATGAAGATGTGTTTAATTAGGTATATTTCACAACGTTGAAATACAGCCGCTATCGAGAAGGAATGAAAATGGCTGGAAATTAGCTAAGTGTGGGTGTTATAATTACAGGAATTTAAAGCTTCTGAACTGGAATATCTTAATTAACTACGGATCCTTTATTGCAAATCTTTCTTTATCTTTATTGAAAATCTTAATTAACTCATGTCAATTTGGTAATGTGCTAACAGGTTGAAAATTGAACCATAATTGCACGGACGTATAATCACTGGAGTTCCATTGTGTGTGTGTGTGTGTGTGTGTGTGTGTGTGTGTGTGTGTGTGTGTGTGTGTGTGTGTGTGTGTGTGTGTGTGTGTGTGTGTGTTCATTATTTCTTCCTTCTTAGATCCGTTTTGTTCCAATGAACACATATCTCTTAGAGTCGCTTTGTTCAACGCTCATCCACCTGTACGCAAATCGATGTCGAACTTAACTAGACGAATTTTGGTGAAATTTAGTAAATGGAATGCATTGGAAATTCTTTTTTTTTTTCTTATCTCGATGTATCTTGTTATTATGACTAGTTGAAATTTCAACTTTTCAAAACTCCATATCGCAAACGAATCCCAGCCCGCAATCCATTTAGGGAACACTAGCTTCAATGAGTTTTATTCATAAATCATACCACATGACACGATGATGGATTACTTCCAATGTATTATGAAATGAAATCTCTATTATGAGAAGTAAAACGACGAAGCTAGAATGGAGTGAACAGGAGAAACAGTTACAACAACATCCCTATCATTAGTGGCCTCCCTAGGGGAAGAGAGATGGATAGGGCGTTTGCGGGTCTCCTTAAATGTTAATATAATCAAAAACATTTCTTTTAATGGAGGAACCGTCTGATTTGCCGAATCTCTTATTAAGTAGAATAGGTTATCTCGTCTGAGATTATTATTTTTTTATTATTTATTGCTTTTTTTTTAGCAATGATTATTACTGATTTCTTCCAACAAATGTTAGCCATAAGAGTCAGCTTCGTTTTAATTCAAGAATAACATGCTTCTCTTCTCGGCAATGATAATAATATTTTTTATCAAGATCATACTGTTATTTATTGCTATTTTGTTTATTTAAGCTTCCTTACCATTATAATTTTTGTAGTCATGAACGTCATCGTTATTTTCGTCCATAAAACAAAACAATATTCTTTTATCTCCAAAATAAGAATCATATTTTAGCACAGCCGATACTTTTCTCAATCCTGTGGATGATCGTATTTTAATAACCGCGACAGTCAGCATTTTTACTGCCACAGAAATCATAATTATCTTCAGTCATAAGGATAAGAGGTCTTTCTTCTTCAGGAGGACTTTTTCTTTCAGGATCATTGTTGTTAATTGGTCGTGATCCTTCTAATAATTCAATAGATAAATATTCAAATTGTGATAAGAGATTAATATCGTGAATTTCATCAAATTCGTCTTTTCCATCCAGTAAAAACATACTAAACTTACTTTTTTTTTTTTTTTTTTGTAAATTACTCCAAACTAAAAACAAAAATATTGAATGCAGCAGTGGAATGTTTAGCTCACCTAAAAAAAGTTCTAGGTTCGTTGATGTGTTTATTTGTGTGTGTGCGTGTCGGACAGCTGGATAGTGTTCTTCTGAAAATCTTTACGAACGATAACGGTTGCGTGTGTGAAGATCATCGTGTATGATTGTAGTTACAGCTCTCTTTAGCTATCATTCGTCGTTGCTGAAATGAAACTAGATGGCTAATAAGACTAATGCAAGCCTAACACTATTTCTATTGTTTATAAGAACAACACGCTCTCATGGAGAATAACAAAATCTCTTTTACTATTCTTACCAATACAAATTATTAGGAAAGATTAAAAGTATGGCATTTATAGAGATCAGGAAGACGTTTACCGGGTAGGGAGAGATAAAAGATGACGTCATTTCATTATAAGATTTTTCTTTTCTTTTTTCTGTTGACTCACATAAGTTGCTGCGTGAGTTTATCTTGGAGATATTTCTTCTGTGAGAAATAAGGGGAACTTGCATTCGTCAGCACTTTTTGTATCGATGAATGCGATTGGACATAGTTTTTCCTGATCTTGGAATGTCACAGTTTGTCACTAAAATAATGGCAATCTCTCCTTCATACCAGAGAGAGAGAGAGAGAGAGAGGCCGCTTTAATTATGATGGATTACTAGCGAAAGAGGCTAACAGGCGTGGTTAACGTGGCTATATTAAGGTCCTTTGCCTCCCTGCTGCGCTCAGCAGTTCTATACCCATTGTCGCTAAGTTCGGAGCGAACACGGTCGATGGAAATGAAAATAGTAGCTTGGCAAACGCTGAAGATAAAGAATGAACAAACCCTGTGTGTTTGGGGAAATCGATTTAATCATTGAGCTACGTTATATAATCATATGTAATGCATACACTGCATACAAAATTGTATCCGCGCGAGCTAGACCAGATGACAAAATCTATTGTTTTTTTTTTTTTTTTTGCTTGTTTGTTTTTTTCTTACTGCTGTTCGACATGGAATTTTGTGAACGTTGCCTTAAAGACTTTAAAACACGCGACTTTATGGAAGCATATTTATGATTGGAAAGAGACGGTGAGAGGAATTATGATAATCAAACATTGTTGCTTCGATGCAAACTTTTGTATTCACCAACCTTCCTCTGGGATATTAAGCAAACTCAGCGGTACCACAATCCGAAAAATAAAATATTGTAATGTTGCAACCGAGTGATAGTATCCCTTCCATACAGATGGATTACAAATAATGGCTTGGCTTTGAATAAAACAAAAAAAGAATGAAGAAGACAAACTTTGTTTGTGTAATAGTTTTGTAAAGAACCAATTTTATATATTCCTATACTACCAATGATTAGGTTTTAGTGTTTATATATTCATACTAAGATGGTGTGAGCCTCCATAGCTCAGTCAATATAAACGAAGCCCTTTGGTTGGAAAGACCTGGGTTCGATTTCCGTCAGGGACGTGAGGAACGTTTATCTGGTCTCTTTCAACTAAAGGTGAGTTAGCCGGTCTCATACGGTGGTAGAGGGGGTTTTTCACCCTGAAACTCAGGTTTTTCGTCCCCCCAAAACCGGTCCCGTGAACACACTTGGTTTACTGGCATGAATACGTCCCAGCCATATGTCGGTTCCGAGCCCGAATAAAATTGGGATGTTGAGAAAAGCAATGGCGAACTGCACTGTAAAAATCTCACCAGGAGTACTTTGTGGGCAACGCCTACAAAGTCACCTACTGTCGGAAAAACGACTGTAAAGGAAAAACCAGAACCACGACCTACGGTTTTCTCTGCGCCTTTGCCTGGAGTAGACACCCTGGTGTACGCTTAATAAAGCCTTCATAAAGAATTGGGTAAGAGTCCCGTCCAGGACACCAAGAACCTTTATGATGAATAGTTTCAACTGCAGTTATAAGCAACTTTTGTTATGAGGTTTCTCCTTATAACAAAAGCGTAGAGGATCGTGACACGGTGTACTAACACTACTATTGCTAATTTTTTTTTTTTTATTCTTTTTATTCCCGTGTAGGAAAAGTAGGCGAGGCCTTTAAACCCTGTCTAACTTTTGGAGACTGAGTGGGCAGTCCAATCACTATCCAATCACTGATCACCAATCAGAGATAGCTGGCCCATAACCCTAACAAGATATGTTACTGTCTGAAATAATGTGGGGTCTACGGTCGATTTTCTTGCGTTTACGGGATGAACCCGCTTGCCCATGCCAGAGATCGACTAACTTCGTGCGGTCAAGCGTCACTTCTACTGAGCTACACAAGCCTGTTGTACTAAAACTAGAAATGCTAACTCAAGGGGAACGGGACGTGGCTCCGTTTAGTTTAGTGTTAACCACTTGATGCGTTGATAAGTGGTAATAGTGAGAATAGATATTTATTTAATCCCCCCCCCCCAGTAATACTAGGGGCGGAAATAAAATTTAAAACAATACTAGTACAGCATAACAGTATTGTTTTCGAACGTCCAATATATTGGATTTCCAAGTGAATACGTGGTTTCTACCAACAGAAGCGCCGCCTGTCGACGCAATCGTAAATTTTATTTCGGTTTCAGGCAAATATACTCCCACTAAACACACTACTTAATTCACTAACTCATCTTAATCACTCCTAGTTACTATAAAATGATTTTGCCCTTATTAAAATATACGAACTTATGCAACTGAGCTAATTAACGCAATTCAATCGTTTTAACTTGCTAATTAATTCAGCAAAGTAAAGTAATTAATTAGCGCGTGTTAAGAGATTAATTAAAGCAATTAAGAAAATATCAGTGGGTATCAGCTTGTTGCAAACTGAATCACCGATAAGGGAAAATAGATCCCCACAAAATGTTGCAGATATGCTAATATTGTTTCAGATTTGCGATTTTCGAGTGTAAACATAATAAATATAAGATTGTAATTAAAGTCAAAGGGCGTGTGTTGCGTCGACTGTTTTTGCATACTCGATTTATTATAGAATTATCTCACTTTCACTAAAGATTCCTGAAAGAATATTTAAAAAATATTTTTGTAGTGTACGTTAACGGAAAACAAAATGGAAGCGAAAGTTTGTCCCCAGGAAAGGTTTATAGTTAGCCAATTGGAATTTCTAAATACGCAATGGTTGGTTTAATCGGATACTCAACTAGGAGTCAAAATAATATATAGTAAACTCCCAGGTTGGCTAAATAATAATGAAACCAGTGGCGGATCTTGGCTTGAAATCGTGGGGGTGCTGCAACTTTCGAAATATACATACACACGTATAGTGTGTATGTATATTGTTTGGTGTTTACGTGTATACATGTTTAGATAAAATATCAAAATTATGGTAAAAATTTAAATTAAAAAAAATTAAACATGAAAAAATATTGTTTATTATCGATAAAATTATACTATTATTTATAATTTTTACTTAAAAATATTTTTACTTAAAAATAAAATCCATTATCATAACCCTAATAACGTTCTAAAATAAAAACTATAACAAATGTTATGTCTTTCATTGTAATGTCTAAATATTTAAAGAGACGGAGTAAACACGATAAGCACTACGAACACTCTACTACTAGCGGAAGCTGCATATAAACAACAGCGGAACTGCGCGATGGACAGTGCAGCATTACGCTAATATCTCGTATCGCACTATGACGTGCATATGCTTGCGCGTAGCAATATGGCACTGTGATAAACACAGTGCTGCTAGTGTTCTTCGCTCTCCTAAGTGCTACAAGATGGATTTTTATTATTTTTTATACAAAATAAGAGAATTGTATAGGATTGTTGATGATAAAATTAAATATTATAAGCAAACATAAATAAATTAATAAATATATTTATATATCGAGAAAATTGGGAGTGCTGTAGTTCCGCAGTGCCTATGCACGTGCCTCCCCTGAATGAAACGCGAAGCTTTGCGGGGAAGGGAGGCGAATTGCATATTAATCGTTTAATATACAGCATGTGTGGGTATATTCATAACTTTCCTTAGAATATTAAACATAAGCAAATATCCTTAAGACTAGCGTTTCTTAAACTTTTTAAGACTCAGACCCTACATAAAAATTATTTATTTTTTCTTGGAAACGCCTAAGAAAGCTTTCAAAAAAGATTATCAGAAAGGAATTATGATAAAGAAGCGTTATCTGAACAATATTTTAATCCAGAAAACATATGATACATCGCATTATAAATAATAAAATAACATACCTGTTTCTCAAAATTAATTAATTTTTATAAAAATGAGTATCTTCCTCATTCACTTAAAAGTTTTTATGGAACCCTGGGGTTCCCCAAAACATAGTTTAAGAAACACAACCTTAAGCAGGTGACAGTATTGTATACTACTTATACTACTGCTATTTTTCGATTCAGTATTAATATCTATACATTGACATCCTGGATAATCATTTTCAGATAAATTGGGAGTTGAATTTTGTTATTGTTTATCCCACATCATGAGTATTTCGTATTAAGTCCGCCTTAGAGCTTAATAGGACGAATGTGAAAACAGATAAGACACACCTGTATGATGTATACGAGAATGTTGGATCACACACACACACACACACACACACACACTAACGTAGCGTAAGGATTAACTCTGACACAAATTACAGATGACAATTGGGCATAAAGTTAATACTTTCTCGGCATTAGCTTTCTGGGAATTGTAAAAATTTATTTACAACGGTGTTTCGACTTAATTGGAGTTTTCTTTAAAAGTAGGTTCAGGAAAGAGGTGTGTGTGTGTGTGTGTGTGTGTGTGTGTGTGTGTGTGTGTGTGTGTGTGTGTGTGTGTGTGTGTGTGAGAGAGAGAGAGAGAGAGAGAGAGAGAGAGAGAGAGAGAGAGAGAGAAAGAGAGAGAGAGAGAGAGAGAGAATAAATATGAAGCAATGAAAGAAAGATTAACAAAAGGAACACCAAGAACAAAAATTACATTAAAGCAACTGAAATATAACCACAATCAAATTATAATAATTTGTTCTTTTTCTTTTAGGATATATAAGAAGACATAAAATTAATTCTTGTTCTAGGTGTTCATCAGAACTTTCCAGATCTCCTTTGCATACCCCATCCTAATTTACGCTCACACGTAGACCTACACATTTTACCGTGTAGGCATTCGGAACCGAAAATCCTACGAAATAGGTTGGTCCCGCAGAACAGGCAAAACCGGACCCGGTTTGCCTGTTCTGCGGGACGAAAAACCCGAGTTTCGGATGAAGAAAAAAAAAACCCTGCCTCCGGATGAGACCGACTAACTCACCTTTAGTCGAAAGAGATCAGATAAAGCTTCCTCACGTCACTAACGGGAATCGAACCCAGGTCTTTTCGACCAAAGGGCTTCGTTTATACTAATTGAGCTACGGAGGCTCCCGTTGTATATAATTGATAATAATAGAAAACAAAATCCTTAGCCAACCCACGGTACAAATGTACTAAAGGCATGCAAATAACTTTCGTGGGTAAGAGGAGCCATATAAATAAAAAATAGAGAGAAAAGGTGATAAAGAGATGTGAAAGTGAAGGAATGAAACATTAAAGAAGATTGGGAAAAAATAGAAAGATACACAAAAAAAAAAAAAAAAAACAGAACGAAGAATTTTTCGAGTCTTACGAAACTGCTAATTTCCTGGGATTCAAATAAAACAGCACATTCCTATTGTCACGGAAATACTCCGCTATAAATAGGTTACCCCCCCCCTCCGCCATTACCATGCACCCTCAACAAAGATTATGAAAACAGTAGATGAGTTTCTTGAAGATTGGCCGTTTCTGGGAGTGCACTTAAAGCCATTCGTGTTTCGTTAATGACATTTAACCTTCCTTTAGGGAGGCCGCATTTAACGCGCAACTGCACAAGGATGCTTTAATAATAACCCTGTCATCCAATCATTGTAACGAATAATTACTTTACATAATTAGACGAACAGGATAAAGAGCACGGAAAAAAATAAACCCTACCATTTGAAGCTCGTTGCCTAGAATTTCGTAGCGTGACCTTACTTTGGCGTTGGGTGGAGAATGAGGAGGGGGGGGGGAGGATAACGTGACAATAAAAGACAGAACGGAGTACAAGCTCGCCACCGGAGATAATTGTATCTCCCTCTTAGTAATTAAGGAACTGTTGATTTCCTCTTGCGATACAAAACTTTTTGCTATGTTTGCTTAGGAAAACGATGTTCCATTGTAGGTTGCTGTTTTAATTACAAGTGATGACGAAGAAAAAAATCCACTGGTGTTGATTGTCTTAACGATGATGGTTTTTTTTTTTCCCCTTCCTTACGCTTGTCGTGCGAAGATTGATAATAAATTTGTATTTCCGAGACACTTTAGATACAGACTACTTGATTCATGGATCTCACATTACAGTCACGTTATCGAAACACTGAGGCATGTAAATCATCATTATATTCTATTACCAGAAAATATATTCCTATATTTCCAAGTATACTAAGTGTTACGAGAGTCACCTGTTTATACCTATAAGTAATAATTTATTATTTACAATTTTTGGTGTGTTTACTTATCACTTATTATTTTTTTTATTTTAAAAAGTTTAGTATTTCTTGCATTTTCATTCTTTATTATTTATTATATTACATTTTTTATTATACATTATTTATTTATTTTATTATTTTTATATTTATATCATTAATATACTCAAAGGTATAAGTAAGTTTATTTTTAATGGTGTCAAAATGCGTGTATTATTTATTTATTTTAATATGGCTCGCTTCCACCGACGAACGACCATCTACACACTTATACATATGATTAATACTCTTCGGTTTTATGACTTTTATTAGTTGAACTGCTTCAGGAAATCAGGAGCACTTATAGAAAAAAAAAATTCTTAAACGGGGTTTCCTTCATAGCCATACAACAATGATCAGTGATTTTCAGGAATTTCATATCATTTATAAATATAATATATAACATAATATAAATATCAAAGGTGGTGCAAAGACTGATGTATCCAACTATCGACCAATTAGTATCTCAGGAGTGGAGGTGAAGATTTTGGAAAAGGTTGTGAGGGCTCGCACTCAGAAATGGATTTACAAAAAATCTGCACTTTGCTACGAACAGCATGGGTTTACTCGCTCACATTCTGTAATAATGTTATCATACAGGTTATAACAATGTTATCTCTGAGTTAGACAAGGGAAACGAATGGAACATCTCCAATTTATGCAACATGGAAGACTGTTGCATAAATTGGAGAATATTGGTTTGGATCAGAATATTAGCATGGATAAGGGGATGGCCTGACTGACAGATATCAAAAAGATATCTGTCAGTGGTGTGCCTCAAGGATCAATCCTTGGTCCATTGTTATTCAATCTGTACATTAATGATATTGGGAAAGATTGCCAGGAGAAATACAGCTATATGCTGATGACGCAAATACAGGTAGGGTAATCAGGAATGCTACTGATATGCAGTACTTGCTTTGAATGATTTGAATAGACTGGAATTGTGGGCATGTGAAACTAGCGTTTAGTTCAATGTTAGTAAATGTATACTTGACAGGACAATATATTTTACTAATCCTTTCACATCGAAGTGCAAGTAAAGTTATGCACTTTCAGTGATTAAATATCTATTTTCATATTATAATGGTGGGATTATGCCTGAAGAACTGATCAGGCTATAGTCATCGTAGAGTTTTAATGGATAGAAAGTCGAAGTTCAAAAACCATTTAGCAAAGATTGCAAATACAACTCAGAGGATAATTGCATTCCTGAAACGAACCTTCACATATAAAGATAAGGATGTCATTTTGCCTCTTTACAAAGCCTTGATATGATCTCACTTCAACTATTGTGCGCAGGTCTGGTCTCCTGGTTTCCGTTGTGATTCTGATATAGTGGAGAGAGTGCAAAGGTGAGTGTTAAAAATTATATCAGGATTGTGGAATACTGATTATGGACAGGCTGAGAATTTGTAGACTGCAGACACTAGCAAACAGCAGAAAGAGGAGTGATATGATAGAGACTTACAAACTTCTGAAAGGGTCATACAGGATTTCAATTGATGGAATTTTTCGATTTATGGAGGCTGAGGAAAGGACAAGAGGGCATCCTTGGAAGCTAAGAATGAATGCTGCCAAGAAGGGTTTGACGGCCAGATTTTTCTCTCAGAGAGTGGTGCGTGATTGGAATGGATTGTCCTTTGGATGTTGTGGGTGCAAACAGTGCGAATGAATTCAAGAATAAGTAGGATAACTGGTGTGTGTAGCATGTGACCTCCCTCGATAAATCCCTGACTCCCTGGAGGTCTATTTTAATAACATTCAAATTAAAATAACATAGTAAATGACATTTTGGAAGATACCAGAAATGCAATAAATATGATTATGGTGTTTCTGAAAATGTCAGGATGTAATAATGCTTATTCCAACTTAGAAAGTTGAAGTTCCAGGAATGCAAAGCCTTGGAGAAGCCGCTAAAACAATTCCTGAAAAGAAATCTTCTTTGCATCATGTTCATGAGTGCAGAGGGCCCCCATGCGTGGAGTGATCCTTCTTTCCCAGTGAGAATTGGCTTTTTTTCGAATGGTAAAAATGATATACCAATATTCAGATAGTTTTCGAATTTTTAGACAAGGAAGCACGGTTTTAGATAAATATGATGCGCAATAGAAAACCTCTTAAAATTTTGAATCGTTTCCATTTACTGTTTTCGCTGAAATGGAGAGAAAACAACCGATTGTGATGTCCGTTACTTTCATTTTGTATTACGCTATCAATTATGCTTCATTTTTAACAGAAGCTTTTTTTTTTAGAATTTTTTAAAGAATGCGTCATTAGCCCTGATGTACATCTTCTGTTGTTGACATCATGAACAACGTATTATTGTACGTGTATTTAATTACAGTGAAAACTTTTACACTTCTTAGTAGGGTCAGGTCAGTTAAATTTTGACAAGAACAACAAAAAAAATTAAGAAAATACGATGAATCGCATTTATCGTTGATTAATTTAAATGTTTAATCCAAATTACTATGATTCCTAAAAGTATTTTAGTATAAATTTGCTTCAGTTTTAATTATAAATTTAATTCTAAAAAATCTGCACCTTCTATGAAGTAATCCTAAACAGACTTAGATAAAGAATAAATTTTTCAGGTCTTTTAAATAAAAAAAAAACATATCGAAACCCGAATTTTAAGTTAAAATGACTGCTATAACAGTGCCAGTATTGGTAACCAATATTAGTCGATGAAACAATAGTCCTTATAAGGACTGGCTTAAAGGGGCGAAGCAAGAATGCTTTTCATCTTCCTCGTTATCTGTAGAGGACAGTGTAGGGATAAGGTGTTATTGAGCTATTAAAGCTCTGATCATGGCAGGAGGGTAACAGCAATAGCCGAGCCTCAGTTAGAACTTCATTGGCTACAGCATTGCCATCCATTACCCTTCAAGGGTATTGGATTGAATGAATCAATCACCGCATCTCACGGTCCATTGATTCCCCTCCATATCCATCACCACATTAGTTCTTAAAAGAACTGGGAGATGGACTGAGTCAGTCCTTGAGTCTTTATCCCGTCATCTGAATGAAGAAAATCTGTGTGGATGGGGTGTTATTGAGCTAAAAGCTCTAGTCATGGCTGGGTAACGGCAATAGCCGAGCCTCAGTTAAAATTTCATTGGCTACAGCATTGCCATTTGTTACCCTGGAAGTCCTAAAAAGGACTTTAGGTTGTAATTTCAGATCTCCCCATCACCACAATACGCAAGACGTTGCTGACTATAAAGGTGAAGCAAATGCTTTTATAATCCTGCTATCTGGTAAGGATTGCTGTGTGAGGAAACGTTTATGAGCTAAGTGCTCTGCCTGAGTGGGTGCGATTTAAAGATCATCTTCATTTGGAAGTAGGATGGCCTTCGGTCTCCTGTATTTTGAGAAGTCAGTTTCATCATAATTGGCTGCTTGTTGCACTAATTCATTTGGATGTGAAGAGGATGCTGAGAAGAACTTTACTGCTGAAGACTGCAGGAATCACCACAATATAAGGACTGGCTTAAAGGGACGAAGCAAGAATGCTTTTCATCTTCCCCCTTATCTGTAGAGGACAGTGTAGGGATAAGGTGTTATTGAGCTATTAAAGCTCTGATCATGACATGAGGGTAACAGCAATGGCCGAGCCTCAGTTAGAACTTCATTGGCTACAGCCAGCCATTACCCTCCAAGGGTATTAATTACTGCATATCACGGTCGATCTCCGGATTGCTCAATTGTCTCCTCACCACAATATTGCCACCTCATTAATAATAAGTCCTTATAAGGACTGGCTTAAAGGGGCGAAGCAAGAATGCTTTTCATCTTCCCCGTTATCTGTAGAGGACAGTGTAGGGATAAGGTGTTATTGAGCTATTAAAGCTCCGATCATGGCAGGAGGGTAACAGCAATAGCTGAGCCTCAGTTAGAACTTCATTGGCTACAGCATTGCCATCCATTACCCTCCAAGGGTATTGGATTGAATTAATCAATCACCGCATCTCACCTCCGCTATCACCACAATACTGCTTACTCGAAAATAAATAAATAAATAAATAAATAATTTATTTATTTTGGTGTCTAATCTTCCAAGCAAAGTAACACTTAAACTTTAAGCAATATTTTCTGAAACATTTTTAATAATAAATAATTTACTATATGCTTCCTTTTTTCTTAAAGTTAATCTATTTAATTAATAATTAGGGCTAAAATAAGAATTCAAATCATGTTAAAGCTACATAAATTTGTTCTGTTATCGATATGAACGTGACTAAGATTATAATTATCATTGGTTGGACAAAATGGAATGTGCCTAGGTCCTCAAAATAGAAACTATGTAGTCTCTATTCATCTTTGTACTCTTTATATCTAAACAGAGTAAGAATTTGTCTTGGCTCTGAATTACAAAATGTGTACAATATCTGTGTTGAAATTTTCTTTTTAATTTAAAAACGTGAAGAAAACATGATGATTTTGACTCAATATAAGAATAGTGAAATAAATGTTTATTTGTTTATATTCAGTCTATAATACAGGTTTCTCTGATGAGCTTAATAAAACAAAATTTTGTATTTTGATATTGCCTATGAAACGCGACCACTGACTATGTTTGCACACAAAATTTGTTTTAATCCCAGTCTTGGCATACTGTATATACCTAGTCGTTGCCCCTGCAATGGTCGTTGCACTGACTAGCACTGTTATATTGCAGAGAATTGACATTTTTTTTTTGGAATCGGTTAAAATTATTGCAGAACAACTAAAGCTATGAGGTCAGTGTATTATGGCTGGTAATTCTCTATGGAATTTGTAGGAAGAAAGCCAGAGATTTCTGAAGTAAAACTCTTCCACCCTTAAGAAATCGGGTCTAAATTAATTGTAACAAAAATTATGAGAAGTAATTATGGGAAGAAAGCAGCCTAGGTTAATTCCAATTTAATCTCGAATGCACTGTTAAATCTGATAGTGTGATTATGAGAAGCATTTGCTGTTTAAAGTTTTTTTTTTATTTTCTCTCTCCCTTTCTTTATGTTTTTGTTTTCTTTCTTTTATCTTTCATTATTGAGTAGTTTTCAATAGAAGAAGAAGGATATCAAGCTCAAAGTATGCCAATATTTTTCATAGCTTTCAAACATTATACTTCTTAACATAATTGTCGTTGTTTTTGTAATCTTGTTTTAAAGTTTGTACAAAAATACTTTGAACCTGTGTTTGACTGACTCGCCGTTAGATAGTTTATAACAGAATTAAAGTTGATGTCGTAGATTTTAACAAAGAAATAAAATAAGAAAAAAAGTGATAGTAAAGTCTTTAAAAACTATCAAAGTGAAAAACTTGTGTTTCTTATTATGTTGAAAAAAACATATGTTATCTTAGAAACCCGAACAACAGATTTACTATTTTATAAACTTTTAAAATATTATTATTAGCAATACATAAACACTTTATATAATTTTGCAGTTATCATTTTCTTCTTTGTTTTCCTCTCTTGTTACAGCCAAGTAAGTAACCTGGCTAAGTGTTAGCTTTTTTGTATTTCACGTTCTGGATAAGATTGGCTATCTCACGGTCTTTTTTATGTCGTAAAGTTCAAATTACTAAGAATACCATGGACTGCAAAGCAAACCAATAAATCATTGATAGATAGAACAAAGCCAGATTGCTCCCTCGAAGCTGTGATCTTCAAGCAAAAATTGTTACACTTCGGACATATTATGCGAGCAAATGACAGTCTGGAGAAGATGGTGATGCTTGCTAAAGTTGATGGAAGCAGGAGAAGAGGAAGACTAAGAATTAGATGGGTAGGACGGAGTTAAAGAAGCAACTGGAGTGCGCTTGGAGATTCTGAAAGACGTGGTCAGGGACAGATCGGAATGGAGAGTGTATGTTCATGAAGTTGCCAGGTCGGTAACGACTCGATGGAAACATAACACACACACACACACACACACACACACACACACACACACACACACACACACACACACACACACACACACACACACAAAGTTCAAAGAGACCTTATAAAGAATTCTTCGTGTCATTTGAATTTCATCCTTGATGGAATTCAAATCAGCTCTCTCCATCAAAAGTTTGGGGGGTGGTATCGATAGAAAGTTAAATCCAAAATTAGGTATAATAAAACTATTATAGTTAGTTTAAAGTACAGTGGGTTGGGTTGGGTTATTTGGAATGGCGGCTAACGTAACTAAGACTTAGAAGCAAAAGTACTGTGTTTATAATTTGTGCCTGTTCTAACAGGTTTGTTTCTTTAACAGGATAAAAAACAAAGTTTACGGGAGGAAAAGCTTTATCTCAAGCAATTTTAAAAATGAAAATATCCAAGGGAAAATATTACTCTGAATTTTCCATCTAAAAGAACGGTGCCTCGAAGACAGCCATCGATAGCATGAGCAATTTTAATAAAAATAAATAAAATTAGTTAGCACAAATGCTTTATGTAGAAGGAAGATCTACAGACATTAATTTTAACTTTACTTCCTACTGAAGCATATTAAAAAAATAGGGATCATAATAACAACCTTATTTGGTTCGTCTTCCCCGTTCTTCACTTTTATTCATCGAGTCATACTTTAATGTATGTGACCTAGATTTAAACACTGAGCTGGAGCAAACGTGTTTCTTTTTTTAAAGAAGATATTTCTCCATTGTATAAAAAATTTCCATATACTCTTTGTTCCAAAATACATGCAATATTTAGCAAACGAATAAACCATTAAAACATATGCTAATTTCTTAAATTTATGCATAACTCTGATGGTTGTTCCATACAACTAAGAAGTCCTCGATGTAAGGATGATGGTAGAAATGCAAAATAGCTTTCAATCGAAAAATAGGCTCGTGAGATTCTTCCGTCAATATCCATTTTGAACAGGTAAATTATACGTAATGAAGAAGTAAAAACGAAATGATTTTAAACTCTTTATTATTTTAGAACCATTATCGGAATATATTTTCTTAACATGTTTATAAAGTCATCACTGGAGATTAATAAGTGCTTTCAGGGATGCTAGACCAAAACAAAAAGGACACAGTAGGATTTAGTTTTGTGTTTTAAATGGTAAAAGAGTTTTTATTTTTCAGAAAGGGATTACAGACATTGGAAACAACATAAAATTCCACATCTCACTGTAATGGAGTTTATTCATTACCAAAATACGTTCTATGAGATTATAATAAAATCCAGGGATAGTCATTAATAACTAAAGATTTGTTATCTTATTTAGGATGCGATTGAGATCCGTTTGGTTAATTTTAAATGGGATAATTAAGGTCTGCATTGATAAATTAATCAATTGCGTGTTTTATTATATAGTATATAACAAAAGAAAGCTGAAAACCTTTTAATTTTGTAGACGACAATAGGTTACTTTATCAAAGGCCGATGAACTCTTTACCTAATAGAGTTGTTCTTTAATAATAGGAGATTATCGAAGACGAAACGGTATTTCTTTTAATTATCAGTAGAAGTTGTCTGTTACATGTTTATCTTTTTTTTTTTTTAATCTTTTAAACTGGTCTTTAGTGTCATGAGCGACTGACGACCATGTCATGTGATCACAGCTTCAATTAGAAATCAGTGAATCGTTTTTCACTGATTTCTAATTGAAGCTTTTCTCACAGCTTTTTCGTTTATAGCTTTGTAATAGGGACCCAATAAAGAACTGTTGATATTAGCGAAATAATTAATTTGTTATTATTGAGGTACCAATAATGGGTATTGTTTTTCTAGATGAACACATGTGTCTCATTTTGAGTAACAGGAAGTCTTACTACGCATGCGTGATGTAGCTTCCATTGTTACCAGTTTCTTCTATTATAATACGAAATTTTATTATTTGTAAGAATATCTATTTATTTCATCTTAAGTAATATTTTCTTTTAGCAATTTAGGTGCAATGGCTTGTTCCGGTCTGATTCCATCTTTTCCTTGGTCGTCCCAGATTTCTACGGTCTCCAACTGGATGGTACGGATTATCTTTTTTTTTTTGGTAGTCTTTAACATTAACATTCTTTTAATATGTTTGATTCATTTCTTTTGATATTCATATACTTTGTCTAATGCGGAGTCTATTTTAGATCTTTACTATTTCTGTGCTTTTTTTTTTTTTTTTTGTCCAACAGAGTATAACTACTGTCCTTCGCAGAAGTTTAATTTCTCCAGTTTCTATTCTTTATTTATTTTCTAAAATACGAGTAAAAGTTTTAAAGCTGTATAGAACGAAATAAATCTAAGGTTATTTATATCATTTAGAACATTAGTTATATACGATCATAAGCAGTGACCAATGCTACGGACTATTTTTTTTCGCCTTGATTGTTCTAAGTGAACAGCTTCTTTATGATAGGCAGGATGTGGTGCGACCGTCACAGGGATGCTTGTAGACGCGTCATTAAAATGGCAGATGATTTTCATTGGCAGGTGTGACCATCATCCTGTTGTATTGGAAACCTGAAGTGGTTTAAAAAAAGATTTATCTTTTTTTTAAACCACATTTATCTATCCCAAATTATTGAATCCTTTTTGCCAGTAAGGCTCCAGGAGTTGCCCCTCCAACCCTCAGCATTCACATACTTTCTATTCACAAAATATTGCCACAAAAACATCGTTCTTCCGTTTTCTGTTTTGTGATGATGAAAGTAATGTTCTACCGAGTTGTTGGGTGTGTTATTATGCAAACAAAGAAAACTGAGTCCAGTTAATGCTTGCTTTAGTTGTACAGAGAAACTGTTTAGGGACCAAACAATATTCTTCACCTTCCTATGGTCTTTGAAACGGAAATAATACTTTCTGGACATTTGCTAACCAATAGACTACCAGCTATTTATTTGTTTATGGACTACTATCGGTAAATTTTTAACTCCCAGCCCAGGGAGCTGTTTGTATAAGAATACTTTCTTTGCTGGTAGCTGCATTCAGAGCGTCTTCGAAATCTACACAATCGTGGATTTTCTATTTTGAATTTTTGCCGAATGTTTGTGACTCAGCTTTTAATTAAATTATAATAATTACGTTTACATTAATCCATTGTGGATCGAGACTATAAAATAAAATGGCCGAAGAGTGTCTTAAAAAACAGAAAAAGATAAAAAGTCTCCCAAGATGGAAATATTCTTCTTAAACAGTTTTTTGAAGAAAATAATGAAATTAAAAAAACGTTCTTGACTCTATTTATGACACTCCAACACTTTTAAAAGTTATCGTTTTTTTTTCATTCAAACGGAATTTTTAATGTTAACTGGTCTTTACTTTTTATTTTGTTTTTAAATTCCTTTTAACAGGTGCGAAATATTAATCTCTCTTTGGATAGAAGTAAGTTGTGAAGATTCGTTTTTTTTTTTTTTTCAATTTCTCTTTACAAGATACTTCGTCTTCTAGGAAGTGCAACTTAAGGTAAAAAAAAATCTGAAGTCGAATAAGCGAAAGAAGAAAAAAAAAAGCCCTACCTTCTGATACAAGTAACATTACAAGAAAGAAAAAAAAATCTAAATCAGAGTGGAGCCAATTAAAAGTTCACTCAGATATGCTTTAAATGGAAACCACATGAAAGAAATGGCGAGTGAGGGGAGAGGAAGAAGGGGGGGGGGGGACGGTTAGTGAAGTGCACAGAAAAGGAGCTCATTTACATACACACCGCGAATGCAAATCACTGTCTTTACAGGCTGTGTAGAATTCACATAATTGTTCCCTTAGGGCTTGGGGCTGAACGCAAAGGTAACGAAACTTCCATCTTAAAGAAACGACCTTCTCTATATTTGGAACTTAGCTTGTCATGATTAACACACAAGTAAAAAAAAAAATCCTTCTCGTAGAAAATTTTCTGACTTATTACAAATCTTTTCTTTATTGCTACCAGCGAGTTGGTGCCAAAGAGAAACGGACATCTATAAATATTCATGTGGAAAGATCTTGCTGTCCATTTTCTCCTTCTTTCGTTTAAGATACAAATCCCTTCAATTATCCCTTTGAAAACATTTTATTGGCATTGATAATAGAGAGAATAGGTCGTTCGTAAGCAGTCTCCGATCTCCCTCTCCAGCAAACAAACATCCCATCGTTTTTATTTCACGTATTTTCAATCATTGCTTGTCAATCTTTCATTGAACAACCACTTTATCACCCTTAATACGAGATAACACCTCACTTTTTGTGTTTAATTCACAACTCAATTATTCTCTCATCCCTAAACGAACCCTTCATTAGCATATGAAATTCCAACTCAGTTATTTGATGTCCAATTCTTTTGATATTAAGTTTTTTTTAGTTCGTTTTTGTTTCTTAGTTATTGATTTCTGTGTACGATTACAGCTTTTCTTGGCTCATCCTGTAAATGTTAAAGACAAGATGGAATGTTTAGAAACGTGAATTGAATTCTTTGATGACAATTAAGTTCAATGATGAGCAAATAAATGAAGACATATTTATTTTTAATTTTTAGATTGTCTGAAATTGTGGAGCATTTTTTGCATTCAAGTTTGCACTACTGAAATGTGTATTTATGGAAAGAGATAGATGGATTTGTTGCCATGGGTCAAAATTAGTCGGCAATGGTTGCCATCCCTGACCTATGAACTTCGATTTCTTAAGCAACTTAAAGCAGCCAACGTTGTTTAGCAACAAATTACCAATCAGTGACTTGGCAATGATGCTACGAAACAGGATGTATAGAACGGTCATTTCGTCGAAAAGCAAATCCAACAATTATGGTTGGATGCCCTACAAAATTTGCATGTTACAATAATAGTCTTTTCCATTAGCTCCTGCGAATCAAGAGGATCTGACCATAATGCACTTTATTCAAAACAAAATTCATGTCAATTGAATCAACATTTTATGACCAAAAGAAAAAAAAAAAAACATAAGACTTCTAAGAACTCTCCAAAAGTAGCAAAAACGAATTTTCAGAGTTGGTTGCTGATGAAAGTGAGGACCTTTCTAGGCAACCAAACTCCGAATCCTGTAAATATTTTATTATTTGTTTCATCACAATCATCCAGATACGTTTTTACAGAAAAAAAATTTCTTTTCGTAAATAAATATCTTTAGTCATATCCCATTAACTTGGACGACCGTTTCTACCTTTCATCATTGCTGCAGTTGAGTGCATTTTTGCTTCATGATAGATAAGAGGTGATGCCTTAATTCCTAAACTAGTATTTATTTGTATGTATTCGTGTGATTTCGGTGGTCGATTTCCATGAGTTTCCGAGGAGGGGGAAACTCAGATGAATACCCGAATAACTTAGTACTCTGAGTAAAATATGTCTAGAAAACATTTCTAGAGTCAGTCACATTAGTTCGTCTTCAGACCTAACGTCATGAAAGTTTCGACCTGCTTACGCAGCCACCGAAGATTTTGTATACCCTTTGTCCAAAAAGAAACCGACCTTTTCGAAAATAGAAGAAACTAGTGGCGCCACCTGTTGCATCTTTTTGTTGTCGAAAGCGGCAACCTTCATTAGTGTTGTGTCAACTGTTTATGACATTTGTTTCATTAGAAGCCGAGTTATAGTGCCAAGAGTGACAGTGTGTGTTGACGAACGGTCGGAAAATGAGTTTCAAACAGAGAGCTGCGATTGATTTTTGTGTTAAACTTGGCTAAAGTTTCACCGAAAGCTATCAAATGCTTCAAAAAGCATACGGTGATGAATGCTTATCCCGTACTCAAATTTACGAGTGGTTTAAGCGAATTCAAAGTGGTCGTGAGATGCTTGAGGACGACGAAAAGCCGGGCCGTCCAAAAACTGGACTGAGCGAAGTCAACATCCAAAAAGTGCGTGATTTCATCAAACCCGAAATCGTCCTTGAGATTGATTGAAGATGAATTGGGGATTCCAAAATGAACTGTGCACAACATATTGCCCTAGAGTTTGGGCCTTCGTAAATTGAATTCGCGATTTGTTCCCCACAAGTTGATCGATGACCAAAACATTTATCGAATTGAACACTGTAAGTACCTCATTAAAACGGCTCGTAAGGACTCAAACTTCCTTGAAACGATCGTTACTGGTGACGAAATGTGGTATTTTGAGTATGAGCCCTAAACAAAGCTCCAGAATGTTGAGTGGAGACCACCAGAAGAGGAGGCATCCGACAAAAAAGTCGCTTGGAGAAGTCAAAAGTAAAGACAATGCTGATTTGTTTCTGCGATTCCAAGGGCATTATCCACAAAGAATTCGTTCCGCCTGGCCAAACGATCAATTGTGAGTTTTATCTCGAAGTTTTGAAGCGATTGATAGCGAGAATTCGTCGCGTACGTCATGAATATCGTGACGACCGACCGTTCGGCAAAACACACTGTCACTCTTGGCACTATAACTCGGCTTCTAATGAAACAAATGTCATAAACAGTTGAAACCACACTAATGAAGGTTGCCGCTTTCGACAACAAAAAGATACAACAGGTGGCGCCACTAGTTTCTTCTATTTTCGAAAAGGTCGGTTTCTTTTTGTATATTTCCAAATTTAAAACATTTTTTCAAAGATACGCTCTCAGGTGTATTTTGTCTTTCGTGTATATAACGAATTAATGTCTCCTGTTCTGAGTCTTTTCTTTCTGCAGAAATTTCACTGCCGGTATAATAAACTTTTTTTTCGGTCTGTGAAAAAAATTTATGTCTGGTGAACTCAGTAATCTAAGTGCTCTTTCGTTGCAGGAGAGGGGGGGGGATTGGCAGCGATCCTTTGACCTTCTAAGAGTGCTTATTTGAAAGAATCTCTTTTGATGTATTTTATGTGAAATATATGAAAGTTTTCCGTATAATAAAAACATTTTTATAATAGTCAACATTCGGTGGACGAAGTTCATCCTTGTAAGACAGAAGCAAACAAGATAAAAGTCGAGATATTTTTTGTTAAAGGGGTTAGTGAGATTTATTTTTTGATCAACTTCAACCTAAGCGCATACTTCACATGTCAGTTAATGTGAAGGTTTCAGGTATACCTTTCTATTTTTCCATTTTTGCATAATTTCAAAGTAAGGCTTTCGCAATGTATAACTAAATAATGAAAACAAAATTTGCTTTATATTTCCACCACACTAACACCTTACATTTTTTTCAATATAATTATAGAACTACTTCGCTCAGAAGTTGCTTCACCGGCTTCATACATTGCTTTGTAAAGCAATGAACAGTGCGCAATCAATTGTACGTTTAAGAAGTATTAAGCTCAAAAATAAGGTGGAAATACTGAGGGATAATCCTGTGTATTGATGGCTGAATGCTGCAGATACAGCCTACCGAGAAAGAACATCCATGCAGTCGTTAGCAACACTCAACCGCATCTTCTTAATATCATCTCAGTGTTGTTTGATTGCAATAGGTATTTTTTTAGGAAATAATTAATGGTTCCATACATTCTCAATGGAATTCAGATCCGGGGTTTGTATGGCCAGAGAAGATGATGGAAGTCGCTGTCATACTCGCTGAACTACTGATGAACAATTCTTGCTCGATGGACAGTAGCACTGTCGTCTATGAATCAACCGTCACCTGTTGGATAAAAAGTCAACATTGCTGGATGGAGTTGATCGGCAAAGATGTGCAGATATTCCTTGGAGGATACCCGCACCTTCCAGCAATATCAAAGGACCCGTTCCAATCTTCCGCCAGTAGAACATGCCCTGCACCACGACACCACCTCCAGAACCTTGAGTTGTGTGTTTACAAAGCAAGCTGGATTCATTGCTTCAAAGGCTCCCGCCAAACTCTCTCTCTCTCTCTCTCTCTCTCTCTCTCTCTCTCTCTGCTTACCATTTGGAGCAGAACGGAATGTACCGTGACTCATCGGATCACATGACTTCTTTCTGGTCTTCAGGGTTCAGTTACGGTGTTCCTGATTCCTGGTTTCTTCATAGACGACTACCAATACCGATCCTCTTCAATTCTCTGCGCATAGATTAGTGAGACAGACACACTAAAACGTAAGTGTAAGTGTGGTCTTAAGACAGACTATCTTAAGACCATACTTACGCCTCTTAGACAAGCAATGTGGGTTATTTTTCCACTGATTAAACACCGGGGAAATCTCACTTTTTGAGAAACCAGTTAAACGGGCATCCACAATTAGTCGTTTATCGAATTCCGAAAGATTCTTTCTTTTTCTCGTTGTGATCAACACTGTTGACGATTACTTACCAGCAGCATTCTTGAATAGTTGCCTAGAACACGTGCTGACACACGTGACCAAGTATTCTGCATATAGTCTGCTTAAGTGATTTTTACGTATATTTGCATAAGAGAAAAAGAAATAATCTTTCGGAATTCGATAAAAACAAAACTTGCGTGTGTGTGTGTGTGTGTGTGTGTGTGTGTGTGTGTGTGTGTGTACATCATATTTTTCTGACATTTCAGACGTATTAGTATTTGTATTCTTAAATTTCTATTCTAGTTGATGGGGAATCATGCAACGATCTGTGTTTGAAACGATAAGAAATGCTTACATTTTCTCCCCCATTGTCATTAATCGCTGAAATATTCTCTCTCTCTCTCTCTCTCTCGATAAATCCCAAGTGATCCCTAAAATATTAATAAAACTGCTATTATATGCGCCTCAGTAAGATCAGTTTGTACTGAACATCAGCATTTGTGTCGTTGTCCTCTCTGAATAGTGAAGCTATCAGTTTTCTGGTAGGAAAGATTTTGCGAAGTTTCTTGTAGATATTTCATAACTACCATTGAATGGAATGAGGTGAAACTTAATATTGCACTTTTTCAAGAAAAAATTGGTTTTGCCTCATCGTATGGCTTGCCAGCATTTTGTATTCTTATGCACAGTGAGTGTCTCCTTTGTGGCAAAATGTAAACGAGATGTTTCGGAGGAAACCAGCAATGTGTACGTAAAAGTATTTCCTCTTCCCCAAATCCTCCAATTCTCCGAAATAAATCAAAGCACGATTAACATATCTGTTAACCAAGTTAGGTGCAAAATATAAGTAGTGAAATCTTACCACTGAGCTACAAACATTCGCCTATTTCATTATTGAGTACGTAAACTCACGTACCATTGAATAGCGTGTAAAACGGAAGCATAACATCTAGTAAACAAGGAAACATTTGCAATGGTAAAAACACCGGGGTGTCCCGGAAGGGAAAAAAACAACTTTCACTTTCATCTAATACCGGCTAACTCAAATCCTATTTTGGAGGAAAAAGAAAAACAAACAGAAAGAGTGAGAAAGAGATAAAATCGTCTTTTTTTCCCCTCCTTTATCTTAAACGCGTTGGCAATGTGCCAACTATTGTTGCCAACGTAGCAAGACAGAGCATTGTTTATTAGAATCTAAAAGTGTGTTAACGACTTTATGAAGCATGCAGCATACGTTCCCCCATTATACCTCAGCAACTGTATTTGCATTAGTGAAGAGACTCCTTCATCCTTCTTTTGTTCCCCCTCTTCAAAAGCGTCGGGGAAGATGCCCAGGCGAGTGTACAGAAGCACACCAAACGATGCCAATAATGGCTTTCCGTTTGCTACCATTACTTTCTCATTTCTACGTCATTGATCTCAACCCCTTTGCTATGCTAATTGGAAATAAATTTCACACGACTGACTGGATGCAGCTTTTCCACTATGATTCATCGACAGCTACCCTATCTATAAGCCGATACTGATGTTATCGCTAATTTTTAGCAGGCCAGTAAATCAGTGATGACTTCTTTTAGCACGTTAGCACTCTCACGAACTGCCTATCCACACTAAATTAATCTACCATTAGTCATTGGAGAGAGCTGAACAAGAAATTTTTATCACCTGTGTTACTTAATAACCGTTCTAATACATTGATCTGCTTCTCTCGGTTTCTGCCACCCTAAAACTGGTCCCCGAAGTGGCTATAGAGTGCACTTAATCCAATTAAAGTTCTGGTTACCTTCTACAAGGAATATAATCTATTGACAAATAAATAAATAAAGTTTCATCTTTATGCTCAATATAGATTTTATATCTTTTAAATGTGTGTCTTAATACTGCAATATATATGTATTTATTATTCCAAGTTCTGAAACACGCAAGGCCCTGAACATGCATATTTAAATTGCTCACACTAACATGTTCATTACTGCCCTTAACATGTATATTTAAAATTTCCATTCGTAAACTTAATCACCTAATACGCATGCTCATGTAACCATTTCTGAAGTTTATTTATTATTATTATTTCGTTACTGCTTGATAGCAAATGTTTACTAAGTTTATTTAATAAAGATGTTGTTATTGAGTAAAAAATGTACTCAACTCTACATACATACATTACGTCGCGTACTAATAGACAATTTTAATTTTATTGTTTATATTTGTCATTTTTAGGATGTAAGCATAAAATCTCATAGAAAGGATTGGTACTATATTTTGATAAAACTGTCTCCTGTAAAAGATACTTCCAAGTTTGCGTTTCCATGGTTACAAGTTTCCATGGTGATTTAGCTGCCATAGAAGCATATATATTGATTTAACAATGTAATTTACATGAAAATTCATTTCTTTTTCGTTAAATGATCTGATTAGAGTTTTCCATATATCTGGTAGGATTAGGCCTACCTAATCCTACCAGATAACTTAAATAAGAATCTAGGCTTAATCCTACCAGATATATGGAAAACTCTAATCATATATGTAATTTATATTTTGATATTAATTAGGATATTAAAGATAATAAAATATTAATTAGGTTACGCTGAATAAATATCCAATCCAAAAAGATTAAAAATATACATAATAGAAGGTAGTTTACATAGTTTTCCTTATCGGGTGTTAGACTAATCAACGCCACCTATGAACGACATTTGAAATTTCAATGACATTTCAATTTCTTTTGATAGATTTACAATCGGTAACATTTAAGCCTAGTTTTTCGCCTTTTTTTAAAATAAATAAATAAATAAATAAATATATATATATATATATATATATATATATATATATATATATATATATATATATATATATATATATATATAAAGCACTCATTTTTAGTTTTCGCCTTTCTTTTTATTTTCTTCATTCAATGCGATTAACCCCCGGTATTATCTGCGCATCTTTGAGTGACAGTGAGTTAGTGCAATGTTAGAAACACTTTAAGTCAAACTCCGAAACAGGGATGGGACGATAGGATTAAGTTTGGCTCTTTTATTCGTTGGTTGGTTTTACAAAATCACATCAATCATGCCATGAAGATTTAGGCTTATATTCTTCTTAGTATCGATCGAAAAAACTTCCCTACAAACAGGTTTCCTGACTTTGGCATGTTTCCCCTTTTGCGTCTATGTTTTCGCACTAAATGAACCTGACAAGGAGTTGATAAAATGTTCGGCGCTAACCCTTGTTTTTGCAAAGTCGCCATTTCCTAGATAGAAAAGATGAGTTGTCCTCCAGAGGTCGTGACGGAATAAATGGCAAAGCGTCTTATTTTTTCTTTCTTCTTTCTTCTTCTTTTTTTTTTTTTATCGATGCTCACACGCCCGAATAGAGATAATACATTGCACGGATGACCATTTGAAGAATGCGACTACATTGGCTTCCATATATATCCGCATTCTATACCGTTTATTGCTGCTTGTCTCTGCGTTTGAGTGCGTTTGAAGTATTTTGCCTCTTTTCGCGAGCAGCATTCCTTAAAGTATACCCGACTGACAAGACTAACATAGTGTTAGAAGTATCTTAAATACCTCTCAGAGGATTGTCTAGCAGTTAAGACGTCTTTATGACAAATAGAATGTTCAGGACAGGTTGAATTTCTGAGATAGCCAACAATATTGAAAGGAGTCATCACTTTTGTGTCTTTTTTTTCCCCCTATTATTTTGTTTTGTATAGATGCAATACTTATTGGAATACCGACGCAAAATGGCTGTTCCAAGAAATGCTCTTCCCCCCCCCCCCCAATGCTTCCTTCAATTTAAGACATAGCAGGATAATAACGGTGTAATATAGAAAGATGAATGCTTGTTAATTTGTTTGAATGGAAAACAAATTTTGACCAATGGACACGCTAACGAATTTTGTGTGACTTCGGCAATTATAGAATAAACCTAGGTTAGGTTTGTAAATCAAACATTTGGATGCCTTGGAGTAATTTGTTCATTTATGCGACTTTTGACCTATATCACGAAAAGAACTGTTTGCCATGAACATATAATTTATTTATTTATTTATTTATTGCCATTTCTGCTTCTTCTTATTATTATTACCATTTCTATATTGAGATTTATACAGCCAAAGAGTAATAAGAAGCATGAAATGGAATGAGATTCATTTTGGAAATTATGGACTTTACGACCGTGTTATAAATAACTATTTTTAATTTCCCGACGTTTCGACCTTCATATCAAGGTCATCATCAGGAGTATATACAAATATACAGGGATACTCCTGATGATGACTTTGATATGAAGTCGAAACGTCGAGAAATTAAAATTTATAACACGGTCGTAAAGTCCATAATTTCCAAAATGAATGCTGATCATAGCTCAGCATTAAAAGAAAGGAATAATGAAACCTTTGACTGGCCAATGAATCCAATTCGGGCCTTATTCAAAGGCCTAGGAATCGACTAGATATCGTCGTAAAATGTGACATTTCCCTAAAAGATCCGATGTAACACCTTTTTAACTCCTTTCTGAAGTTGAGAAGGTGTTAGATTTGTGAGCGCTAAAGACTGAAATATATCAGCGATTGCAGATAATCACAAGGAGAAGTATGTAAGATGATCATATTTGGTAATCGTTAATAAATTTAAAATATAAACTCGTGACACATTTTCCATTCTTTCACCATATTTTATTCTTTTAGCCTCAAGAACTTTTTATGGAAACTAGCAGGCTTCCAAGTCTCCATCATGGCAGTTGCTGTCTACTAATTTGCAATCGAAATAAAATTCTCGTTCTTAATCCTATCTATGTACATACACCGACCACTGAATTAGAAACATTTATGCAGATGTACGTAAACGTCACTTACGCAGCGTGTATGCAAAATATTTGATCATGTGTTCTAACCAACTATTTAAGACTAATCGTCAATAGTGTTGACCACAACGGGGAAAACAAAGGATCTTTCGGAGTTCGATAAAGGGTTTATTGTGAATGCCCGTCTGGCTGGAGTCACGATTTTGAAAACAGCAGAGCTGACTGGTTTCTCAAAAAGTAAGATATTCCTGGTGTTAAATCAGTGGAAAAATAACACGCATTGCTTGTCTAAGGGGTAACTGTGATTCTAAGAAAGTCTGCCAGGAGAGTTTGCTGTCGTCTGAGAAGGTTTCACGATAAACAGAATTTCCTGTGTGCAGCAATTGACCGAAGCATTTCATAAGACTGTTCCGGACCCAGATCTCACCGGACTGAAGAGGGTAGGTATTGGCAATCGTATTCCTATACGGAAAAAAGTACCAATACTGATTTCTGCGAAGTTTTTAATTCAGTGATCCAGGAAACCTTCGCTGGAGATCATGCCAATGATTGATCACTACAGATCAGACATTGGTTTTTTGAAGCTAATTCAGACCTCCAGTAAGCATCATGTGGGTTCGCATAGAGGAATGAAAATCATCAACGACATATAAATATCCGTGATAGCAACGAGATTCGACCGTACGACATTAGTTGGAAAGCAGGCAAGCATCTGTGTGTTCCGGAATAAAGCATTCAGTTTGAGAGCGAGGAAGGGGAGGGATGTCTTCTTTCTATGAGACCAGATTACATTTAGTTGAAAAACGTTCAGTAACGTTCTTCTCGACGTAAACGGAACAGGCCCTACACGGAGGTACTGCCCGACCACGGAAGCGAAAGCCGTGCTTGGCAGATTGCTAAGAAGAGTCAATTCATGTTGAAGGGGGAGAGAGGATAAGGCGATGTGCGAATTGGTTACCAACACGCGAAATCACTTGCTTTATACGTAAAAATTTCCAACTGTTGTACAAGCAAAATAGTTACCACTTTAAAAACTACAGTGTTCATAAAAGAAAAGTTTAATTTCCCGACGTGTAATAATAAACACTAATCCCACAAAACGCATCGATTACCCTATTATCGGAATGGATTCGTCTTCTTCTGCCGTGCGCAGAAGTGTCGAAGGGTCTCGCATCTGTGGGCGTACAGTATCAGAGTTTTATTTTAATTCTACAAAACAGACAGGTCAACCACGCGCAATGGACTTAATTGCTTCGACGGTAACTCCAAACAACTAAACCCAAATCCTAAACGAGATTCCAACTGACATCGTTTCCGTTTTCCGACTACGTACGGAGACGCTTTTTCAAAGAAAAAATGTTTTTTTTTTTTTTGAGTTGAGTGGAGGAGTTGAATTTTGCTCCTCTGACATTGTACATTAAGCTTAAGGAGGTGGAGAGTATATTTCTAAAAAAAAAAAAAAAACTATTAACAAAAATTTATGCAATATCGAAATCATACATGTTTTAGTCGAATTTTTCTCCTCTGAAATTATTGCCAAGGCTTAAGAAGATAAACGATATCCCTTCTTACCATTTTGAATGCACATCCTTGATTCACTCTGGATATCTAATATAAAGTGATGTCATCAAAAAGCCTCATTCATTTCAATTTATATTAATCTCCTTCTGTTTACACATGAAAGACTTCTTTCATAGCAAAAGCTTATTTTTTTCAAACGAATATTTAGAAAGATATTTTTTATCTGTCAATACCAAAATGACGAATTTTTTATCATTACATTTTATATTAATAGAAATTCTATGAAATCGCTATAATTTCACATTATTGCCAATTGAAAGAATTGGAGTTTTTTTTTTCATTTTTATTTTTAGAAATATTATATTTAGAAATGTATTCCCTCTTCTGTTTGTTCGCTACTGTAACACAGCCCGTTATCTCCATTAATTTATCATATCAAAACCATCTGATAGAGTGCATGTAACCAATTATTCTACGAACTTAGCCTCGGAAACTTTTCCAGCTTTGTAAAATATAATATCACGTATATTATGATCTTTATGAAACTCAAAATTGAATTTTTTTTTTTTATTTCGAAACACGCACAAAAGAAGAAATTGTATAGTTCGAATATAAATTAACTGAGGAAAGTCCACTCTTGTTGCAGTGATTTCATTTGAATCTTGTGCTTCGCTGATGGTTCCAATTAAGTAGAGTCCAATTGAATTCAGCAGTAATTTCCCTTCAATTCTTTTCCATAATAGGAAAGGATTGCGGGTTGATTGCTTAGTAATAGTTCGTTGTCAGTTGTCTCTAACTTTGCCTGACTTTTCTTAACTATATGATATTTAATCAGCGCATTCTCTCTCTCTCTCTTTTTTTTTTTTTTTTTAATATCCCGTTTTTGATCATTTCTTTCTATTAATCAGTAATTTATGGCTTTTTCTTTACTGGCTATAATAGAATACATTGTAATCATGTCATAAAGATGAATAAATCATGACCGACAACTTTCGAAGTGAACTAAAGCGAATCAGAGTTCACAGTGAACTGTGATTCACTGATTCGGTGCTGGAAAGAGCAGCGGTTGTGGAAGTGGAATCTTGAAAGAGTTGCGGTTGTGGAATCCATTGTAGAAGTAATATCCATCTGCTCTTGCTCTGAAGTTGCATATATTTGATACTTCTTCGTGAAGTGACAAATACACACTAATATATAAATAAACGTCACATCCTGTCTGTAGCTACATCCGGTCTTATTAGTATTTGTTTTTGTA
Organism: Typopeltis vanoorti; assembly: GCF_054136105.1. Taxonomy (NCBI): domain Eukaryota; kingdom Metazoa; phylum Arthropoda; class Arachnida; order Uropygi; family Thelyphonidae; genus Typopeltis; species Typopeltis vanoorti. The sequence goes on along the minus strand of NC_143551.1, from coordinate 79,059,109 downwards.
TATTTCATTTTTTTAATTATATTTACATTTCATAGATCAATAACCTCACACAAACGTTATTAACCCATCGGTTAATGGTTAGATAATGCTGATAAATATTTTTTAGTTTTCTATATGAAAACGTATTGTTAAGGCAGTAATAAGTGGCTTAAATTCTCCAATCCATCCACATTTTTCATACTGCTGCCGGTATATGGATTATAGTTTTCCGTAGTTTAATTCCCGAGTTACGGGAATTAGATTTTCCTGTTTAATTATTATATTCTTTGGTATTTCATAGTATTTTTTGTTCCTGGAATTGTATCCAATCTTTAATCTTTTAAAAGCATAGGCGAGATTTAATCTTAAGAACATCGACGAATTCTTGAAGAAAATACAAACCGCTTTTTCTCAACGACCTTATAAGATGACGTCACATCTCTCTGTAAAATGGCATCGACGTAACGAAAACACAAACAAAAGCATGCCTTAATGCATATACATTGTGCATCTCTTAAAGAGCTTAGCTCACAAAAGATACATTTTAGACATAAGATATCTTAATTATGGTTACGAAAGCCAATCTTTTCATGTTGTAGGCCTTAAGCGCCTACAACATGAAAATAGTTGAGTTTCATGTTTTCAGTTGAAAAAAAAAAAAGCTTTATAAAGCCAAGATATAGAGTCAGAAGGGCTTCAGTTCATAATAAGGATGTTAAAGATCCACGTCTTTTTATAGTTAGTAACGTGAAATTTGTAAAGTTTCGCAGCAAACTTATGTGGTTGCTATAATAACAATTCGAACGAATCGTCAGATTTGTTACTATAGCAACCCACATAATTGTCGCTCTAGTAACAATTATATGGTAGACCACATAATTGTTGCTACAGTAACAATTAGTTCCAACTGTTACTATAGCAACTCATATTAAGGTTTCCAATTAGCAACTGTCATTCCCTGAGATACTGTCTGTTTTCATTAACTGTCATTTTGTTCGAAGCTGTTCGCCCTTATATAACTTAGTATTTCATTAGTGGAGTGCACTTTTCTTTCTTGTTATTCGTACAGTTGTTTTCGCTATTCAGGTAAACCGAAGATTGCTTTATTCTTTCAAAGAGTAAAAAAAAAGGAAAAAAGAAGAAACAGAAAGGCTCGAAATCTATGCTTCGCTCTGCGAACTTTCTTGGATAAACGAAAATCAAATCTCTTTCATATCAAAACAGCTTTGATACCCTCCGTATGTATCCAACATCTGCTACAGTTCACATATTATTCTGCTCGCTGATTGTCATTTACTCTGATAGATAGTTGATTCCTTTCCATTTTTTTTTCCCTTCTTACCCTTTCTTTCTGTTTTCTTGTATTGTTGGGGTCGTTCTGGAAATCTTTTGTGTGAAAGCTCGCAATAAATGAACCAATCGGATGTTACGCAGGTGCTACAAAAATTGTACTTTCGATTGTATTATTTCTGAAGCCGTTTGGATGCACTCTTATACTTTTTTGTGCATGAATTTTATTAGAAATTGTCTTAATTCTGAAATATATTATTAGGAAAAGATTGATTGAATAATTTCTAAGCCATAAATCAAACCAAATGGAATTTATTCGGGAAATCACAATATTGGGTTATAAAATCAACCCTCCTGCACTCTATGAGAAATGGTAGATCCAATTTTCAATAATCAAGACTAAACTGTGAGTAATGTAGGTTTCGATTTAACGTATAATTGACCATATTATTGTCCCTTGATTATGACAACACTTGTCCAATGGTCAGTCTGTTAGTATGGATTTTGATGAAAGTTGATATTTTGGTAATAAATAATGAATACTGTCTCTCCCTTTAGAGTGACGGGGATATCGTCATACGACTCCAGGGTGAAAGGCTAATTTCAGGGAAGAAATTCAAGTACCTTGGGTCGGTTGTCGAGAGGAATGGTGACCTGGATGAGGAAATACAGCACCGAATAACATGCGGTTGGATGAATTGGAGGAAGATGAGCGGGGTCCTGTGCGACAAGAGAGTGAGTTGTGAGAGGAAAGGAAAGCTCTATAAGATGGTGGTGAGGCCGGCGATGCTCCATGGTGTGGAGACGTGGCCTATAACCAAGGCACAGGAGAGGAAGATGGAGATAGCAGAGATGCGGATGTTGAGATGGATGAGTGGTGTGACAAAAAAGGACAGGATAAGGAATGACTACATCAGAGGGACGGTTAAGGTGGGACCAATTGGCAAGAAAATACAAGAAAGTAGGCTGAGGTGGTTTGGACATGTTGAGAGGAAGGGTGAGGAGTATGTTGGTAAACGAGTGGAGTATATGGAGTTGCAGGGAAGGAGGAAAAGAGGCAGGCCCAAGCTCAGGTAGAGGGATAAGATGACAGAGGATCTTAGGGAGAAAGGATGGAGTCCAAAGGATGTCCTGGACCGGAGAACTTGGAAGAGGAAGGTTAAAGATTGGTGCGCCGACCCCGTTTAACATGGGATAAGGCAGAGTGAAAGAAGAAGAAGACTGTCTCTCCCTTTAGAACAGTGGTTCTTAACCTTTTTTTTTGCTCGATGTCCCCTTTTAACTATTTGTTGAAAGGGGACATCGAGGGGACATAGCCTGGCACCCCCTGCTCAATTTTACACTAGGTTAATGACTCAATGGGATAATTATAATATATTATTAGGCAAACCTAAATTATTATCAACAGATTTGAACTGATAGTTGATTAAAAATTAATGACTTTGATACAAATTAATTTTGCACCACGCGCTGAATCCTTTCTCGACCAAGTATGATGAAGGGAAAAGCAATGAACAGTAATTTTATTTCTTGCCAAAACTGAGGATACTTGAAATGCATGTTCGGCCAGAATCTTTCATATCCACGCTGTTGAAATGGTACTTGAGTTTCAAAATCGTTTTTTAAAGGCAATAAGTTCTTCACGCAAATTTGGATGAACAGAAGTGGCATCAGAAAAAAAACGGATTTCTAATCCAATCGGGTATTTTAAGCTCATCAAAGTCTTTGAATCTGATCAAGTCTTCTTTCCGTGTCAGAAGATGGGAACAATAACAATTCAAATCTGTATCTAATGTTAAATCGTCATTATTTGTCTATTATTTGTAGACTTGGAAACTGCAGAATACCTCGTCTTGCAATGCTCTGCTTGTAGAATCTTATTAAAGGGAATAAGATTCGTGTTGCTTCCCTGCAATTTGATGTTAACCTCGTTTAATTTGGCGAAAATATCGGAAAGATATGCGATGTCAATCTTTTCCTTTTTTAGAGCATTTCTCATCACGGGAATTACGAAATCCAAAACAGTATCGTAGAGATGATTAAAGCTTAGCAGACAGTTTCCATTTGAGAGTCATCTAACTTCAATGTGAAGCAAAAGATGCTCAAATTCTCCATTTTCATGAAGAATTTGAGAAAATTCTGACCAAAACGTATCCAAATTACTTAACATTCAATGTAAAAATTCTAAAAAAATAAGGACCGAATAAATTTGAATAGTGTTGTCAAACATACAATATAAATACTTATGCTAGATTAAATACAGACTTTTTTGCTTTTATTATATTAGTAGTATTATAACGCTTACTGCCCCCTTCGCATTCACAGCAACCTGGGGGGCACTACCACCCAGGTTAAGAACCACTGCTTTAGAACAACAATATTCATTAGCTTTATTCTACAACTACTTTGTCATATCATTAATAATAGCAACAACTACATCCGCCATTATTTAACAGTAACGTCTTAATCATGATACCATAAGACATATTTGCAAGGACGTCAGAACATGATTCACAAAATTTTTTTAATTCTCTAAATATATCATTTTTCTCATTTACTATCGCTTGATAACAACAAAGAACACGTTTGTGGGTTGAAAACAGTCCACAGAAACTTAGATAAGCGTGTATAGATGATTCTCTTAATGGGGAAGCAACTGGCTTATGAAGCGTCTTACACTTTTATGAGAAAAATTTGTCCTTTTTCTAGTGTGAGGCTATCGTAATCTCAATAATAATCACAATAAAAGCGAGTTCTTCATCACTCTTGTCCTAACAACTCTTCAATAAGAGTTCTTTAATAAAGTCAAGATAGATAGATACAAAGAGAGAGAGAGAGAGATGAAATTAAACGAATGAAATGAAAAGAACGAAAGATGCAAGGAGAGAGGTGAGAGAGAGAGAGAGAGAGAGAAGGGGAAAACTAGGAGAGATAGAGAAAATGGATTTTAACTTTACTAAACATTGCTTGGTTCCCAGCAGTGCTAGTTCTCTGTGGAGAGCATCCAACTAGCCAGAATGGATTGTCGGTATTAATGAGCACTGATAGCCAGCAAACACTCCTCAGGCAGCAGCGGTAGCAAAGCCAGATATCCCAGTTGTCACACTTTCTTTCCGGAACAGTGACGGATGTATGTAAGGCCGAGGATGCACGTGCGTAGCGTCAGTTAATAACACCGTTTCTAGCCAGAGTCACTTTATCCCGCTCTCTCTCCTTATTTAACAACTTCTTTTTGTGAGAATAGTAATTAATTTCCGGTGGTAAGTGAGGAACCTGCCACAAGAGGGGGTTAGAAGTCATGTGACCAGGCCCAGCTTTGCTGCCGAGTGCAGTAAAAGTGGGTAATTAGTGCAAACTCTGTCTACATTTGATGCCGTAGCGGAGGCACAGGAAACTTGTATTTCCGGTGGCGCGTCAGTAAGTTGATGAAGTCGGAGACAGCTCTCTAGGAAAACACGGGCCAAATGTCAAAAGTACGCCCTCGTGCATCGCATCACTCTTCTTAGTCAGTGTAATGGAAATCACATTAATCGGAGAACATGGAAAACGACCTTCTACCACACACACACACACACACACACACACACACACACACATCGTTTATTGCCCCTAATTTTGGCTTCTCTCCTGTTCGTTTCCAAGCTATTTATGGTTTGTAAATCTATCGATTGCCAGAAAAACCCTTCGTTGTCATATCGATTTCGTTCGCCAGTTGTTTATTCCTATAAATAAAGATTGATTACCAAACAATTTTTGCAAGAAACAAACTTGATTTCAGAAATTAGTGTCACTAATGCAATAGCCATAACACTGTTTCTCATCTTTTTGTGTAACTGTTGAGTCGTATAAAAGATTTCTTACTGCCATAACTACTGTTGTTTAATCAAAATAAGGTTTACTGCCACAAGATTTATTGTTTTCAGTTGAGACTGATCTTCATTCAGCCATTGCTCCTGTGCTGTTACAAACATTGTTCCTGAAAAATGTATTGTTGCAGATATTGTTCTACGACTACCTAAAACTCTATTGTTACAAAGATTGTTCCTGTAAATTTATTGTTACAAAGTTTACTCCTATAACTCAATTGTTACAGGAGTTGTTCCTGTAAATCTATTGTTACAAAGGTAGTTCATGTAAATATATTTTTATAAAGGTTGTTTCCTGTAAATCTGTTGTTACAAAGTTTACTCCTATAACTCTATTGTTACATGTAAATTTATTTCCTGTAAATCTATTTTTACAAAGGTTGTTCCTGTAAATCTGTTGTTACAAAGTATACTCCTATAAGTCTATTGTTTACAAAGGTAGTTCGTGTAAATATATTGTTAGAAAGGTTGCTCCTATAAGTACCGGTCCTGTAAATCTATTGTTACAAAGGTTACTCCTATAACTATATTGTTACAAAGGTAGTTCATCTAAATATATTTTTATAAAGGTTGTTTCCTGTAAATCTGTTGTTACAAAGTTTACTCCTATGACTCTCTTGTTACAAAGAGTAGTTCATCTAAATATATTTTTACAAAGGTTGTTCCTGTAAATCTGTTGTTACAAAGTTTACTCCTATAAGTCTATTGTTTACAAAGGTAGTTCGTGTAAATATATTGTTACAAAGGTTGCTCCTATAAGTACTGTTCCTGTAAATCTATTGTGACAAAGTATATTCCTATCACTCCATTGTTATAAAGGTTGTTCCTGTAAATTTATTGTTACAAACATTGTTTCTGAAACTCTCATATTGTTTAAAATATTATTCCTGCAGATATGGTTCATTTTAACTACAGTAGTTCCCGTAGATGTTTATTGCAACACCCGCCTATTGTGATTAATCGCATTTTCCTCCAGATATTCTTCCAATTAATAAGTATTCTCATGACAGTAGTTATCTACGCCAATCCTAATTATTAATTCACAAATAAATTTCAGGCGCTATTAATATAAGACGCGATGGGTGAGAATTAGTTGTAAATGTTGGTTTCATTGTATTGCGTGTGTCTGGTTAAGCAAAGGGAGAATTAGTGGAATCTACAGGATTTTCCACGGAAAATTTTGATTGGCTAAAGTGAGGAAATTCAGATTGTAAAATACACTAGTGCTTTTATCCTCGCGTCATTAATATAAAAAAGGTTAAAAGATATTCTCAAAAGATCTTTCAAAGATTACAAGTAGACAATTACCGCATTTAGAAGAAAAATAAAAGAAAAAATATCTAAGAAAGCTGATGACAAGCATTATCAAGGTTGCTATCAAGGTACCTAACACCAATGCCTGATCATACGTGTAGGTTTTTTCCTGTTCTTCTGTGCCCCTGGCAAAGCTACGATCTTAGAGACCACCCCGTAGAGAAAACAACACTAGGATGCTTTAAAAAAAAGGAAAAAAAACAGAACATCAATAATAAGGTTTAATAAAAAAAAGTTGGTACAGACATCGGAGCTCCCTCTAGTGGTGAATGAATAAAACTAACAATCCCAGTTCAGCCAATATCTCCGTATAGAGTTGTTCCAAGTAGGTCACACTGTCTCATTAAAGTAGCAATTATTCGAAGGAGACTCTAAAATCCTCTCAAGAATATTGTTTAATTTCTTTTGATTCGTTTAATCAGACGTGTCCTCATTTTCGCATTCTACGGTTATTTCTTCATTAATTTTTTTTGTCTCGCATTTTTTTAAAAGAACTTTGGGATTTATTGTGAAAAAGGAACTTTTTTTTCTCTCTTTCTTCCTCTCTGTCGGCTAAATTTGCGGCAACGCCTAGACAAGAAATAAATGATTGATCATATTGATTTCTTTCTTTTAGAAGATGGCTGTTATTTGATGGGTAGCTGGCAACTTCGTACGTAGGCACAACTAGTAAATGGAGACGGCTGACAGCTGCCGTGCATAGGAGCTGGTAATTACCTCTTCACTTATTCACAATTTTTTCTTCCTCTCTCTCTCTCTCTCTCTGTGTGTGTCTTGAAGAGAAGAATTTTAGTTTTTAGCTTTAGAGGTTTTGCACCGTCAACAGCCTTGATAACACTAACGAGGAATAAATATGACTAGGAGAGAAAGATGGGTTAAACCAAGATCTCTTCCAGAAAGAGGCATTAAACACTTGCACCAGATGCAGTTTGAAAGTACACTACAGTAAATACTTTAAAAATAAACAGATATCTGCTAAGTTTGCTCTAGTTATTCAAGTTGCCGTTTCGATATGATATTTGCAAACTCTTCAGAAAAATGAAGCAACTACTAAACTCACAAAACTGAACAACTTCTAGCGAACGAGAGAGAGAAAGAGAGAGAGAGAGAGAGTATGAAATAATAATAATAAAGTATATTTAGAGAAACAAGTCCATGAACATCTCGTAGCTTCATTACAATTGGAGAGAAACACATGACCACATTTTTAGAGTGATGTCACTCATACATTATCACAAGAATATAGAAATTGCATACTAAATAACGTATATATTATTATTATTGTTGTTGTTGTTAAAGAGACCTACAAGGAATCAGACTCATCGAGGGAGACCACATACTACACTCACCAGCTATCATACTGACTCTTGAATTCATTCACGCTGCTTGCACTCACAACATCCAAAGGCAATCCATTCAAATCACGCACCACCCTATGAGAGAAAAATCTACCCTTCACTGCCTTCTTAGCGGCATTCATTCTCAGCTTCCAAGATGCTCTGTTGTTCTTTCCCCACCCTCCATAAAATAAAAATTCCATCATCTGAAATTCTGTATGACCCTTTCAGAAGTTTGTAAGTCTCAATCATATCATCCCTCTTTCTCCTGTTTCTAGTGTCTGCAGTCTCAATCTGTCTTCATGATCTGTATTCCACAATCCTGATATCATTTTTCACACTCTCCGTTGCGCGCACATTTTCTCTCTCTCTCTCTCTCTCTCTCTCTCACCGCTGTGTCATAATCACAACAAAAATCAGGATACCAGACCTGCGCATTTACAGGTCAAAGTTCGTTTCAGATTTGCAATTATCTTTTGAGTTGTATTTCCAATCATTGCTACATGGCTCCTGAACTTAAACTTCCTAACGAGGAATAAATCTAGCATAATCCCACAAATATAATACGATAGTCAATGTCTAATCATGCCATAGTTCATGACTTCACATTTACTGACATTGAACTCACACCCATTTTCCCATGTCCACAATTCCAGCCTATTCTAATCATTCTGCAAGTACTGCATATCAGTCGCATTCCTGATTACCCTACCTATCATTGCATCATCAGCAAAGAGCTGTATGTCGTTTGTCAAATCTTTCCCAATATCATTAATGTACAGATTGAATAACAGTGGACCAAGCACTGATCCTTGTGGTACACCACTGTTTACCATAAATCTTGCAGACTCACATCCTCCGTATACCACTTTTTGATATCTGTCAGTCAGCCATCCTCTTATCCACGCTAATATTCTATAATCCAATCCCATATTCTCCAATTTATGCAACCGTCTTCCATGCGGTATTCTGTCAAAGGCCTTGGCAAAATCCAAAAGTATCATCGTATATCCATTCTCCTTGTCTAGTTCAATGGTAACATTGTTATAGAATGTGATCAAGTTGCTAAAACATGACCTTCCCTTAGTAAATCCGTGTTGCTCATTGCAAAGGAGAGATTCACTTTCAACTTATTTCTGAATGGTTAAAAGGTTACATGCTTCGAACCCAACATGTAACGTTTTCGGAATGAAATATTAATAAACTTAGTCCCTTCCCAAGTGAGTACTGCATGATCACTGTCACCAACCGGAAACAATAGTTTAACTGAAACTCCTTCTGACACTATAATCAAATCGGACACTCTTTGACCTCGTGTTCCTTCTGTCACATGCTGCTTGAGGAAGTTGTCCCACATTAGCTCAATAAATTCATTTTCATTCTTCTCATGAGATTTTACTGTCAATCAATATCTGGATTATTAAAGTCTCCCATTACGATTACTCTTTTCGTGCCCATCGTCTCTATTTGGTGATGCATTTCTTCATCACTAGCAACCGATCCACCAGGTTTGCAACAACACCCCACTATGTAATTGATCTTGTTAGATTCTACCTCACACGAGATGGATTCAAATTCTATATCACATGAAATACTGTTACTTGTACTACAATTATAGTTCTCAACACTAACTGGATTCAAATCATCCGATATCATTAACAATTTACCTCCTCCTCTCCTATCCTCTCTATCCTTCCTAAAAATGCTGTGCCCTTGACACTCGATACCATTTAGCATGTCTGATTCTGATAGCAAGGTCTCACTGATGCATACAATCTGAGATCCCAACATACTGACCAAAGCAACAACCTCTGCCCCTTTGTCTCTGATACTCATAGCATTCGTGCACAGACATAATAATCTACCTGTTTGTTCTTTTGTATTCTACTTGACACAGTTGGACAACTTGCAGATCTCTATTCTTCTCTAGTGTCTTATACATGCAAGTATAAACATCTTTGCACACGTTTGATGGATCCGTACTGGACGAACACAGCATCGAAATCGTTCTCTCCTCGTAATCCTATCGTGATAACGTCTCCTACCAGTTATGTTTCCTATCAGTTATTAGTTTGTCTGATATTCTGATCAATTTTTCTTTCATTTAATAGAGGCAGAGCATCAGCGTAGGAAATTTTCATTTCCTTGATTGTGCGCTTCCATCTCTTCTTTTATCTTTGGGGGATTCATTCCCTTATTATTTTAACTATTCAATTATCACTCATCCAATATTTTTCTGTTATTCCTTATCATTCTTATTGCTGTGCACCATTTTACGGAGTTTACATTTTATTTCCTTATTCTTTATTTCATCTAATCTAATTTTGTCGGCTCTTTCTGCAAATGGACATGAAAACGATCGTTGCGGATGAACACAGTGAAGTGTTCATCTGTTCGACTGACATGTTCAGTATCTATTTTATTTTCCCTTCTCTTTAGTATGTTCTATTAGAGGCATGTCTGGTTGGTGGGGTGGTTAGAGTATTCGCTCTCCAACTAACAGGTCGTGTGTTCGAATCACATCGTAGGCATAGATGTTTGTGATTATTTGTCAGTGAGAAATGAATTTCACCCCCAGGTGTTAGACCACCGTTCTGATTATTGGAGACCTGAAGTGACTTGAACAGTTCGGTTTGACCTCCACAGAAGAATTTCCCAATTATGTAAACATATATACAAAATTAATAGAAAAAAATCCTCATCCCACTCACGGTAATAATATAGTGTAGCTTTACAACCTTTGATGTGTGGGAATCACATCAAAAATCCATTAAGAATCTGTATGCAGTCCTAATATACCACTTATATTAGAGTGGTTGGAAATCCACGATAACTGTTTCAATAATACGGATGAATAGAGTCTAATGGAATGAAGGTATTAAGCGGGATGCCACAGAGCTCTATGCTTGGGTCACCGCTATTTAGTTTGCCTATTAACGATATTATTGATCATTTGAGGACGAGGATATATTTAGTTGTTTGTTGACCGTGCAAAGTTAATAGGAAGAATAAGAAATTACTCGAATGGACTACTATTGTGGGCAGAAGAGAATCGATAGTCGTTCACTATTGCCAAATTTTTACGCTTTGAATTGAAGGTTGTGTTTTAAAATGGTTGAATAGGTTGAGGAGACTAGAAGTTTGATGCATATGGTATTGAAGTTCAGTGGATATATTGTAAGGGTAATAAAGACCAATGCAGAGAATAACTACTAGGTCGAGAAGGATACCGAAATAGAAAAGTGTTCTTTATTATAAGAACTTAATCAGACCTCACCAGCTAATATGCGCATGTGTCTGGGTTTCAGCGAGATGTAGACATGACACTATAGAGAGATTGGAGAGGAGGATAACTAAGATGATAAAAGTAGAAAATTAAATCAATACATGATCGAAGGGGAAAGAGGGAGGATGATCATCTTCTGAAGCAGAGGAGATAAAGTGTGGTTGGCAAGAGAGGAAGGTAAATTGCCGGAAGAAGCGATTAGTGCACTGACGGTGAATGAAATATATTTAAGTGTTGTAGAAGATAGAGCAGACCTTCTATGGATCTTTGGCATTCAATTAAAATGATAATAACATTTTTTTTAAAATTCGGTATCTTTATTGCCATCACGAATTATTTCTAGTGTTTTGAAAATTCCGGCAACGATTACATTTTTTATTTACTGAGATTTTTAATGTGAACTTATAATAGACGATTATTTAAATGTATCTCCGTAGCGCAATTGGAAGAACGACGGCACGTTGGGCCCTTTGGATTAGAAAAGGCCTAAGTTCGATTCTCGTCATGACGGGAGGAATCTTTATATGGACGTTTTTCAATCGAAGGTGAATTAGCCGATCTCATACGGAGGTAGCAGGGTTTTTCCCTCCTGGAAACAAAGGTTTTTCATCCCGCATACAGACAAATCGGCCCTTCAGAACACACGCAATTTACATACAAAAAAAATCTAGCTGTGGTGGTGGGCAGTAGATGGCGCTGATGTTGATGATTGGTAGTAGAGGTTCGGTGTAGTGGTGAAGACGGAGAGTTGTAAAATAGGTTGCCTTCCGCGATGAATCTTCGGACTCCTTGGAGATGTCACGAATAATAATAATAATAGTATATTCGAGGTTTATGAAATTATTTAATTTTTAGCTTGATGTCGTTGTCTTATTTCCTTCCCCACATTCAGATGAGATATTAGCGTACCCGAACTTGTTTTGTCTTCGTGTTGAATTTTATTTCGTTTCAAACTAATTCTTCAGGATGTCCTCACAGTTTGTTTTTATTGACATATTCAGAACATGGTTTCCTGCTTTAATTAAAATTGATACAATAATTTTTGCAAATCATTCTGTTCGGATTCCTGTCTGTCCATAATAAAATTAAATAATATAATATTCAGAGAATTTTTCTTTTTATTCGTATTGGTATATTATTGTATTATCACTATTTTGTATATGTGTGTCATTGTCCAAAATATTTCCTATATATCAGACAACAATACATATTAGAGTTTGGGATAAGAGGATAGCAGTTTTGATGTATATTTTCGTCACAATTCTTTTAACATTATCGGTAGCCATGTCTGCCAGAGCAGAGACAATTATAGGCTCGATTCTAGTTGCCCTATAGTTAGCTGATCTTTGAAGTCAATAAGTGAGGTTTTATATCCCGAAAAAACTGAGGTTTTTAACTCCACAACTCAGTTCATTCAACCATAGAGCTCACATTATTTTTAGACAACGGTACATATTAGGGTTTGGGATTATGAGATGGCGGCTGTTTGATGTGCTTTTGCCATGATGCCTTTAACAAATTTAATAGCCACGAGCTAAAATATCACTGACAGTTAACCAATGGAGATCGGCTACCCATCATGGTTTGTTAGAATTAAAGACGCTCCAACTGCTCCTTTGGGAAAATAAAAGGCGTTACAAGATTTATAAATACATCGATCTTTTTCATTGAGAGAGAGAGAGAGAGAGAGAACAAAGAGAAATTAAGAATGAAAAAGTGAGAGAACGACTGAACAGATTAATACAGAAATATTGGTGACATTACGACTAAAAGAACTGGTAAAGTATGTTTATGTTGAATGTGTTCTGCGGCTGGTTTTACTCTTTAGTTGAAAGAAAAGCCTAAGTTACCAGGATATTATTCTGTTGCCTCAATATGAGATTATCTAAAACACCTTTAGTTAAAAAGTCGCTTGTGTAGATTCCTTGCGTGGTGAACAGGATTCAAAGTTTCTCCAACTGAACAAATGAAAAATATGATGTAGGGATGATAAAAATAAATATGAAAGACGAAAGAATGAGAGAAGGATAAAGAAGAGATGAAGATGAGAGAAATCGTACAAAGGAAATTAAAAACTGAAAGATAGAAAGACAGAAAAAAGAAGTGAGAGAGAAAAAAAAAAGGAAAACGTGTGCAGCGAAATATGCGCAATGAAAAGACTGGGATAAGAACGAAGGTAAATAAAAACCATTCCAAATGCAAAGAGAATCCTCTGAAGAGTAAAAAGGGAAAAAATGATCACAGATGTAGTGTACGGTTGCAGTTGAAATAACACATTGTATGTGCGCGTGTTTGATGGAAGAGAAAATGAATGCTACAAAAAAGGGAGCGTTATGAAAGAAATGCAGAAGGAGATGGAAATAAAAGGGGAAAAAAAGAAGAGCGCAGCTTGAGAAAAACATTCTTACTAATAACATGAAGCCCAGATTAGAAATGGGAGAACATTTGTTCATTGGCAATCATCGGAGAAAGGTGTAGCTATTTCATCTTCGAAGCGACAAAGAAAAAAAAAAACACTGTTAACAAAGCAGGCTTGTTTTGCCCACGTATAATAAGGAACAGGCAAAAAAGAAATGGAAATAAAAAAAAAACGAAGGCTAAGAGGCAAGTTGGGTTTGAGAAATGGGCCGAGATTAAAACCGAGTTTCCAGATAAATGTGGGCCACTCCTCTTGCTCGGCAATGTGTGGACTTGGAGCTGCTCCAGTTAGGTAATGATTACGGGACTGTCGATAAGGGTTTCCACCCCCCCTGCTCGTAGAAGTGATGAACTACAATTGCTATTTGCCTTCGTATTTGTAGTTTAGTTTCCAGCGTGCAACTATTTAAGTAGGATAGGTCTGTGGGCTGTTTAAAAACACGTGAATTATAGATCTAGCAAAAGGTTATCTAACTTAATAAAGAAAGGAAGGGAGAGAGAGAGAGCGAGCGAGAGAGAGAGAGAGAGAGAGAGAGAGAGAGAGTCAGTTAATTTTGCCTTTGCGAACAATGAAGGCATGAAACATAGATGAACGGGTCTTATTTGTAAACTTAAATGACTCTCGAGCTCTGATACACCCATAAAAATTTTATTTCCGCTAATGTAATAAACAGGAACTCACAGTGGGCTCGGATCAACACGGAGAAGGGAAAAACAAATTAAGTGCATGTTTATGACTTGGTTCAGTGAGATTGTTTGAGTTGCTTCTCTCATTTTGCGTGAATTATTAGCTGCGTTTCTTTACCTTCGTAATAAATCCGTTAGGACTGCCACAAAAAGACTCCGACCCAAACCATTAAGGGTAGCATTAACTTTTGTAATTGAGGTTAACTCCATGAAAAGATTAAATCTTTTTCGCCTCAAAGAACTTCCATTCTCTTGAGAGATCGATTATAAGAAAAGGAAATACTTAAAAGTGTATGCAACCCGTCAGGTGAATACCAATTCGGTTATGTTATCCAACTTGTTTCATTTGCATCCCATTGTCTTCTACTCTACTTTACTCATCCTGATAATTTGCACCAGAATATAGAATTACTTCTTCAGCTGTCTCTTATAGTAATAAAAAATATACTGAAAATTTCATACAACAGATATTCTTTTGTAACATACATTAAGTTATATGTTGAGCTTCTCTATTACCGTAAACATACTAGAAATAAGTTGCTTATTTTTGAGATTTACTCATAAAAACGCTCTTCCACATTTTCCTTTAGTCACGCTAAAATAATAAATAATGAAGATCAGAGATTGAAATTTCACTAACAGTTATTCTTAAAGTTCTTAAAAGAACTGGGCGATGGACTGAGTCCTTGACTCTTTATCCCGTCATCTGAATGAAGATAATCTGTGTGGATGGCGTGTTATTGAGCTAAAAAGCTCTAGTCATGACTGGGTAACGACAATAGCCGAGCCTCAGTTAAAACTTCATTGCCATTTGTTACCCTGATTAGTAAGTAAAGAGTAAAATCTCAAAAAATCGGACGATCTCTAGGCCACTCCATAGTGGGCGAAAGACCGTCCATATCTCAGCGTTGGTTCCACTCCCAGTGACGGGCTCGCCGCCCACTGAGCAGAACCGCTCAAATTCCGAGGAAAATAATTCATTCACCGACAAGAACCCCTCAGCGGGCCGTGCCGGAGAACACTTTCCCCGGAGGTTCAAAGTGCTCCCTTAAGGCAAAAACCTTAAGGGAGCGAACTCAAAAACTCACACCCAGGATAACAGCAACAGCCGAACCTCAGTTTACTTCCTTGGTTCCATTGCTAATTGTTACCCTGGAAGTCCTAAAAAGGACTTTTTCGGTCCCTCATGCATATTACTGCATTACAGCATACTAACAGTTATCTTCTTTTTCGTTTTAATTGTAATAATGATATATGAAACGATTAAAAGTGTATGCAATTTATTCAAAATTTTTGAAAATATCTTCATTTATTGATAATATTCGCTAATAATTACAAATTAAACATAAATTACATTATTATTTCTTAGGAAAATAAATAAATTATTTAAAGATGATATATATTAAAGTTACTTTGGTGTCAAACAAGCTACTAAATAAAACCAGTAATTTTAATTTATTGTTTAAGAAGTTTTATTTTATTGACCTCTCTCGTTTGACAGATCTCATAATCGTAAACTTTATATAAAATTATTAATTTTTATGGCTATTTTTGCCTATTTTTGTTTAGGAGTACCCCTCTTTATAATGTCATTGGCGTTTTACTCAATTTTAGGGCATTACTGATGTTTTAAAGACAGATACATGTAGACTAAATGGGAAGAATAATTTTGGACATACCTTTGTAGGATGTTGCTGGTTGCCTTCTTATTCAGCGGCATCCCGGCGTGCGGAGATATATATTTGTATTACTGCTGAAGTATGACTGAAAGGAGGGGGGGGGGCGCCAAAGTAAAGGGACGCCAAAATAACATTAATATATATCATCTTTAAAAAAAAAAAAAAAAAACGTTTTATTTGTCTACGCCATCTGCCAAAAAACTCATAAACGAATATAGGCAAAAATAGCCATAAAAATAAATTCTTATTTAGAGGGGTAACATGGAAATTTTTACAGAAATAATACCTTAGTATCTTTGGATTTCTTAACCATAACTTCAGAATATGGTAGTTAGCCTTATGCCTATAAATATTCATTTCTCTGTAAATTGCGTGTGTTCTACTGGCCGAATTGTGGGACTTTCCGGGGGAAAAAACTCAGCCATCTCCATAAGAGATCGGCTAACTTACCTTCAGTTGAAAATCTCTGATAAAAGTTCTTTACGGGATTCGAACCCAGATTTTTATCCAATCAAGGGGCTTCATCTATACCGACTGGGCTACGGAAGCTCTAGAGTAATCACCACGGCGGTCCAAATCTCGAAATTCAACACTGACGTATTAGTTGGCTCGAGTTTATTCAAACGTAGTGAATGTTCTCTCTCTCTTTCTCTCTCCTATCTTCTCACTTCCTTAAAAAATTTTAAAACACTTTTTAGCAGTTGGTAACAAAACTCTCTACAAATCTCTAAATTGTGAATTTCTGTGGAGTCTGCTTTTAAAAGTATTTCCTAAACGAAATTTCAGTAGATCGTTTCTTAATGTGAAATATTTCTTTTTTGAAAACTAACCTTCATCCATTGAACTGCTTTTATTACAAACTTTCACAGAACGCTGGATAATGATTAAATATTTTTCACAAAGCACAATGTACAACCCATCTTATGTCGGAAGTGTGTTTTTAATTCTTCAATCAGTTTGTTTTCTTTCGTTTGTATTTTACTTTTACACACACACACAAAAAAAAATCTGAGTAAAAACATTTTCTGTATGCATTCTTAAAGATTAACCGGGAACAAAGAAACAAACATTCCCCCAACAACCCATAGGCGTCCTTCAAGATTCCATTTACGTGTTTGTATTGTACATTTATGAAAAATGTTGGCTCATCCCCAGAAACCAGGCTACTTAATGCGAATCGCCCCCCTTCACCCCCGCAAAAAAAAAAATCCGTGCAACTGATAATTCCTTCATAGGTAGTTTGAAGATTTTTTTTTTTAATTTGTTTGTCATTTTCTCTTTCTTTCTATTCTGTTTATCTCTTGACCACCTCATCTTTGGAGAGAGAGGAGGGAGGCGGAGAGAGAGAAGGAAGAAAAAACATCTTTCAATTATTATAGTTTTGTCATAAAAACACGATTCAAAGAAGGCTAGCGACAGGTATAGAAAAAAACTATGATTAATGATGTTCCGAGGCATCGAACTACCGTCTATTTTATCGTCGTCAATAAACAGCCGTGCCTTGACAGAAACGTGCTGCGAACGCTGGATCGCTCACTGATAATACGGCTACGTAATATGAAGGAACATACAGGCACCTATTCGCTCTCACACAATCTGTCTGTTTCTCTTTTGCCTTCAATCTTTTTCTCTCTGGCTCGGTTTTGGGGGTAATTTTGCGAATCTCATCTCACAAATATACACCGTTATGCAAAAGTAAACGGTCCTTTTTCTCATGCCATGAATGTTTTTGGCTTTTTTGAACACGTGTAGATAGGTAAAAAAAAAAAGCATCATCGAGTGATTATTCTAAAGGCAAGTCATCGAAACCCTACGATTCATAAAAAAAAATCACTATTGATCGAAACTAAATTATCGAATGAAGTTTATCCGAAAATGAATTATAAGCAATTTCATGAAACGGAAATTGATGAGAACTAGAATGAGAAATAACTGCAATTAGAAGTATGACCAGATTGGATTTTTATCGGTCGTTAAGTGATTCAAAAAATAAAAAGCACATTGAGTCGTTTCACCATAAGAGACAAGTGCCTTTTTCTGGATGTACAAACATATAAGGATCACGAGAGAAATGCAAGTTAACGTAAAAAAACCCTAAGAATATCCCTACAGTATTAATTAATTGAAGCAGGAGTAGCCCTTGAAATGAGACATTTTGTTTCCAGCATTGTTTGCTTGATTAACTGAAAAGTTGAAATATTTCGAACTCATGTTAATAATTCCTCTCAGGCTGAATAGAGTTTAATATTTTTTAATTAGAATCTCTATTAACAGTTTTTAAATTTGATTTCGATTGGATCGTTTAAAAAAATTAGGCAAAATGAAATTGTATGTGTACCGTGCATAAAAAAAGTTGGTATTTCACAGGTAGCAGTGCACACACATTATAGAATAACGCTCTAAAATACACCAAAATAATTAGAAAACGTCTTAATGATCACCTACTTATTTTATATGCATCTTAGATAATGTTATCGAAACTTAAAAATAATATTCAGCAAGAAAGTAACAGTTTCGATGAATTATGAAAGAAATTTATTGAAAATTATCGGCGAATTTTTTTTCCTACGAATTTTTATTCGATAAATTTTTTATTCAATGAATTGAAGAATTGTTTTTTCGATAAATTTTCATAGAATCTTTGTTGGCATGAAATGAGTTGTTTCGACCATAATCCTAATTTCACTTCCCTGTCCCTCTTATTTTGATTTATTTTGTCTTTTCTTCGTACATGATATTAAATTTTTCGCTGCAAACCGCTTTTGTGCATATTTGTTCGCTACAACATAAAATGTGGCACCTCCTGATGTACTAATTTTAATGAAATTTAGTATTTCATGGGAATGCTATGAAAGAAAGATTGAGTATCAATAGCGCATTAGTGCAATAGATGAGACAATGGCTACATGAACCAGGAACTTCGTTCCACGACTACAGCTTTTTAAAATATTTTTAAAAAATATTTTAAAAAATGAAAAATAAATTCCCAAAGGGAATAGGTGGAGGTCTTTGAGTCCTAATGTTTCGATGTCCACCCTTCAACTATCACTGCTAGTGAGCTCTTCATAAATCATGACTTTCAGAGGAGAGAATACTGACAGTTGCCGCCATCTTGTGATCCTAAACACTAACAACTATGAAACATATGCATGCAACATACCTGAAATAGTGTGAGTTCTATGATTCAATGTTTTCCCAATAAAACGTTTAGAATTTAAATTATACCAAACGATGGGAACTCGTTGGTTTCATTATTGTACCAAATCTCAAAAAGCATTCAACTGCCACAGTCAGTGATGTCAATACGAAAATGACGTCATTTATTATCAAAAGAATTACCCTAAAGTCTTGAAAAAAATGGTATATGCATATAAGAAAACGATGGTCCTCACTTTTATCATTTAGTTTTAGTATTTCGATTATTATTAATAACAACTAAAGCAACAAACAAAAAATATATTGGGTCGTTTCAAATGCCAAAAAAGTTATGTGATTTAAAAAATACAGACAAAAAAATCCATACAGTAAAGCAATTGAAATTCTGTCTTCCAGA
This sequence comes from Typopeltis vanoorti, assembly GCF_054136105.1. Classification (NCBI taxonomy): domain Eukaryota; kingdom Metazoa; phylum Arthropoda; class Arachnida; order Uropygi; family Thelyphonidae; genus Typopeltis; species Typopeltis vanoorti. The sequence goes on along the minus strand of NC_143551.1, from coordinate 79,039,700 downwards.
AGAACAGACAAATTCTATTTAGCTGTTGTAGAAAAATATAGTATTATGTAAAGAACGGTAATGTTGCAATACATTACTACTTTGCAATATATTATTACGCAATAGATTACATTTTCTTCATGACGCCTTGAAAAGAAAAGCCCCTCCAATTCTTCGAGTGTAGATTTAGGCTGACTTTGGTTTATTATTGAAGTTTTTTCTAACTCTCGTGGCATCTCACCTTGCTGAATGCATAGAGAATGGACTACTGCTGGATTTGAATAACTGTACCACATAACTAAGTCTCTCTCTCTCTCTCTCTCTCTCTCTCTCTTCTCTTATCATGCATAAATTCATAGCTTGATTAAAGACACGAACATCCTGAAAAGAGTAAAATCAAAAAAGTGAAATTTTATATATGAAATTAAGCTCCAAAGGATAAAACAGTCTACTAGCTCATGCCATTAAAAATCTGCCTTACAATACCATCAAAGGCTAATGTCATGTGACCTAAAAACACACAACATTAGACTGAAAACAGCCATCATCTTGCACTATTAAAAAAACACTACCAATACACCGTAAATGGCAAGCTCCAAAGTTGAAGGCAGATAAGACTATTTAAAATATCGGATTTCTCTCTCTTGTCGTTCGAATGAAAGACTCTAAAACTAAAGCGAAAAAAAAAAAAAACTTTGAATAAGATTGATTATCTGAATGTGAATGTGTAAGAAGACACGTCCCAGGTTTCTGGTAAAGAATGTAAATCTCCGCCCAAGAAAAAATAGAAACGGAAAAAGTAAAGTTAACAATGGTGTATTGTCTTCGTTCAGGGCATTAGACACTTTGTTTGAAGAAGTGAAAACATTCCCAAAGCGTAAAACGAACAAACATCAAAGCGTTGAACTTAACAAATCCACACGACAAGTAACAGAGGTATCAATAACTCGTAACAATGATCAAGACAGTTTAAACAAGGAAAGGTTGATTGCAAGTAAGAAGAAACAAATCCCACAAATGTAGATAGATGTTCGTTTCCTGCGTTTAAAGAATAAATTAAAACACGTCTTTGTACGGAATACAAATTACAGGAAATATACATAAAAAAAAAAACAAGTCCAGGAGTCATGCACCGAATGCTATCTGATGAAAGTCGCTAAACTAGTGGTCGAAACGTCCTATATAATCCACATAATCTTTAAGCAAAAATTAATTCCCGTCGATTATCTACAATTAAACGTCTTGCTTAGCGAAACTCCTATAAAAATAAAGTTTAGCCATCTAAAGAGGTGTGACGAGAACAAGTTGATTTTTCTTGGAGGTGGCAAGCAGTCTGGGAGTAGCGTGTGCGTGTGAGCGCGCGCGCGTGTGCAGTGATTAATGGAAGGTGTAATGGTGTCGAGGAGCCGTGCGGAGGTCAGTGTATTGAGTGACAGCGGCGGACATGACACTGTGGCCTATACTTTGAAGTATTGTAATCTGTCGGAGGTGGTAGTCGCTGTACCGATAGGGCGGAGCATAGGACACGACATGCCACAAAGCTGGAACAGAATAAAAGGGTCACCCTCTGCACAGCGGAACACTCATACATCAAATGTCACCCATTGACGTACAGCTGCTCTTCCTGGACTGTTCCGTCAAGAAAGGTTAACAGTTTATCAAATCTTTTTTTTTTTCCTGGATTTTTTTTTCACTTTATCCTTTTCTTTTGTTGCAATAACTGATCGTTTATTTAATTAGATCTCAAATGTATCACAAGTAACGAAATCAATTAATACAAAAAAATGTAACTTTTCATACAAGGTTACCAGAAAGTTCAGTTCCTATCAGATTATTCGCTAAGTTATTTCCAGGATTCAAATCCCCACAGTTTATTTTCAAAATGCAACTCCTGCAGATCATTTTGAGAAATGCAACTTCTGCACATCAATTCCATTGCAATATTTTTCGACGTTATAATCGTGTATGTATTAAGCTTATCTGTATTTTTTTTCCTTTCCACTTGGTTAGACTATAATAAATTTAGTTTAATCCTTTATCCAAGTGTAAGCAAACAAAGTTTGCACCTGAAGTATCTTCAGGACTGAGGTAACTCGTGGTAAAGGTGGACCAAGCTCTCATCACTCCTTGTCTCAGTATCTTCCATAATGCAAAGCACATCTCCTTGCGGACATGTATAATGCTATGCTTCCATCAATCTATGCTATCTATAATGAAGATACATCAGGCTCAAACTTTGTTTCCTTACACTTGAATAAAGGATTTAACTAAATTTAATATAGTCTAACCAAGTGGGAAAAAACTTCCAACATCTTTCTCTAAATCCAGAGTAATTTAATAATAAGGTGATACACCTTTTGGCAACTCGTATAGGTAAATATGACTTCTCCATTGCTTACACCTTGGAGAGGAGTAAACAATGGAGATGTGCTTTGCATTATGGGAGATACTGAGACAAGGAGTGATGAGAGCTCGGTCCACCTTTACCACGAGTTGTCTCAGTCCTGAAGATACTTCAGGCGCAAACTTTGTTTGTTTACACTTGGATAAAGGATTAAACTAAATTTATTAAAGCTTCTCTGTAGTGTTATTGTGTACTTGTTCTCCGCCAATGACATTGCTGCTATAACAATTCCCAGATTAATTATATTTCTCCTTGGAAGAATAACTATAGCTAAGGATTTCTGTCAACGTGTTTTACTTAACCCTGCGGAGGTCGCAGCTGATCTGATGCATGCAAATTGTTTATATAAATATTCTTACACATATCCAGTGTATAGCTTGAGGTCATGAGTAGCTGTGCATTCATATATTACCAGTGATATTCCACAATGTTTTATGCAGTTAGTTTTGGTTTAACACGTGTTATGTAACGGTGTGCGATATTTAAAGTAAATTGTATCTGAGAGATACCGCGACCTCCGATGTCAGTATAGTATTGGTTGAGTTTTTTTTTCTTTGTTCAATAATTTCTAGATTGTAACTGAAAATAAATAAACCATCATGTATTATATTTGCAGTGTCTTTTCTTTAATTTTTATCGCCTTTTAGCATATACTAGTAATGAATGTATCTCTCGGATATACATATGGACCTACTCTGCAATTTTCGCGGTCGAAAAAATTTCTTAACCCTGCAGAGAGTTAAGAAAAAAAATCGGAAGTAGGGAATCTTATAAAACGTTATTATTTATATGTTACTATGTTTTTAAACACTTTTTTTATCGTCCTAACCATTTATTTATTCATTCATGTGTTTTTCTATCTGCACTTGGTTAAACGTTTTTTTCATTGACGCTTTATCTGACTGTTTATCTCTCTCTCTCTCTCTTGCGATTAGTTTGTTTATCTAACTGTAAATATGATGTAAATAAAATGGAAGTAAATACTTCCATTTTATAGCAGATAACCGCCTTTGATCTTTATTTTATTGTATTATATGATCAAGCGAAGGTTATTTATCACATCGATTTTCTTTTGATTTGAATTCTGATGTGGACCTATTAATTATTTTCGAAAACCTCCATGTACTATGTAATCAGAATAACCTCAAATGTAACACACACCTCCCTTCTCTTTCCTTGAGGATTAAATAAATATAAAAATTAACTGTTTATGCTCTTCTCAGATTGTCAATTTCATCTTCAGTCAAGTGGTACAATTTTCCATTTGGCTGCAGTGAAGAATTCACATGACTGCTACGAATATTGGAATTTTGCTGCGTTGTTCTATGCATTACTTTCCCCCATAAAAATCGGTCTAATAACATTTTTTCTATAATTCACTTATCTATATCTATTTATTTCTATTTATTCAAATATTTTCCTTCTTACTTTATGCATTTTTATTTTTAGAGTTCTTTACACTCTCTTTTTATTTATTAAAATATTTATATGCTCTATATAATTAATTCTTTTAGGTGTATGAAAAAAATTAGATTTATTTTTAAAATATTTGTAATAATTATTTAATGATACTCTAATTATTTATCTTATATTAAGATATTAAAAATTTTATATAACTATTGTTCCTAGATTTCCTATCAATTTAAAATACTTTCTTGAATTTTTTTTATCCTAATAAAAGCTCTATAAAAAGTCTACACTAATGATTTAGCGCTGAACTCCGGTGAAATATTTTAATGATTAAATATTTCATTTCTGGATCATTCCGTGACACCATCTGATGAAAGAATACACAATGGTAACTACCTGAGGAACAGAACGAAAATAAAAAAACTCAGAAATATGTAAAATCACTGATGCTGATAAAACAGCTACTTTGACAGACGACTTAATCCCTACAGCAAGTTAATTAAAGACTCTACTTCAGCTCAAAAAGCTAGAATGTCTTAAAATTATCACAAAAAATAATGTAAGTAAATTGTTAACCTCATTCAGAATTGTTTTTGCGGTAAAAGTCATTTGGTGTAAAATAGATTTTTCAACTTGTAACAAATCTCTCATTAATCTTTGCGTTTAAATGTCATTAGTCATTAGCGATACGTTCGGTTGATAGGTAGCCTGCAAATTTAATGGACAGACGAGACGAAAGAAAATATACATTTCGTCGACAGTATGATTTAAACGTACGATATGATTACTGGCGTATGCTACATTACGCGTAGATATAAAAACGGACCTTCATATTTTAATTACGTTTTTTTATCCATCGGATCACAGCAACAAAATATTACGACAATATTTATTTACCACAAAATTGCAAACTGTGATAAATATTTACATATTTATCACAGTTTGCAATTTGCAATTTAATTTCATATCTGACAACTTACACTTCGAATACATCTTAAGAATTAATATAATTAATTTTTTTAGGTGTACGAAAAAAGTTAGCTTTATTTTAAAAATATTTGTAAAAATCATTTAATAATACTCAAATAATTTAGTTCACATTAGAATATTAAAAATTTTATATGAATATTTAATAAATAAATGTTTAGTTATCTATATTTCCGAATCTATAATTGTTATTGAAATCTTTTTGAAAACATTGAAATTTTTTATAGTTTTTATATTTCGGCTTTGAAATAATGCTGAATTTAATATCCACTTGATTTATGTTATTGAAATCAGCTACATTTATTCATTCAAACTGGTTTCTTATTTAAAATCAAATTTCATTTCTAAGATTGTTATGATGAAAAATAATAAATAGAAAATTCCTGCAATATGCACATGCGCATACCGCTTAAAGGATGCAGTACAATCGTTGCCTTAGTAACCAAGCTTTCCTAACTTTTTTTTTTATTATTTGTAAGTCTTCAATTTGTTTAGATCAATTTGTTGAGTTTAAGATTACCGACGACTGCAAGATTTCTAGGGGAGTGAGAGTATGGTAGAACAAATGCCGCCATCCTGTATTCGTAAATCCCAGTTTGCATTCTTTTCTAAAAAGCGTGAGTTCTGCAATCATTTTTTTCTGATTTGCAGAGATAAATACCAGAGTACCAGAAAAACCTCTTAATTGCTAAAATCGATTACTCCCAAACCTGTTAAAAGAAACACTAAGAATTTTTACTCTAATTAAACATATAATTTTCTTAAATATGATGCCATTAAAAGTCCCATTTTTAAATAATATGTCCATACAAAAATATATTAATGTAATATTTTTGATTGTACTATTTATGTTGTAGTAGATATAGAGAAATGTCACGAGTACAGAATTTTCAAAAATGCATTGGCCCGTGACAATGGATATGTGAACAATGCTTTTCCCAACACTATAAATTCACAAAAGCAAAGCTTGCATATTTCGAAAGTCAAGAACTGATACTGGCAGTTGGTGCTAATGCAAAAACGTTGATTTAATTGAAGGACAGATTTTAAGAGAGAGAGAGAGAGAGAGAGATTCGAATTCTAAGTGATTTCTCTACTTATTCATTATATTATTTTTACATTAGAAAAATACAAATGAAAATAACACCGTATTTCAATCAGGTTAGCTTTACCACTTATGCTCTCATACATACTTAATATAAAGGCGATAAAAAAATGGTTCTCTACAGCTCAATCTGGATTTTTTTTTCCCTCTTATTTTTCCTGAAATAACTTTTCTATCTTTACGAAAGTTAGGAAAGCCCCACTGGATCATTATTTTTCATCTGTGTGATCGCTGCTACTCCCACAATACGAAATGTCATGCGCAATCATGTGCTAATTTTCATACCAACGAAGCACACATTTCTAATTAGAAGATTCAAATAGCGTAATTTGCAATTAATTCGTGAATAGAAAAATCCAGTTGATTTATGTCAAGAACATTCCAAATGAAAGAAATAAATTAATTTGTTTTTGACATTGTTGGGGATCATTAAACTTCATTCAACTTTTTTTTTTTTAAAAAAAAAGAAGGTAGTTAAAAAAAAAAGAGCTAATTATCTCATGCAGCTAATCTTTGATTATCTGCTGTAATTACCGATGTTCGATAGATATTTTTATTACAGAGATGAGCTCCAATACCTATTGAAGGTCTTACGCTATGTGCAGAGTCACGTGACAAACACCTTGTTAACGTATATATTTGATGCCTGGTGACGTAAGAAGTTTGCCCGTGCGATTATATTCATGCTACTACTATAAAAGGAACGTGCGCCTTCTGGTGGAAAAGATCTGGGTTCGAATTCCATTTAGGACGATAGATGACATTTTACCTGAATTACTTACTTGAATTTTTGACTTCAAGTAAGTAAGTATTCTTATCTGGAAGACATAAAGTTATCCTTCCCAGTCACTTGGTTCCCATCCATTCACAAAACGAACAAACCAGCCAAAGAACACACGTTAACAAAATACCATACTTTCATGATACCTTAGTCGTTCTAGGATGACCATAAACAAAAATAGACATAAACATTATTGTCTATTGTTGCATTATGATCTATATCAGGGAGGGACAAGTTCTTCGGTAATAAAAGCCGCAGCAACAATAGGACATCCATCGTCGATGACACGATGATGACGTTTACCAACCAAATACGCTAATAAAATCCACATTAACAATCACATCAATCACAAAAGGATTCACAAGAAATTCAAAATATGACTTTAACTTTTTCCGTTTCTTAAACCGAAAAAGTTAAAGTCATAAGATTCGCTTCTGAAAGAACGACGCTTCCAGTTCGTCCATACTGAAACAATCCTTCGTATTGTTTCAGTTAAAATCGTCCTCCTGTTGTTGGTTAAACACTCTCATTTTTTTGTTCGTATTTCCGTTTTATACTCTTCTGTTGCTCAGTCATTTTAAACAAAGGTTTTATAACTTTCACTAAAATCAATCTTAATTATTTATTAATCAGAAAAGTACTTCTCTACACTAAAATTCACTAGTTATGTTCCGCTACCACCACAAGCGCGTAACTTGTGTGTACTGCATGAAGAGTGATGACGCAGAGTCCGGGCAACAAAGGCGGTGGGTAATGCAGCGATCATAGTAGTCACTTTTGGAACTAATTTTGGCTGGAGCGACACAAGCCATAAAATGTCAAAACACTTTTTACCAACCAAATAAGATAATAAAATCCACATTAACAACCCTTTTGGTCGGTACCATTTAAAAGCTAAAAATGTAAAGTTTCAAAATATCTGTTTTTTACTTATCTTTAAAGCATTTACGAAATAAAATATTCTAATATTGGTACATAACTATACTACTATAGATTATTAATATAAAAGTTTAGAAAAAATAGGAACGAAAACAAGTATTGTCTCGGGAGCCGTACAGAGTAGCTTTGGGAGCCGCATGCGACTCGCGAGCCGCAGTTTGCCCATCCCTGGTCTATATAGTTTTTCTATTATCTATATACACTGCTTAGAAAGAAGTTAACGGACACCACACTTTGAAGAAAAAACAACCATGGCGCCAACCTTAATAACATGTAAGACCCCCACCCTTTCGCTGCGATGACTGCAGCAATCCTACGGGTAATACTTTTTACAAGCGTACCATAGCGATCAATGAGAATTTTGGACCATTCTTTCTACAGGCATGCAATAAGGTCTTGGACTGTGGTGGAGAGGATGTCCCTTGACATCACCCGGCGCTTCCAGTTCGTCCATAATTGTTCAAAAGGTTGAGATCAGGGCTCTGTGGAATTCAGTCCAGTGTGGTGACGTTCATGTCCACAAACCACAGCAAATTTCATGGTTGGGGTTACGCACTCTGATAAAAGACGTTCATCGGGCATCCGTCACACCACCCGTACATCTGTCTGTTCGGTAGAGGGTGTAGCGTGATTCATCAATCCATAACACAGCTTTCGAAGCTTCCATGTCCCACTGTACATGCTCTTTGCACCGCTGAAGACGACGCTTAATGTAGGACTTGCATATTGGTCTTAGCACGGAAACCCATGTTGCGAGACTCGGTTTGGAATGTTTTTGTGAAGATTCGTCTTGAGGTCGATGCCCAGAACTCCGCATTCAACGTGTAGGCCGACGAATAACGGTTTATTGCCTATTATCCTTCGTAGCAGCCTATGTTCACTTTCGGTGAGTGTGGTGTATCGTTCACTGCGGATAGCACTTGCAGATGACTCCCTGTGCTTTAATCTCAGTATGGTATCACTGATTGTTGACATGGAATAGTCCAATCCAATTTGTGATCAATTTGCCGAACAGATAAGCCTTCAATATGCCATCCTATCACAACGACTTTTTCAAACTCCATCAGTTCCCTTCTCGAAGCTATTTCACCCGGACACGGTTGCACTGACTTGGGAGCATCATAAGCCCCCAATTCATACCGGCTACAAACACGTGACTCGTTACATGATACGATACACCTTGCCCATTGTGGTGTCCATTGACTTCTTTCCAAGCAGTGTATATGGGTTGTTGCATTGTGGTGATCTGTATAAGTTATTGTATTATGATCTGTAATGCTAGATCAGAAACAATAATGTTCTTACCATACTAAAATGAACTTCTACCATCTTTCATTATAAATCACATTTAAAAGTCTTGTCCTCCTCCTTCTTTTCTCTTAGTCCCAATTTTTGAATTGCATTACACTTATATAATTGAATACAACTTTGCTAATTAAGATTGCGATAATTTCTAGCATTTAGAGAGACTTCCCAGGTTAAGCCTTATTTCTTTCAAAATGCTACTGCTCCTTGACAGAAAAGCGAAAGGCTATAGTTTATAATCCCACACTTCGTGAAGAAGCGAAATTCTGTGAATTTAAAAGAATAGTTGCACTTGTAATATATATTCCTGGTCATAATGACTGCTCTATAGATCCTTTAAGATAATACAGAGAAGTCGCAGGGGCGTGTCAGTGAAATCATTTCTTCAGTGCCATAATCTTTCCCAATCCAGATTATCCCATCTCTCTCTCTCTCTCTCTCTCTCTCTGTTATTCTTCAGATTTTACGACATCTGACACCAATTTGCGGGAAGAACAAATCTTTCCAGTGCAAAAATCAATCTAAAGGCTCTAGAAACAACTAAATAGCTATCACGGTAATCTTCAAAATAAACTGAGTTATAACTTGAGCAGGTTAATACATAAAACACGTTGTAAGCTCGTGTTGTATTATGATTATTACGTATTTATGATTAATAAAAATTAATCTACTTAAATTACATTTTAAATACATAATAAAAATAATGGAATAAATCAATAAATAAGATGATTTCAATTAAACTTTTAATCTGTTATAATGAAATTGAATATTTATTAAAATGTATTTCACAATAGAATTTAATTCATTAAAACAAGAATTAATTAATTTAATTGCATTTAATTTTGTTTTCGATGAATTTTAAGTAAGCAATAAAATAATCAAGGCATTAAAAATTATAATTGCTTTTTAATGAAGTTATTTAAATTAATAAAAATGGATTTATTTATGCAAACCAACATTTCTTTTAAATATTTTTTAGCGATGAAATTCAAACTGCCAGAATTTTTGTCCATTTAAATTATAATAAACAAAGGATTTATGAAAAGGTTAAATATCTTTTTGTTATGTGCTAAACAAGCAAAGGCTTACTTTACCGAGATATCAAGAAAGGATCTATAGAATTTCAACATAAGTTATTGTAAGGCATTTTGCACATTTCTGTTGGTCACCTGAGGAGCACTAACCAGTTTGAAACAGACTGTCAAATCAGTAGAACATTAAAAGACAAAACCATAGGTTCTTCATAAATAGCGCGTCTTTGAATAATGCGATACCACGTAAGCGTGCGTGTGTGCGCGTGCGCGCGCGTGAATGTGTGTGTATGTGTGTATGTGTGTGTACATATAGTGCATTTGTAAATAAAAGTATAATTATTTGTTATAAAGAATCTGAATATTTTGCTATCAAAACTAGAGTCTAAATATATCCTTGTGTGTGTGTGTGTGTGTGTGTGTGTGTGTGTGTGTGTGTGTGTGTGTGTGTGTGTGTGTGTGTGTGTGTGTGTGTGTGTGTGTGTGTGTGTGTGTGTGTGTGTGTGTGTGAGAGAGAGAGAGAGAGAGAGAGAGAGAGAGAGAGAGAGAGAGAGAGAGAGAGAAAATGCTCTTTCCTGTATTTCACAAACTACATTCATAGAATGTTCAGCGCTCTGTCTGTTGTAATTATAGAAACCATCATAATAGCCTATAATTTTACACAACTTCCGTCCGCCTCTCGTCACCAAAGTATTCAGCAGTTGAAATTAAGCCACAGTAGCATTCATTATAAGTTCTCTTTTGCAAACTACTTTTAAAACGGAAGCATTAGTTAGGACAATGCATTTAATTTTCAAACCTGAAATCAAAGGGAACACTACATAGAAATATTTCGCTAAACAAGGTGAACAAAATAACCGGAAAACACGCACACATACAAAGACATTCTACTAAACTCTTATGAATAGCACAAAACTATTCTTTGAATATAGCCTGTAACTAGTAAGTAAAAGCACCGCGCGCGCCCCCTAGTGGCGAGTACTGGAATCAAAGTGGGAATGTATACATTATTGAAGAAACACCGGAGGTGGTTGTCTTAAAATTGCAATTACGTTTTGTCTGAAAGAAAAGATACTAAAGACAAATAAAAATATGTTAATAGGGAACCTAGATGGTAGGAAAAGAGGAAAATTGTTTGCATTATTTCTTCTTATAATACATTGTATGTTTTTTTCGTCCTTATTAAACTATTTTTATTCTTCACCTTTAAAGGTTTAGGTTTCCCAAGCTAAAGAAAAGATGTCTTTGCAGTTTTCCTTTAGAATATCGTTGACAGATGAAAAGAAAGATTTGTTTAGTCAAGATGAAAGATCAAAGCCTCTAAGGAAATTATACGAAAATCATTATTTTCCTTCTAAGTTATAAAACCGGTGAAAAGGCGAAAAAATGGCTCTAAAGACAAGGACCATTTTTCCACTGCAGCCCGTTTGATTTTTGGTGTTGGAAAAGGTAGAAGAGGAAGCACATGTCTTGAAGCCACTGCTAACTATAAAAGGAAAAGGACAGACGCCCCACACGGAGCCGAAAAGAGTCGCATTAAAATCCCATCAGCCTTCTTGAAGGATCGCCATCGTTAGCGCTTCAAACAGATAATTGGGTAGTCATCTTTTGCCAGCGCTATTTTTCTCTTTTCTTTGTTCTCGAGACCATAAAAAGGAACACTGTGATCACTCTCAATTCGTTTGCGAAGAGTAGTATGACCCTAGCTTCCCTCCTTCTCTTTCCTCTTCTTTTCTAAGAAGTCTTATATTCTTATGAGGGGGCATTACGTTGCCAGTAAAAGGTATTTCTCGACTTATGAGAAGGAAAACAGAAAGGAGCGAATTCGTAACTGCATCCTTTTCCTGAAGTCCCTCTTACCCTTAGCTTTTGTTGTTATGTCCTCTACGATTTTTTTTTTTTTTTTTCGTGAGAAAAAAAGCTGCAAAAAAAAAAAAAAAAAAAATGTTGCTTCTGTTAGGTTGGAGATGTCTTCAACTATTTCCTTATCGATATAAATAAACTTTCGATAGCATTTTGCTTTCTCTAGCGTATTTGCATGCGTGAATTAAGTATTCAATTTTCTACGATCTTTTTTTTTTTTTTTCTTTACAAATGGCGAAAACCTTGTTAGGCCTTTATTCTGTGATATTCCTAAACAAAACCTCTTTTTATAAACAAGACAGTTTTACACCCTTCTACACCGTATACCCGACTTGACCATTGATATCTTTATAAGTTAAAGTCAAGATAATCAAGAATACACAAACTATTATTCTCCTTACGTATTTGATTCAGTGGCCTCTCACAGCCAAGTAAATTGTTTCTTAAGAAAACGAATTAATGCTCGAATACGGTGTCTAACCTTATCTGTCAATTGCGTGTATTCACTGGTCGATTTGTCTGTCTTGTAGGATGACAGCCTCGGTAGCGGGATGAGAATAACCTTTATCACGTTTTTCAATTGAATGTTCGTTTTCGCTGGTCTCAAGAGGTCAGTGTTTTCCTTCAGAAAACCGAGGGTTTTCATCCTGCAAAACAGGCAAAGGGGCCATACAAAGGGGCCTCGAACAGTGACAGAATCTATCGGGGGGGGGGGGAAAGAAAGCATCAGTGAACCATGATTTCTTCTGCACTGGAATCAAAATTGGACACAAGTCATGATTTACCATTTTTTTTTTTTTAACCAACATTCTGACACGTTTGCTATGATTTCTCCATTTTTTTTAGTTTTAAAATTCAAAGGTATAATGGAGTTTAGTGTTGAATATGAACATGAGAGTACTTAACATTTTATCTTCTTGTAATCGCATTATATTTATTCAATCAATTCTCAAGTAATCATATATTATTATGTAATAAGTAATAATTGGAGGGGTTTTTATTTCATGATTTAGATTTGCGCTGATTAAAATTCAAATCGTGATTAGGTTTAACTAGATAAAAATTGTCCGGTAATTTATATGATGTTCAAGTAGTCTAATTGCTTTGTAGCCACATTAAGGTGGAGGTCTGATGATTGATCTTAATAGCACACACACACACACACACACACACACACACACACACACACACAATAAAAATATCATATTATAAGAGAGTTGCTTTTTTTTTTTTTTAATTCTCTCTCAAAATTACGTAGATAATTTACCGGCAGCTTTCAGACAACGTATAATTTGGTTTAGCCATAACACACACACACACACACACACACACACACACACACACACACACACACACACACACACACACGGTGATCTAGCTCGCGATTTATTAGCGCTCTGATTAATAGATCAATCATGGCCCTAATGGTAGATATACCGATAAAATGAACCCAATGAAAATGACCTAATAAAAAAAAAATCACGGTATTACATTTTAGTATTCAATTTTTATCTTAATTTTAAACACTGCATTAAAAATATAAATTATTTGTAGTTTTCCCCCTTTTTTAAAGTTATTTTTGAAATTTACTACTACAAGTACCAAAACGACCAGATTCTTGGAAAGACATTGTTATTACTCGCTTCACTGAGCATGTGCGCTTGCAATCCCCGGATGTAACATTCACTTGTTTTCAGACGAACAAGCACTAGAGTCTAGTAGCATGAAATTTTACATAAATATCAAAACTTTACTAGCGAGTGTTTGGTGGTGAAGATAGACAAATTTCAAAAATGCATGAATAAATTCTTAATATACATACATCAATCGAAACGATTTAATTCAACTAAGATACCATTAGGAATATATGCGTCGAACAAATTATGCAAACAATGTTTATTCAGATGAGATTAAAAGCTGACAGCATTAATATTAGAAACTGATAATCCGTCAGGAGTGATATTAATATATTTTGTTTGATTCTTTCTGTCGAAATGGGGTATTCTATCACGTTAAACAATTCAGCTTTTTTTTTTCTTTTGTTATTGTTTTAAATTTTATTATTCGGTTTTATTTATTTATTTTTCATTTTCGAAGCACTTAAAACTGTTTCGGATTTGAGATTCAAGTATAGAACTTTAATATTCGTGTTAATGCTGAATTTAAATATGTCCATTTGAAGATCAGTTCTGGGTTTTTCTCTTTTTTTTTTTTTTAATTCGAAGAATAAACGTATATGTAATTTAGCTTTATTCTCTAGAGCGTTGTGTCTTTAATTTCGTTGTCTTGCATGCATTTAAAACGGTATATCATTTAAATTTATAATAATGAATGAAAAGAAAAAAATTAAATAAAAAGAGCCACAACGAGAAAACCAACCAGTCTCATATGAACTTTTAAAGGTCGCATACGTACAGCGACCGAATTAATTTGTCATCTTTTTTTTTTTTTTTTTTTTTTTTTTTTAAGACAGTCTCTCAACGAAATAGCTACTTAAATTTCCAGAGAGCCGAGTTAAATTAGGAAATTATACGCGCGAGCTTCCTAATGCTAATATTTGCTGGAAATTCTCGTAAAATGGAATTCAAAACATAAAATAAAGAGATGAATTTTTATTTTATTTTTGGAGATAATATTGGAAATTCTTTAGATAGACATTAATTGAGGGAGAAATATTCAAAAAAATCTATTTCATATAATGAAGAATGGCGCCGGTAGTCTGTCGTAAAGTCGTAATAGGGTTTGCGAGTCATCCTCAGGAGGTATTTAAAAGATTTTCCTGTTGAACATAATCAAATCAACTTTGAATCGAGTGGATTAAAATTGTTCATTGTTTTTATACATGATTTAAAGTGGCGTAAGTTACTTTATGCTTCGTAATGACAACATAATTAATTTCCATAAAGTTTAAAGCTCCCTCTAGTGGTAATCACGATTCATCATGATCCGTGAAATAAAGGTTTAAAGCTCCCCCAGTGGTAATTCTATATAAAACTCTATCAAGATTTTGTCGTGCATACCGAAACAAAAATTTAAAGCTCCCTCTATTGGTAGCTTTATGTAATACTCTATTAAGATTTTGTTCTTGATTCCTGAAACAACGATTTAAAGCACCCTCTAGCGGCAATCTGATGAAATTCTATTAAGATTTTGTCATAAACTTTAAATCTCTGTTGACTCAGTTATGGAAGGCTCACTTATTTCGTTATTCTTCTTCTTTGGCACTACAGCCTCATGTAGGGCTCTGGCCTCCCAATTTTGGGTTTCATAACAAACTACGAGGTGGTGGTCGTTCCCCCCCCCCCCCGCGCGCACAACCATGCATAATTGTCTGTGAAGCGTTTTGTTCTCAAGACCGGTTCACTTGCTTTGCGGGAGGAAAAACCATAGATAAACTGGGGAGAAAAACCCTGGTCCACGCCCAAGACCGGCTTACTTAGCTATGTCTGAGAAAGATCCTTAAGCTCCTCACGTCAGCGACGAGAATCGAACTCAGGAAACTCCTATCCCAGGCATATGGTTACGGAGCGCGTAACTCGGCTAACCGCGCGGACATATTTCGTTATTATTGGCACGATATAGTGGAAGTATTACGTCACATCCATAGTCACCAAATACTAAAATATTTGTTTTCTTGATAGGATATGTGTGTGGAGTGCGTCCGCTTTCTCCAACCAATAGAACCACAGGTTCGAATCTCACTGTAGTATGGATGGTTGGAAACGTAGTGGCACACCGGGCGATAAAAATCAACTAGCAATTAAACCAGATTCTTATAAGAATCTGGTTTAATTTCTAGAAACTAAAATAAAGATTGCATAAAAGGCTGATTATATTATGAAAAGAATTATTTTTTTAATCTCAGACTTCATTAATATTAATATGGCGTGGTCCTTAAGGATACGAAGTGCAGTTTGCCCCACTAGTCGCACAATATATTTCGAAAATTAAATCAGAACCAATATTTTTATGGTTTCAAGTAAAGTCGAGTGTAAGTTGAGGAACGGATTTTTCAAAAAAAATAGGGCTATTGTCAGTTAATAATTTATTCAACAAAGCTAACATAGCATATTTATGTTATTTTTGATGGTATAAGAAGCTTCTCATCTCCTTCTCCTCCTCCCCCCCCAAAAAAAATAACTTTACTTTTCTTAATATTTAATTTTTTTAAAAAAATTATAAAGATGAGCATAAATAAATTAGTAACGAATATACTATATTTGAAACATGAAAGACCAGAATCTTTAAAGTCTATATCTACCATTATTTCTTTATTTAATCCAGACTAGCGTCTTTTTAGATGAACTCGGTGTTCTTGTTCACTAAGCAAGACAAACTTGATGACTTTGAACTCGTCTTCTCCTGTGTCATTCTTCAATTTGAAATATAATCCTTGTTTGAAAAGGTCAGCGTTGGTTCTGTTTGCAGTCAACGCATTCCCATATCTTATGTTTCTCTGCTTTTTTTTTTTTATTTATTTACAATCCATTATCGCCCAGTAAAACGAAAAGTGCAAGCAGCCATGTTACATAGAGAAAAAAAAAATTAAAAAAAAAAAAAAAAAAAAACGAGTGTGTTACACATTCTAACGACAATTCTTGTATTGTTAATGACGTCACCATTCACATCAACAATGAAATGGATAATTGAATTTTTAACATATTCTCACAACCGTTAAATGAAATGTACTAATAAATTAAACCACATGACCAAGTTTCGTATTGTTAAATGACGTCACAATTTCACATCTACGATTTAAATGAGCACATTGTTTGCTAATTATTTTTAACACGGTAACGCATTTAACTAAAATGGCGTGATATTTTCTAAGCTAAATTCAATACTGATTCTCGTTTTACCTTTGCGCAATTTAACTAAGCTTTCTATACTCAAGTTGAGAAACGCTTCACTCCCCTTTCTCCCCCTCCCTGAAATTAACGAGAAGTTAGAGATGGTGCCGAGAGTTGGCAGCAGAAGGAAGTAGAGCATTAAGCCCATAGAGATGTTCTCTCTCTCTCTCTCTCTCTCTCTCTCGCAGAAGTAACCCGAAATCTGAGCTGTGTAGCTGATGGAATTATAATGACTCATAAAGCAAGCAAAGCCTTCACCTGCTTCCAACTAGTTACCTAAACTGTAAGCGTAACACTGTTAGATGTTTGCTCTGTTTATCGGGCTATCATACAACACCTATCCCTCCATCTGTTTTCTCTGTCTCATACGCTACTGCCTTGGATTGCTAATCAATAGAGTAAAATACGACTTTAACAGGTTTGCTCGACAAGCGTAATTGTCTTTTGATGGGCATTGTGTAAACACACACACACACACACACACACACACACATGGGCATGTGATAAATGTATGTTAAGACAGACTGATGGGTGGTGGGAAGAAAGAAACATAATAACCATATCGACACTGTAATAAAAATTGCGCTTATTAAATATTTAAAATCTAATTTAATAGTAAAGAACTCGAAGTCTGTGTTCTAAACAATGTTATCTTGTGCGCCTCTAGAGGGCATAACAATCGCATGGATGGATAGGTAGACATGGCTGTCTTGAAGTTATATATGGAATCTTATAATAGAGAGTACTTGATATTCTCGTTTAATAATTCTATACGCAGTTGTCTAGTAGGCTTTTTCTGTACGATGCCTCATTTACAGAGCCATCAAAACACCATTAAGGAATTGTGGTGATAGTTACCCAAAAAACTCCATTAGTTGTCTAGTTTACTTAATATCCCTAGAGGACCGTGCGGATACTTACTAAATGACGCCATATTATTAATTCATTAATATATATTCTTCAGGCGAGTAGCAGACTGTGTCCTTTGATTTCCTAATAATAATAATAATAATAATAATAATAATAATAATAATAATAAAGGAATTCCATGGCTATACACGTGTTTGTTATATATATATATGAATAACACACGTAACATTATTATCTGGGTTCAGATTTTTCAAGAGACAACACATTTATATACCTGACGCAAGGAGGCGCCACGATTGAATGTTTAGGTTTGTTTGTTAAAAAAAATAAGAATTTATATAAAATATAAAAGAAACATATATGTTAAATGATATTTATTTAAAATATTTAATTTTTTTATTATTTCTCAACAATATAATAAGATACAAAAGTACACCTTTTATTAATTTAAATTTTATTTTATATAAGAAAGAAATTTAGTGATTATTATATTTATATATTTATTTATTGAGGAGGAGAAGAATGGATCAATCGATGGTGAGATGTGGTCGATTGGTTCATTAATGCCCTTGGGGGTGATGGATAGCAACGCAAAGCTAACCAATGAAGTTTAACTGAGGTTCGGCTGTTGCTGTTACCCCCTTGGGCGATGAGTTTTTGAGTTCGCTCTCTTAAGGTTTTTGCCTTAAGGGAGCACTTTGAGTCTCCGGAAAAGGTGTTCTCCGGCACGGCCCGCTGAGGGGCTTTGTCGGTGAATTATTTTCCTCGGAATTTGAGCGGTTCTGCTCGGTAATCGAGTTTCACTGAGTAGAACCAACGCTGAGATTTGGACGGTCTTTCGCCCACGAATGAGTGGCCTAGAGATCGTCCGATATTTTTGAGATTGAACCTTTACTTACGTGGTCGATTGGTTTATTAATGCCCTTGGGGGTAATGGATGGCAACAATGCAATGCTGTACCAATGAAGTTTAACTGAGGTTCGGCTGTTGCTGTTACCCCCTTGGGCGATGAGTTTTTGAGTTCGCTCTCTTAAGGTTTTTGCCTTAAGGGAGCACTTTGAGTCTCCGGGGAAGGTGTTCTCCGGCACGGCCCGCTGAGGGGCTTTGTCGGTGAATGATTTTCTTACGAAATTCATTTGGTTCATTGGTCGATTGGTTCATTAATGCCCTTGGGGGTAATGGATGGCAACAATGCAATGCTGTACCAATGAAGTTTAACTGAGGTTCGGCTGTTGCTGTTACCCCCTTGGGCGATGAGTTTTTGAGTTCGCTCTCTTAAGGTTTTTGCCTTAAGGGAGCACTTTGAGTCTCCGGGGAAGGTGTTCTCCGGCACGGCCCGCTGAGGGGCTTTGTCGGTGAATGATTTTCTTCGGAATTTGAGCGGTTCTGCTCGGTAATCGAGTTTCACTGAGTGGAACCAACGCTGAGATTTGGACGGTCTTTCGCCCACAATGGAGTGGCCTAGGGATCGTCCGTATTTTTGAGATTTCACCTTTACTTACATAGTCGGTCGATTGGTTCATTAATGCCCTTGGGGGTAACGGATGGCAACAATGCAATGCTGTACCAATGAAGTTTAACTGAGGTTCGGCTGTTGCTGTTACCCCCTTGGGCGACGAGTTTTTGAGTTCGCTCTCTTAAGGTTTTTGCCTTAAGGGAGCACTTTGAGTCTCCGGGGAAGGTGTTCTCCGGCACGGCCCGCTCAGGGGCTTTGTCGGTGAATTATTTTCCTCGGAATTTGAGCGGTTCTGCTCAGTGGTCGGGGAGCGCGTCACTGAGTGGAACCAACGCTGAGATATGGACGGTCTTTCGCCCACTATGGAGTGGCCTAGAGATCGTCTGTATTTTTGAGATTTCACCTTTACTTACATAGTCGGTCGATTGGTTCATTAATGCCCTTGGGGGTAACGGATGGCAATGCTGAACCAATGAAGTTTAACTGAGGTTCGGCTGTTGCTGTTATCCTGGGTAAATGAGTCGCTCTCTTAGGTTTTGTCCTAAGGGAGCACTTTGAGTCTCCGGGGAAAGTGTTCTCCGGCACGGCCCGCTCATATTCCTAGGAATATGAGCGGTTCTGCTCAGTGGTCGGGGAGCCCGTCACTGAGTGGAACCAACGCTGAGATTAGGACGGTCTTTCGCCCGCTATGGAGTGGCCTAGAGATCGTCCGTATTTTTGAGATTTCACCTTTACTTACATAGTCGGTGATTGATTCATTCAATCCAATACCCCTTGGAGAGTAATGAATGGCAATGCTATAGCCAATGAAGTTCTAACTGAGGCTCGGCTATTGCCCTCCTGCCATGATCAGAGCTTTAATTGCTCAATAACACCTTATCCACACACTGTCCTCTACAGATAACGGGGAAGATGAAAAGCATTCTTGTTTCGCCCCTTTAAGCCAGTCCTTATAAGGACCGTGAGATTATATTTATTGAGAGTATAGAATTTTGAATCGACCGTGAGATGCGGTGATTGATTCATTCAATCCAATACCCTTGGAGGGTAATGGATGGCAATGCTGTAGCGAATGAAGTTCTAACTGAGGATCGGCTATTGCTGTTACCCTCTTGCCATGATTATTATTGAGCTATTAAAGCCTCAGAGCTTTAATAGCTCAATAATATCTTATTCCTATACTGTTCTTTACAGGTAACGGGGAAGATGAAAAGCATTCTTGCTTTGCCCCTTTAAGCTAGTCCTTATTAGGATTATATTTATTATGATGGAATTATTATGGTATGATATGATATGATATTTCTACTCACAAATATTTAATAAATACTCAGGACATTTAATAAATATAATGTGGTATACGATATGATATATTTTTACTCAGGACATTTTGATGTGTTGAGACAGCAGGAAAATACTGGGTCGTGTCAATATATTTACGAGTCAAAAGCAAAAGTTTCTTCACAGGTAAATGGTTAGCAGAAATAAATGTTTTTAAAAACATCCTATTATATTCAATAACCTGAATTCACAGACATCACCGAACAATCTTGGTTCCCCCCCCCCACCTTTTTTTTTTTTTTTTCATGTGTACTTGATCACTTTCATTTGCACCTATTCGATCTTTAATATAGCCATCAAAAGTATTATTATTTAAACTTTCCTCCTGTCTGTGTATTTATTCGTTTAAGGTTTGCTACCAAAGAGGTAAATGAATTTGCATAGCTTTACAACCGACTTGCACGCCAAGAATTCTTAACGTAAATTCCTAAGATTCTTACAGTAATTATTTCGGTGGTCAGCAGAGTTCTACCTCATCGTTCTTTCTGGTGAACTGGATATCAAACGGCGAATAAAATTTCCATTGTAAACGTTGTTTGCGATGCGACATGATTATCAGCCTTCGTTTGATTCCCAGTGACTTCTTCATATGTACCATGGAAAATATTTCATAGAAGGTGTTTTTATGGAAAATATTATATGACGTTATATAGAAAGCGTTTTTTATAGTTTAAAATAATATAACTCGCATTGTTCTAAGTATTAAGAGTACTGTAGTCCCGCGCCCCCTATCCGCAGTCAATCCCGGTCCAAAAATATTAAATGGAAAATTCCAGAAATAAACAATTTATAATTAAATCGACAAAATGGATATTAGATCCAAAATTATTTCAAAGCTGAAATAATGAAAATTTCGTAAGTTGACTTGAGAGCTACGAGAATACAATCATCGGCATTCACGAGTTGCCTTAGTTACTTTTGTCAAGTAGATAGTGCAAGATAAGGCAACTCAGGGATGCTGAGAATAATGTTGGATCTAATATCCACTTTGCCGATAATTTTACATCGACGAAATGGAGCCGTATTACTAAAAGAAAGACAATCCGGCTGAACCCCGAGGCAGTCCAACACCAAGGCAACTCGTCGCAAAATACACGTGTCTTGCAGCCTTTCGGAAATCAGGAATTGCGCGCCATTCTGAGTAGTTCTCGGTTATCAGATCGATTGTCGCGGTTCAAGCATGCGATATCGCGTGCTCGTGTTCAAGCAACCCTTATTTTACTTAAGAATGGCCCCCAAGGCGCAAAAGTAGTGATGCTGACAATTCGGATATGCCAAAGAAAAGCCGTGAAGTGCTTCCTTTTAAGTGAAAAAGGTGAAAGTTCTCGACTTCATAAAATAATAAATAATAATAATAAAAACGTATGCTGAGGTTGTTAAGATTCCATTCATATTCAGATAACTTTTATTACAGTACGTTGTTAGAATTGTTCTATTTTATTATTAGTTATTGTTTTTAATCTCTTACTGTGCCTAATTTATAAATTCAACTTTATCATAGATATGTATGTATACGAAAAAACATGGTATACTCGTACATAGGGTTCGGTACTATCCGTGGGGTGTCTTGGAACGTATCCCCCGCGGATAAGGCGTGGGGAACTGCTGTAACAAACATCTTTGGTAAGAAGTCCGATTTATTAGAACTAATAGACGAGGAAAAACTGAATTCAATTATGTATTTTTTAAAATTTCTGTTTATCACTAAGGCTTCCATTTTTCTCTAAATAACTGTACCCTGTTTAAAAAAAAGCAAGCAAAAATAAATTTCGAAAATCTGAAGAGAATGTGAAACGACATCGAAACGTCAATGCATCAAGTCATATTCCGGAGTTAAATACAGTCCCACAATGCAATGCAAAACTGAAAATAATGAACTATTACTAGCGCATTCTCTCTCTCTCTCTCTCTCTCTCTCTCTCTCTCTCTCTCTCTCTCTCTCTCTCTCCTTCCAGCTTAGCAATTAGATTTTGTTTTCCACTCGCTTTTCTTTTAATTATTCTTTTGATCTGTCTTTATTTCATTTCGCTTTCTCTCTCTCTCTCTCTCTTTCTCTTTCAGTAATAATGTTATTAAATTTTACTGGTTCTCTAATCCTGCATAATTGATTACACATCTTTGTACTAATCCGCAGGATCTATCAATCACTAGCGACCCGCATCACACTCGGAACTGTTTTCCAACGAAGAAATGTCGCATTAATTACGGTGGACAAAAAAGTCCTTTTTAGACTGTTGTTGGTTTTAAATTCTAGGAATGAGACGAACAGGAGAGAACCGAACTAAATCTAAAACGGTTTTTATCAGCGCTGCAATCCTGGCTTAAAAGGATCCCGCTTGTTGCTGTGTTGTGCTGGGATCACCATCCCAGCAGTTATTGTTCCGGGAAATCTATCTCCTTAGCCCCTTCCGACAGGGCACCGTGCAATGAAATAATACCCCATGCTGCTGCCTACTGATCTGTGACACTTCAGAAGCAATCTAGTTATGGACACGATAATCTACGCGTGACGTATGTGGTCGAGCTGGAAGGCACAGATATTTCTCTGACAATCTATCTCTCCCCAAGAGGCCTTCTTCCGTTTTAGCCATTCCCGAAGACCATCATTGTCAAAGCGTAACGCCCCGAACTAAAAGGAGCAGAGCAGTCTTTACCTGGCTCAAACTGTGACAGCATCCTTCATTGTGGATGCACCATTGCCGAGACAGATCATTCATCACGGTGATCCATGTGGGCCTACAAGGCACCGGTGTTGAGGAAATAGGCTTAATTATCATATTATGAAGGGCATATGGAGGGATGGAGACAATGGGCTTGTCAAATACAAAGCGAGGTGCCTACTCGAAACCTATCAAAGTACCAGCACTTCGCGGCAGGAGTTGTAATCACAGGGATGGCGTCTACGATTTAAAACGAAGAACACCGGACACTAGCACAAGACAAAACGGGACAGCTAGTGAAAAGACGGATTATCTAGTGCACACTAAGAATGAGGAAGTAAAGATCTTAGTTTGTTGAACAGTCCGATGGGGGTGGGAAAAGACAGTCAATGCGAGCGATGGTGGTGGGTTGGATAGAGTGCAGGAGCTTCTACTCGAAACAGAGAGAGAGAGAGAGAAGGGGGGGAGGGTTGAGCGTTGGGAACAAGTTGAAGGATCGGACCGTTCGATACACTGCGCCAAGGGTAGTCATCAATCATGCACCTGTCAGTGCAGCACGGGGGACACAAAAGAGTGAGGCTACCTGATATGTGATCAATGAAAATGTGGGGGGTTGGGGGGGGGGGAAAGGGTTCCTGCACCAGTCGTCCCAAAAAAAAAAAAAAACTTTCTTCTCTCTGTGGTTAGGTATTAGGACACGGCTGTCTGCGAAAGTAGTGACCAAGGTAAAACACGGAATCAAACGCTCCGACTGACAACGCAACGCGAATACGGGAAGATTAATATTGTGTCAGTACGCTTTGGTAAGGTTCCGTTGGACAGACCCGGGGGGGGAGAGGAGGGGAAGGAAGGGAAACAGCGGCTTTACCACCGTTTCGCCTTCACGTGCGCAACCTGGAAGCAATTACTGAGAATGAAAATCATTAAACAGCGACTCGCTTTAATTTTCGTTCGAGGCTAAAAACGCATTGAAGAAGAGAAGGCGAAATAACTGAAGATATCTACTGGCCGGTGATTACCGCCCCGCTCTTCGGAATGGTTTTCCCTAAATAATCGTCCGCGTATGTGTATACGGAGGAAAAAGAGGAGTTAGATGGAGTTGGGGGGGGGGGGGGGTTGAAGTCAAATCAAACGCAAGAAAGGATTGTGCCATTTCCTTCAACAGATAAGGCGATGTGGAGTTCAATACGTTCTGTGGCAACTGAGGAGAATAATAAAAATTAGTTTCCCTTTTCAAAGAGGGGGATCGAGGATAGTGGGGGAAGGGGTGGGGATTCTAAATTGTGTTTTAAAGACGTAGATGATTCTATCCTTCACGGAACATAAATAATAGATCTTGAAGTTATTCAAGTATCTCTCATGCATTCCTGTGTGGTTCTCTGGTTTGTCTTAACCTCGTTCTCTCTTTTTCTTTTCTGCATAATTGGCTTCAGTTTTCTCTCTTACACTTCTCTTATTTTAAAGAATAAATTCCTTACTTCTTTTCTGCATTTTTCTTCATATTTTTTCCCCCTATCTTTCCATTATTCAGTTTTATATCGGACTCATCATTTCAATCGCTCTATTCGTTCATTCTTTCTCTGTTTTCCCATTATATTTTGTCTATTTACTAAGTTTTTCTTCGCCTCCGTAGCTTAGTCGGTATAGACGAAACCCTTTGGTCGGAAAGACCTGGGTTCGATTCCTATCTATCTACGACGTGAGGAACCTTTATCTGGTCTCTTTCGACTAAAGGTGAGTTAGCCGGTCTCATACTGAGGTTTTTTTCTCGCGGAAACTCGGGTTTTTCGTCTCCTAGAACACACACGGATTATAGTCAGGAATACTTAAGACCCAGCCATAGGCCTGATTCCTCAGCTATGCCGGTCCTGAACCCGGATAAAATTTGGGGGGATTGAGATGATGCCGTACTTCCCTGTGAAAAGGGGCTCACGGCAGTTGTATCATCATACGCTAATTAGCTAACTTAGTTTTTCTGTTTCTCTCCCTTCCTTTGCTTTCTTCCATTTTATCTTTTTTTCTTCCGCTTTCTTATTTTTCTCTCTTTCACTCTCTTACCCATTCATTCTTCTTCTTTCCTTTTCTTTATTGTTGGTAAGTTTTTTTTTAATTGTTTTGTTTATTCTGTTTTTCCATCTACCAATATATTTTTGTATTCTAAATTTTCCCATCTCTCTCTCTCTCTCTCTCTGTAACGTTCTTTTATTATTATTCTTATCTTCCTCTATTTCTACACAATTCATTCGCTTTCTCTTTCTCTCCATACTCACATCAAATGTACACAGTCTTGCATTAAATACACAAAGTATTTTTAATGCAAGCAAATGCTCGACCACTTTGTGTATTTCGAAACCAATTTCACCCAGCTTCTCTTGTAGCATGTAATAATAATTACTCTGCCTCTGCAACGAGCTCCTTAGTTATTGCGCAATATTTGAAAGAATTGCCGTCCTCTTTCCAAACGAGTCTTTCTTATAATGCGTTATCCATTGTCAGATCCAAGATAAAAACTCAGAAAGTCAGAGTACACAAAATCATATTCGAATCCACTTTTATATTAACAGGAAGATCGAAGCGTAAATAATTTGTGGGAAAAAAATACTCTCAAAAGGCTTCATAATTTTTCCACCCCCAATCACAAACAAAGCAATGTTTTGACTTATATAATAATTTGTAATGCGGGTACACATAATTAAATCTATGTTAGCTGTCGATCTGGGAAAAAGTATCAAATATTGCAAGGATTTAATATTCAATAAACAGGGAGGTGGTCTCGCACGGGGAGTGGGGGGCGATGAAATTCAACTCTCACTAAATTTCAATCACAAATATCCATACCCACGGGATATGGATATCGAACCCGCTGCCTGTTGAAGAGCATGTACGCTAATCATTTGGCAAAACCGGGTCGGCAAATACCTGAAAATCCCTTTGTTTAATTGTTGAAGTTTGGGAGAACGTAGTAATTCATAAGATTTCATTGAGGAATAAATGGGGACCTATTTTATGTAACAATTATCTATTGCTTTAACCAAGGATGAAATAATAACCTTTAGTTAAAACAATCGCCTGTATAGAAATGATTTCCAGCGAACCTTGGGACAGTTATGACGTAAGAAGCCTTCTACCGCTAACCTGTTGTAACAATAACCAATTCCTTGGATTTGCAAAGGATCTGGGCATCCGTTCACTGTAGCTCCACGGGATATTCATGTGTACATTTTTTTAAATTGTTTCCTTCTGCATTTTTTAAAATTCTAAATCATTCGTTACTCTTATAGCCGGTTGCTATAGTAACAAGTAATATTTGGATGCGTAATATAGTGCGTAGTTTGCAACTACAACAAATATTTCATGCACATGGTTTGCATTCTTTTTCGTTTTATTTGTGGTTTTTTCGTCAGGTTATTTTTCTAAATATGCTTAAGAATTTTGCAATCTGGGTATGAAAAGCGTATTTAAATTTAAATCTTTTTTTTTTTTTTTTAAATAATCGTCAGCTCACTTATAACCTTAACAAATCAAAGATATTCATTAGAACTAAAAATATAAGGTTCAGGTGTTTCTGTCAAGAAAAATTTATATCCTTGCAGAAGAAGAAAAAAAATTGTTTTTGAGAGGGAGTGAAAGAAAAAAAAAAGAAAATAAACAGTTTGTGGAAGACTCACCAAGAACAAAGCGAAATGATAAAAGTAAACAAGCCCGGCCAGAACCCATGTTTTCACAGACACATCTCCATATTTATAACTTCTGTTAAAATAGCTGTGCTAAGCATGAATGATTACCCCTGAGGCTCCAAGTTCCCACCTACCTCTAGCTCCTGCAAGTGCTTATACAATTTTTTTTCCTTCTTTCTCCTTTCGACAGCAGAATTTTCGAAAGTTTCAATTACCAGCTTAGACCAGAAGGGAGACTCTTTCGCTTATTAGAAAACGCGTAGAAAAACAGAGTTTTATTCGACGACAGAACCCATCCCTAGAGTGGTAGAAAATTAATATTTATACTTGAAACACTCACCTGTTTATATTGAAGGTACGTCTTAAAGGTCGGTAGGTTACTTTTAATACGTTGACCACGTGACGATACTTTTCTGTCCGTATTTGAGAACGCTAGTTCGGGAATTTGAATAGTTTCGTAAGGTTATACTCCTGAGAAATTATACAACTTCCACAAATTTACTTCATCAGAGCTATTTTTAGCTCTACTTGGCTCTAGATTGCCATTAGAGGTCTCTGATGAGACTTTTGGATGGTGGTTCAATTTAATTCATTAAGTTTAGTGGTTCTTACCACGTTTTTAATGTTTATGCAACTTACGAAGCTAATTGTCCCTAGGGGAGGGTTACGTTTGTTTGTTTACAGGTGAATTTTTTTTTTTTTCCTTTGGAATTTTTTTCCTTACGTTAGGTTAGTTGAAGCCGTTCCAAGATGACACAATAATTAGGGTTGTCAGATAAGCACATTAGTGAATTTGAATAGAGAACGGTTTACCGAAATTCCGATGTTAGGAATGTCACCTAAGACTGGATTTGCCGAAGCGAGTTAATAAGATCATCGCAGAAAAATAATAAAAATAACAAGAATGTAATTGAAATGGACTAATGTTTGAATTATTTAAGTTAATTAAAAATAAATTATGCCGATAACTTTAAATGAATTATTCATTTAGGAATGTTTTAGATTGAATTGAAGTTCAGAGGATATATTGGTAAGGTGGCTAAGGTAGATTAAAGGATTACTTGGTTATTGAAGAACACGCTACTAAGTACGGACAAGGAAGTTGTTATCCTTCTTTATAAGGTCTTGATACGTTCACATCTGAATTACTCTGCTCAGGTCTGGATGAGAAAATGGTGGAGAGGATTCAGAGGTGGACGACCAAGATGATAAATGGCCGGTGGAATGTTCCCTACCAGGATAGACTGAGGATTGCAGAAGTTGGTGGAGGGACAAGATAAAACGTTTCAATTATTTAAAGGATTTTATAGGATTAATGCACAGGAAATATTTTATCGCTTGGCTAGAGAAGGGAAGAACAACAGGTCATCCTTGGAAGTTGAGTAAGTGTGTAAGGGCTAAGTTTTTCACTTGGAGAGTGGTGAATGAATGGAATGGGTTTACTAGAGTCGGTTGTGAGTGCTTTGTCTGATAATGGATTCAACGAGATGTATGATAGATATTGCGTTGATAGTTTGGGTCTCCCACGATGAGTCTTTGGACTCTATACAGGCACTCGTACAATAACGATAACAATAAAAAAAAAAAAAAAGAATAAATAAATAAATAAGCAAAACGAATACAAGCAGCTAAAATTGAAGTAATTTCATATTTTACTATATTTGTAATAAGTAATATATTTTTAAAAAATATTTGCTTATCAAGTATTTCGTTTTTGCTACATTTCTCTCTCTCTCTCTCTCTCTCTCTCTCATAAAAAACCAATAACAAAGAATCGCATTCCAATATCCTTAATATAATCGATCCATTATCATGATGATCAGGACATCATAATCAAAGGTTCATACATGATAAGTGAAGATTATTTAAAACGTTAATATTATTTATTGTATTATTCATTATTACCAACCAATACCTGATAGAATTTTTTTATTGCATTTCAAATAGCCAAATACCCACCGTGTCAAAATATTTAATTAATAAATACCCTAATACCAAACATTAAGTAAAGCCTTGATCATTTAAAACTAATTATTGGACGTAGCGAATAACTTTTCATAGTCTTCATCAGACCATAGTCGAACTTAGCGAATTTGGGAGGGGAAACAAACAAACAACCAAAAAAAAAAAAAAAAAAAACGTTTTGACTACATGCTAACAATGGACTAGCGAATGAGTGAAGGATGACGTCATTTTCATGAGTGACGTCATTAGCCATGAATGAATAATAACGTCAATCTTACGAATCTACAGAAACCACAGTTTTGAATGCATGCTAACAATGGATTTCTCAATGGCGTCATTATTCACGAGAGAATAATGGCATTACTCTTACTAGGAATGTCGTTATCCAATTGTACGCTGTATAATGACGTATTTTTAATAAGGGTATTTTTCAATTGAATACGAGTGATGAGTTTGCTGATTTCATGTTTTTTTTTTTTTTTAATCCCGGAAAAGACACAAATCAGCTGGAAAACACGCATTCACTAGATAGCATACTCACTTCCTAGTCTTCCGTAGATTTAATCCTAAACAACAATAGTTTTGTAAGGTTTTTCTGGCAAAGGTGATAAAGAAATAATGTAGACAAAACTTTAGTTTTTTGTTTTTTTTTAAAATCGGCGTTACTTTATTTATTTATTTTTAGGTTGGTTAATTTTTATTTTACGCCTGCAGAAAAAAATTCCCCTCTCACCTAGCGCAGGATTTCTTTTTTCTTTTTTTTTTTTTTTTTTTGGGTGGGGGGGGGGGGATTTTTATTTTATTTTTTTAATTTTTGTTTTCCCAAAATAATTGTTAAGAAATTTAAAGTAAGTTCGCTAGATGGCAGCATATTAATATTCCAGATTTTTTTCAAAAAAAACAAAAAAAAACACGTATATTACATGCGTTATTATTTTTCTTATTATTTTGTTATTATTTTTCGTATATTCATATTGTCCCACTGAGATGTAAAATACTAGCTTTAATAATGATGAGAGTTAATGTTATTAGTAATTTTTTTATCAATTAACCAATAGGTAAACATGGTATCCTTAATGACGTCCTATTTGCCGCTAGATGGCGCTAAGATCATCATACGTTAATTAAATGGAAAATATTTATACTTACTGTTAACATATCGTAGACTCTTTTATACAAAGATAGCTTTCTCTTTATGTAACAGTAGATCATTTTAGTAACATAGCAACGCAGATGGCTATCTGAAGTTAGGTTGTTTCTTTTTTTAACAAAAGTAAACGGAAGTATTCGGTGAATTTGCGCTAATGTTCCTAACAAGCCACAGATTGTATTAAATACATTGCAGCCTTTCTCATTTAGCTGTTCTATTTGTCATTCCCCCCCCCCCCACACACACACTCTCCATTCTTTAAGTTCAAATGAAGCCAAATGAGTTCACTGGTTTCTATCAGACGAATCATGACACATACCACTATGTACATTTCAACCAGTGCGCGTGCTTGCTTTTCATTGTTGTAAATGCTCAGCATTCGTGGAAATCTTTTATTTCTAGTTCTTTTCTGATATCACGTGGCCACGAGAATATCTGAGTCTTGAACAGCTGCATGAAGGTGGGGGGGGGAGGAAGAAAGAGAGAGGAACGCAGGAACAAAGATGCATTTTTAATGCACTGCAAGAGAATGAAGGAGGGGAAAAAAAGCAGAATATGTTATTGGTGTTCAGTTTTACGTGGAGGTGAGTGCAACAAGACAAGGCGAATTTTATGGATTAAGGTAATTTACTGAAGACAATTTCGCTTTTTCGTTTCTTTTCAAAACAAAGGAAACTTCCAATAGCTAAGAAAATGATAATAAGGCAGGCATTTAATGCTTGAATATGCAGAATTTAAATTAGCATAATTTATTTGGTTCAATCTTCTAATTATCTTTAGAATGAATACGGTAATATTATTTTAGATTAAAGAATCATATATACACTGAGGGGCCAAAATATTAGAACCATAGTCATTAATAAGGGCATACAAATCATTGATTGAATTATAGTTCCAATTTCATTTGAGATAAATAGGGGCACATATTATAGCAAATGTAAGGTGATCTCCAAAATCATTGTTATAATAATAATTATTATTATTATTATCTCGGTAAAACAATACTATTCTATCACTAGTTTATTTGAACTGATGACTAGATTAAGTTCAGTGGACAGCAATGAACCATCATAACAGTCCAAGTGATTAATAACTTGATGTTATGCCAAGGCTGTAACACGTGAAGTATTTATGAGACCCATTCCCCATAACAGGTTTATTAAAACGCTATGATAGGAATGCTAAAGATGTATTAATAAAAATATAAGCTAAGAGTATAGACACAACAGAATACGAAATTTATGGAATATGACCTGTTTATATTTTCCTATATATCGGCACTTTATTTTAATGTAATTTATGTATATATTCTCTATTGCAATACATAAATTTCAAATCCAATTTCCCTAATTTTTTTTAATCCAATATAACATAAATTGAACTAGCGTGCAATAAATTCCAGCGATGTAAGAAATAACCAATGATCTTATATTTCCATGCTTATATAAAACTTCTAGTGCCATCTAGGAGTCAAGTAGCTAACTTATGCAAAAAGCCAGCTTCATCTTGAAGTCAATAAGAAACTCTCATGCATTTTTTGTTTGTTTGTTTACAAGAAATGTAAAACCGTGTTGACCAAAATAAAATAAAAAATGCCATGCATATCAGTGATAACTGCAACTCCATAATTTTTCTTAGGTAAATAAAAATAAACTTAGAAATCATTATATATACTCAGTTAACCGAAGCTGATATGTCAACGAGGAAAAGAGAAAAGCGCAGAAAAAAAAAAAATTTACAGCCGAAAAAAACTGAAGCTATGAGGAGTGTTATGTCTATTAACTAACTGTGTTCTTTGGTTGGTTTGTAGAATGAAACACTGCTATCTTTGTAGGAGAGAGGTTGATTTGAGTCCTTATACAGATTCTTTGTGATTTAAATCGGGATTTGAGCCCATATCTTTCCAACCAAAATAGCCTCACTAGCGCGAGAATTATATGAATATTATTGTTAAAATTATATGAGAATTATATGAATATTATATTCAAGTTTGTTACTACAATGAAGGCTGGATATATAAATATATCACACTGTTTTTTTCCAGATTTTCTCTGTTTTTCCATCTCCCTTTCTCTATAACACTCTTTGTCACCCCCCCCCCCGCTATGATAAAGTATATACTTCATTTAGCATGTCGGGTATTTTCCTCCGATAGTATCAGTAATCACGTGTGTCAGCTCTAATGATATTTTTTCGAAGTTAATCACTCAGTAAATAGAGAGAAGGGGGGGGAAAAAAGATAACCACTGATTGACGTTAACGTAAGATATGGAAACATCGTGGTTTTTATTTCCGTTTTCTTAACGTTCATCATGCTATTGACATCCATCACGCAAAGGTGCATAGGGGTGAGGAGTTAATGTCGATTGGTGAGTTACGTAGTCCTTGGCCAGAGAAAATATCCTTAAATATCTATCATCAAGCTGCTTAAAGCTATGGTGGTTGCCACTGCTGATATCAAGTGTCATTAGACCAGCGTAAACGACTGTTTTTTTTTTCTTTTTTTTTTTTTTTCGGGAACATAGAAGTCAGTTGTTTGCGAATGATATATGACAGACGCACCAACCTTAAGTCGACTCTGGCTTTCATTAAACCTTGAGCACGGTAATGTTCGATGAAAATAAAATAAAATAAAAAGTTATGGTATGGACTAAAATTCACTTGAAAAAACTGTTCATGGAATTATGATGCTGCCTTGTGATATAATGTACGTCCCACTATTCCCATTGTACATTCTTTGATGTATTTTATATGGTTAGCGAGTTTAAAAAAATAGTCCAAGTCGTAATTCAAATGGTTATATCCTTAATTCGAGTCCCTACTGGATATAAAGAGCGATTTTCTGTTTGATTATTTGCAGTCAGTAATGCGTGTAATTTTCCATTATCCATTTCCTTCAATATATCGGTTTATATGTTGTTTTTTAAGGCTATTTTTCGATAGAATTCTGTGCATATCGAAGACTATAGATTGATTTTTATTAAGCGAAACGTAGCAGCCTCTTTCTTTCTCCAAATATCATATAATAAATGGCAAAAAAAAAAATATTGTCATTAAAATACCAATAATAGTTTATCGTCTGCAATGTGACAACAATGAACGAGTTTAGTGTATTGTTGCTTACCACTAAGTTGCAGGTTTCCCAATTCATTTCTAGTCGATTTGAACTCAACAATACACATAACTATAACCGTAACCATAGTAACATATACGTTGATAGAATACATGCAACGCTACCAATAACGGTTTCATAATACCTGAGTAATTAAAGGTAATAGCATTCTTAAAAGTACTGTAACACAATCTGAAAACCGTAAAGGATGCAAACAGAAGGCATGCTAAGACGAAATAGCTATAAAAGTGTTCAAAAATCATTAAATATGTTGGAAACAACAAGGCACACTTATGGTGTCTTCAGAGAATTGCAAACCATATCAATTAATTGTCGTTGCTTGCAGCAACTGTTTGTTCTTCTGAAAGTCATACAAGTTGATAAATTATCCAGGAGAACAATCATACTATAAACTAATGATATCAGGGCATATTAGTAGAGACGTTGTTTGCATAACTGAGTTCTAGAACGCATATGGTTAAATATTAATGACTGATGTGTATATGATTCAGTGGTCGCGCAAACGTCTACAAATGTAATTGGATTTAACAATATTACATTACCAGAAGTAAAGAACACGTGAGTGATATCCAATATTTTCATTCAGTTAATTTAGGTTTAGCCGATCACGCGATATATAATGACAGGTTATGGGAATCACAAAACAGATGGATAATATGCTATGAAACAGAAATGGAATTATTGAAAAAATGTTACGGAGATAATTAATGTAGTCTTAAAATGACAGGTATGTGATTAATGCCATACCTAGAGCCTCCGTAGCTCAGTCAGTATAGACGAAGCCCTTTGGCCGGAAAGACCTGAGTTCGATTTCCGTCAGTGACACGAGGAACCTTTATCTGGTCTCTTTCGACTAAAGGTGAGTTAGCCGGTCTCGTACGGTGGTAGAGGGTTTCCCAAAAACTCGGGGTTTTCGTCCTTCAGAACAGGCAAACCAGCCTATGAACACACACGCCCATCTATAGTCATAAAATACTTAATACACTTTGAATGATAATGCGAATATTATTATTATTATAATATCATCATCCATAGTTTATTTCTTAATTGTTACTGCTGCTAACAATGGACTGTTATTCTTAATTGTTGATGTATTTACAGAATTCATACACGAGACTCGAACTGAAATGTGGATAAATCTTCTTTTGGATTAAGTTTAAAGTCGGTACGCCTATGTAGTGTTTAGACAATCGTTTAAAGGAATAGAAAGGTCATAGGTCACTAATTCTGTATGATAACTGCGTAATCTGCATATCATTACATTGTTTTCAACATAAAAGCGTCTGTAAAAGAAATCTATTAGTGTAACTCCAGAAGAAGAAGTCTCATCTGTGGAGTCTGCGTGTCTCGGGAGGTAGTTTGGTAAATAAAGATAACATCTTCGGTGTTACCGCCTGGAAACGACAAGAAATAGCAAGAAAATTTCTAACCAAAAGACAACGATCAATAGAGAAAAACCTTTGTCACCTTACGTGAGTTGTCTCCGCCGTTGCGACACGGGATGTTGCCAAGAATTTCGACAGCTGTTCCAGGATGTCCATTCGAATGAGAATATTTGTTAAGGATGTATGAATCCATGCACCTGTTTGGAAATTCCTGATTTTCACAATGAAAGAAGAGACTCCAACTTCAGTACATCATCCGAAATATAGATTTGAGATTGCCGATTAAAGGAAGAAGGTCATATACGGCGTCCTATAAAAAGCCGTCCTGTAAATGAAGAGTTATTGGAAAGACCTCCATGAAAATTTGGATTCAGAATGCATTGATTCCGTAGTTCAACCTAAGAGTGGATGGCATTTGTTGGGAAAGGAAGTTATCATCACGATAACTGAGTCTGTTAATGAAATTCTAATAACAAAAAAAAGTTTGCATCTTTTTAAAAAGTATTTAACCTGAAGGTATTTTGAATAAAAGCACAAAGCGAATTCTGCTCATAAGCCAAATGCATGACACAAGGCGGTATCATACACTTCATCAATAAAAAAAAAAAAAAAGTACGTGTGTTGCAACAAAGCGACCTTTACAGGAGCACCGAAAGTAACGGGTATACATAATAGAAAACATGTCTGTTCATCTGACACGTATAAAAAACACAATACACTTTTACACATCCGGGTCATAATTTCAAATTCATCTTCCTTAAATATCAGAGCGTATAATTATTTTCGTGACCCACTGTTAAATGTCTTAAAAGACATTTAAGAAAAGCTTTTCACTTATCAACTTGACATCTACTGATTAGGATACGCCGACAAAAAAAAAAAAAAAAAAAAAAAGCAATTATTACAAGAGAGAGAGAGAGAGAGAGAGAGAGAGAGAGAGAAAAAGACCCTTCTGCATTTAAAGGATTGATCATTTTTTTCCGTTTTTTTTACAAACCCTCTTCACACCTGATCAGAACTATTCCTTCCACCTGACGAAGTCAAACATGCGAATTTCGATTATCAGTAATCTTACGGTTTGAAAAAAAAAAAAAATAAATAAATAAAAAAATTCACAGTTTTATTGATGGGCTCCGGGGCATTTGGAGAAGGGCGGGCTATGATAGATGACTCAGTTATAATCCGTAGAGGACGCTATTTATCATCGGTCGTTGTGATTTGGGCGAGATCGCAGTAATCTCTTCAGTCCAGGGTATCTATCACTGCCCTTGTCTGCGGTACTTGGGGAACGGGAAAAGTAAACAGTAATCCAAGTCCTCTTCAACGATGGGCTACGTGAGACAGCGTTCCGAAGAGGTTTTCTTTACCGAAAGTTAATTTCCTGGAGAGAAATTTAATTTAGACCTGGTCTTGCTTGTTGAGAGATATTTGTTTCCTGCACCGTTCTGTTGGGCAACCGTATTACGTAGTGACAAGGATTTCGAGAGGGGGGGGGATAAAGGGGGCAGGATGGGCAGGGATGAAGACATTACTCTCCCTTTTTCTTTCTCTCTCTTGAATTTTTTTTTATTGTTCTGTGTTTTCAGTTCATAGTTGGTTCGCCTTTATTGTTAGTATATTATCTGCTAGTCGATAGTTTATTGCTTTTCCTCCATCTGGCGAATCATTTTTTTTTCCCTGCGAGAAAAGAGTTCTTCAAGATAACAGTTAATTTTCCCCCTTCAAACATTGAATGTTTGTTAACTTCGAGAGTTAAAATCTTCATTTACTTTCACAAACAGTACTGCCATTTTTTTTTTTTTTCTAAGCGAAAGACAAGAGTTCACTGTTTCTATGGAAACAACCCTTTTTTTTTTGCTTACAAATAACAGTTGTTTTACTCTTCTTTTCTTTTTTTGATGAGACAAGAATTGGTTGTTGCTATGGGAACAGAAGTTCTCAGTTTTTTTTTTTTTCGCAATAAAAAATAACAAGTTTCGGTGACAGAGAAATTCTCTGTTGTCATGGCAATAAAAGTTCAACAGCCATTTTTTTTTTCCTCTTGAAATATACATTTCTGTTTAATTTATATATGAAATCAACAGCAGCAGCAGTAAATGATATGAAATCAACAGCGGCTCATTGTTGTTGAAAAATACGTCATAACTATTCGAAAACTTTTAATCTTAACAATGAAATGGCTCCCAGGTGGCGCATGTAACTTTTTTTCCCCATTAAACTAGTCACTATTGTCAACAATTAAGTACAAGAAATTGTATCGTTACACTATATTCGTGTCCTTATTTATATTACTCTATGTTTTTATTATACAATAATCGAAATAGTGACTTTTCTATGTATAAATTGCATACAATATCAGGGAATTTTGATAAATTTTATTATAATGTAATTGTCATCGTAAAATATAACATTTCCTTCACAATATAAACTGATAATCAATCACGGGTCGAAAGATTATATGCAGTTAATAATAATAATCAACACAGCTATATTGGGAGTGTTTTTGTCTCGTCTATAAAACTGAAGCGAGGAGAGTTACGCAAAATTAACTTCCTGTCCTTATAGAAAGTGAATTACATGTTGGGAAGTTCAGCTACATTAGCCAAATAACAAGCATGTATCTTAGGGTTAAGTCGAGCTGTAAAATTGCCATAATAGCTTAATCCATCACCTCAACTGGCTGCATGTCATGCCAGTATACTTACTGATGGCATCCACCTAGTGGTTAATTTGATTAATCCGACATGTTTAGTGTGTGTGTGTGTGTGTGTGTGTGTGTGTGTGTGTGTGTGTGTGTGTGTGTGTGTGTGTGTGTGTGTGTGTGTGTGTGTGTGTGTGTGTGTGTGTGTGTGTGTGTGTGAAAG
Source organism: Typopeltis vanoorti (assembly GCF_054136105.1). Classification (NCBI taxonomy): domain Eukaryota; kingdom Metazoa; phylum Arthropoda; class Arachnida; order Uropygi; family Thelyphonidae; genus Typopeltis; species Typopeltis vanoorti. The sequence continues at coordinate 79,002,548 of NC_143551.1, read as the reverse complement.
AAAGAATGAAGAGGCCGTAGTTACGGCGTTATATTTCAGATGACGTCATTTATCACCACTCCCACATCGGACAACGGCAATGGTCCGTCTAATAGTAAATCTGTCTCTGAATCTCATTTGGAGGATAAGCATTTCGACGCTGCAACTATTGTCTTCCTGATATATTCTTCATTACTTGGCTGGTTGGCTATAAATAACGGAGCCTATTTTACGTGTCTTTTGAATGCACTTAGGAGTTTGGTAGAAAAGTATTAATTCGTTAGTGGATGGCGTTTTAAGCGTAACCATTCAGTCATTTTAATAGGATGATGTGTATTTGTAAGCCTTTTTTTATTATTATTAATAATCCATTTCAGCAGACGAATTAATAAAAAAATGTCACGCGTTCATAACTTTTTTATTGTTGTTGTTGATTTTTTGAACAATAGAACTCGTTCTGAAGAATTAAAATGACGTCATAACACCGCGAGATTGTTTTATTGTCGATTTCATTTATGCAGTCGCCATTTTTATCAATGACAGCGACGTCACTAGCACGTGATTCCACACTTGAAGACACTGCATTGTTAATGTTCCGCGCAGGTCTAAATTTCTTTTTCTTTTTTTTCTTTTTCTTTTTTTGTTTACTCTGACTTCATGTAAGCTTCTGGGTCACTGGCAGATAATTATTGGTATCATGCTTAAGCATACAATTTTCTAAGCTGTTCGTATATAATCTTGCAGGAGAATGAATACCAAAAAATTATCATCTCATTCTCTGGGTAACAATATATCAACATGGATAAACATTAAAAATAATATCTTGAGATACAGCGTTCTAGCGAACATTTTGGAAGAAATATCGTAATCATATGACTAAAATAAACCCAAAATATAATTAATGATCGTGTTGTTGTGTGCTCTAGATTAGGATAGTTACCGTGAGTGATATTTGAAATAGATTGCGAAGTCTGTTGCTTTCACGACTCCTATTCTTGCTAGAATCTCAGCAAATTACTTCCACATTTTTAAAAACCAGTTTCTGCACGACTAAACCAGAGGATTATGTTGACTCTTGGTTTAGTTAATAACAACAAAAATGTGCGTTCATAAAAATAAAGAAATATTTCAACCTAATTTAAGTTTTTTTCATGGAATATTAATCATTCTTGATTAATTTTATATTTAGATAATATTTTCTTGCTTCCTTTAAATGCTATGATGTTTTGAAAAATTAGCAGTATTTATTGGATTCATTTTGCCCTTTCGTAAGTAGATTATTAATTAGTTCTGGATAAACCAATTGTATTGAAATTTGCTACTAGGATCATCACTAAAGTTTATTATCAACTCAAGTTGGATTTAAATCGCACTATTTTTAATAAAACAATTAAATAGAACAAAAATTAAATCTACTCTCAACATACATGTGTTCATTTGTATGATAACGAATGGTGTAATAATAATAAATGACCTCTGGTTGAATGTCAATATATGGTCCGAAAGATTAAAAATTACTTTTTTCATCAGGGAGGTTCGGTCTGGAGTTGTAACAATTTTCATATAGCGTGAATGTATGTAGATGATGTTTTCATAATTTGGACGGACACAAAATTAGCTCTTTTGAACTTTTTTAATGTCCAAAAGAGCTAATGCTTTATACAAAAATTAATGTTTTCCATCAAAAATACAGTTCACTTTGCAACTGGAAAAAAATAACAACTACCATTTCTGGATACCCTAATCAAAAAACTAGCAGATAGAAAAAATCAAACTAACAGTCTACCGCAATCCAACACACTGGACGCTACCTTCGTTTCAAATCAACTCACCATTCCCAGAAGCTCAGCATAATAGATATGCTCAAAAATAGAGCTACGAACATCATCTTAGAAGAAAAAGAACTTTATGGTGAACTTACTCAAATATCAGAGACATTAATAAACAATGGCTATCCAAGGAATTTAATTAATAGATTTTTCCTAGCAATTCCCCACAACAACCTACTACCACTCAATACAGATATCCCATAGTTATTCCTTGTAGATGCGGAAAAAGATCGCAAACCTTTTTAGCAAATGACCGCATAAGTTCTTAAAAGAACTAGGAGATGGACTGAGTCCTTGACTCTTTATCCCGTCATCTGAATGAAGAAAATCTGTGTGGATGGGGCGTTATTGAGCTAAAAGCTCTAGTCATGGCTGGGTAATAACGGCAATAGCCGAGCCTCAGTTAAAACTTCATTGGCTACAGCATTGCCATTCGTTACCCTGGAAGTCCTAAAAAGGACTTTTCTCCATGACCTCATAATAGTCCTTATAAGGACTGGCTTAAAGGGGCGAAGCAAGAATGCTTTTCATCTTCCCCGTTATCTGTAAAGGACAGTGTAGGGATAAGGTGTTATTGAGCTATTAAAGCTCTGATCATGGCAGGAGGGTAACAGCAATAGCCGAGCCTCAGTTAGAACTTCATTAGCTACAGCATTGCCATCCATTACCCTCCAAGGGTATTGGATTGAATGAATCAATCCCCCATGACCTCATAAGTCCTTATAAGGACTGGCTTAAAGGGGCGAAGCAAGAATGCTTTTCATCTTCCCCGTTATCTGTAGCGGACAGTGTAGGGATAAGGTTATTGAGCTATTATTAATTATTAAAGCTCTGATCATGGCAGGAGGGTAACAGCAATATCCGAGCCTCAGTTAGAACTTCATTAGCTACAGCATTGCCATCCATTACCCTCCAAGGGTATTGAATTGAATGAATCAATCACCGCATCTCACGGTCGATTGATTCAATCATGACCTCATAAGGAACTATAATACAAAACTTATAAAAGAGTATTAAATATAAAATTAGGTGTGTTATTAAAACTAATATTATTTTAAAAATTTATTGACAATCTTAAAATGTACTTCATATTTTATTTGTTTTAATAAGTTTAAATATAGTTATATATTTATTTACTAAAATATTTTAATATATTTTAATGAGATATTTTAATAACGCTTAACATTATACTTTAATTTTGTTCGGAAAACTGTTTAGATATTAAACTTATGTAAATGATGGTAATAATTTTATTAATGAAATGAAAAAAATTAGAATGTTTATGTAATCTGATTTTTTATTTCAGATTTGGCGAGTTTTGAAAATAATTTCTTTAAGCCAAAAAAATAGTGATTTGTATTTATTTGATAAATAAAAGATTTGAATTTGATTTATTTACTGCTAAACTCCACCGCGTCTGCTTAGAATTGAAATTTTGAATCCGTGATGATGCCCGTGGAGAATCAACATCGGAGGCATCCATTTCACGTATTAGGAAGTTTGTCATTTAAACCTAAATGCTCTTTTCTTGTCTGGTGCTTGCCAGTCACCTGGGAGCTTCATGAAAGAAAGCGATATTCTTTTGACGATGCAAAAACAAACAAATTTTCGGATACCTTGTGTCAAAGGTCTTTTGCCGATCTTTCATGTCTTTCTTTGGCACGTGACATAAAAGTTCACTCTACTCCAAGGTTGCTTTAAATAAGTGATGGAGAAATGAATGTCAGATCGACACACACACACACACACACACACACACACACACACACACACACACACACACACACACACACACACACACACACACACACACACACACACACACACACAAAACAATTCATGAAGTCAAAACTTGCTATCATCTGATTTTCGTATTCGTATCACGTCATAAAATGTATGATAGCTCAATGTTTGACTAATTTAGCGCCGCATAAATAAATATCGAAATGTCTTCGCTGTTTTGAATGAAACAAATCCACTTAAAAAGTATGAACTACCCTCATCCAGAAAGCCTTCGCCATTTTGATGCAAAGTTTCGCAGTTCGACCACTAGGTGTCTCTGTATAACAGCTGTGAAAAAGGAACAATTAAGGAGACAATATTAGCAGGTAAAAAGGATGCAATCATTAGGTTTCTGACTCAAAAAAAAACTCTTCCAAAGATTTCTCATTTAGTGGTTAAAGACAGTTCTTGTGAGGATGGGATGTTGACCACTATAACTCTTCGTTGCTTTCCGAGACAGGAATGGAATAGTGGATTCAAAATGCATGCCCTTGCACCGAGATTAAGTCGAAACTGTATTACGAAGGATGTAGGAAAGCAGTGATTCCAATTATATTACATTATATGGGTTTCCTTGAACATGTATACGTTAGCATCAGACAACTAAAATTGCGTCTGCAATTATTAATGGAGATGAAACGAGTACTTCCTGCCCACTGAAGAGTTATCAGGACTTCTTATATGGCAAAGGTTTCCTTTATTTGTGTTTCACTAGATCTTCAGTACCCATTAGCTCACTGGTATGTAATTATGCCATGTGTGTGTGTGTGTGGGGGGGGGTGACTATATGATATTACAAATATGACATTGTGGGATGCTTACTTCCTTCTTGACAACTCGATTTGCAAGGGGAACGTGAGTTTATATGTTACGAAGTCATAATGTTACATCCGTCTTAGTGAACAAGAAACAAACAAAACTATTTTGTTATATAGCAAAACGATTTTCGTTTATTTGCTTTTGCCACACTTACTTGTTAGCAAAAGTGAATATTTATGATACTGTGTGAGATGGTTAAGAATTAGCTAGGCTGGTACGTTTTTTTTTTTTTTTTTCAACTGGATGAATTTGTTGGCCAGTTTACCTGTTTTTAGGGCAAACATCGAGTTTCTTGTTATAAAATAAGCCTTTTCATTACACACTGAGACTGGCTAATTTAGTTTCAGTATAAAGGCATACCAAATGTTTATTGTTGAATGGATTTGAACCTATGTCATTCCAATCTACTAATTAGGATGTTGATTTGTTTGATATTTCTGCCGAAGAAATCTGGCATCACAAAAACAGTACATTATCTATTAATTTCGTTTTTTTTTAGCCATCTTGCAGGCTAGGAAGAAATCTATCGCCACCGTACGAGACCAACCAAACTCACCCTTCAGCTAAAAGAGACTAAAAGATTCCTTTGCGTCTGAAACCGAATTCGATCCTCAGGTAGCGTCTGAATATACATCAAGGGAAGTATCTAGATTTTTTTTGTTAAAGAGAAATTATCTTTCCCAGATGAAACGCGTGCACGTGCGCGCGCATACACAATTTAATTTTCCTCTCAATCACGACCCTCCCCCCAACTTAACTCCCCCCGTACACCCACTCCTAAAATACACCTATTATTACTCCTTACCAATTCCTTTCTCGTCCTTCTTTCTTTCTTTTTTTTTTTTTTTTTTTTTTTTATTCTTTCGTTCTCTAAAAGAAATAATTTTTCGTTCTCCGCCTTTACGAAAAGCTTTCCGTATCAGAGGTGTGCCGGCTGGCAGAACAGAGTGGTGCCAAGATATCATGATTTATAGAACTCTTCACATTACTCTTAGAGCAAAATGGTTTTAGATTGATTTCCTTGTTTCTGTGGGCGTCTCACGTTCCACTGAACAACCGCTGAAACAGCAAAAACCGGATAAGTAGCACTTTCTCTGCTTCAAAATCATATTTCTGTTGGCTTCAGGTGGAGGGAGGAGGTACACAGAAGTATTTTAGGTGTGGTAATTTAGTTTAGATTAGTTAAGTAGCTTCATTAGATATTCTGTGGCAGATAGATTGGAATTGATCTCCTTTTCGTTTCCAAGGCATCGGACAGAAAATGCTCTTCCCGTGTAGTAAAACATCGCAGCCACTTCCAAACTAACATAACGTGGATACTAGAGAGAAGCAAACATAAATAGAAAATCCAACGTAAAACTAAATGTGACTATTCCCGATCAGCTTCTGCTATACTAAGAACATTTGTAATGCTGAGAGTATATTACTGCCATGCATCTTGTAAAATCTCGTCAGACACGTGAAATTTAGAAATATTTACTGACTATCGTGGTTATGTGAATTAAATATTTGTTTACATTTGGTAAATAATAGTGAATAATAATGTATTGTTAAATACAGATGAAGAATATGCTTATTATAATATTATCATACACAGTTATAATGTAACCTACAATGTGCTGATTGTTGCACAAAATCGTATTGTTTAGCAACATCTTACACTATTTGGTCTACGGTATCTATGATTTATCACTGAGGTTTTAATTTTCATTTTAATTATCTACTAAATATATAAATTTATAGAAAACTTATTATGGTGTATTTTAATAAGATTAATTATTATTTAGGATAATTTAATTATTTAAATTATTAAAATTAATAAATGCATATTTTTTCAAATATAATTTTTTTATAGTAAAGTTTGATTTTTATCTATTTAAATTTTGTTAAATTTTGTTTTAATGTTTCTGTTCTTTTCTGGAACAGGAAACTCTATTAGTGGCTTTATAAAATTTAGTATAAAATAAATTAATTAAATTTATTTATTTTATACTAAATAAATTAAAACTATATGTACTCTTCGGAACATACATGTTACTGACAGTTCAAATTACTCCTGATTTCTTAAATTATCCCAATTAAGAAATGACGATAATTTAAGATTTGTCATTTTTTTTTTTTCCTAATTTACGCACACGCGTAAACCCCACACTTCACCGTGCAGGCTTTCGTAACCGAAATCCTACGGAATAGATTGGTTAATCCTTATTTGAAGAGTGTCTTATGGCTGTAGATCCGTGTGTGTGTTCATTGGACGGTTTGGCCGTTTTGAGATACAAAAAAAAAACCGAGTTAACGGGTGAAAAATCGTCTACCTCAGTATGAGACCGGCTAACTCACCTTTAGTCGAAAGAGATCAGATAAAGGTTCTTCACGTCGTTGACGGGAATCGAACCCAGGTCTTTATCTATACCGACTGAGCTACGGAGGCGCTAGATTTGTCATCTTGATATATGATTTGAATTATCTCAAAGTATTGTCGCCATAGAAATTGAAACACATGAAACTTTTGATATGAAAGAAGAAATATCATTTAAAAAAACAACAACATATCATTTCATATTGGTTTAATTATTACGTCATACCTTGTTAAAAATGAACATTGCCCAATGTACATGTCGCAGACGAAGTTTTTGTATGGCCTATACTGTCAACAATAGAGTTTTGCTTCCTTGCTATCAGTTTTTAACTGTTGCTTCAAAAAAAAAAAAAAGTGGGGATGAGCCAAGTTCAGGCGGTCTCTTGAGAGAAAACCGGTTGTGCTATTTTATGGAATTTCATATTGGCATGTGAAGCATATAACAATTTGTTCTCAATACACCAACACGGTTACGTGCGAACATAAGAGTCAGATTCATAGACCGAGCCTTTTGATTACAAAAACTCCGTCTGTAAGAGAAATAGACACCGCTAGTTTTTCCCAGATGGGTCATATACCTCCGGTGCAATAAAGATAGATACTTTATTATAGCGAGTGGAATCTAATCCGATTTATTTTTTTATTGTTTTCGTTAAGATTATCTACACAGTGGATAGACAAGAGGAGACCGAGCTTTCTTCCAAATATACCGTAGATTTCCTTTGTGTGTGTGTGTGTGTGTGTGTGGAGGAAAGGTAGGGGAGGGGGGTGGAGGTGAAGAGCACACACGCGCGCGCGCAAAGGCAGTCAGCTGTTTTCTGTTCTTATTACATCCCTTGTGCATTCTGTGGAAAGGTGCGATAAAAATGGCCTATAACTACAACGAAGATTTTTAAATTGCTTATTTAGGATAGGTGGCGCTACTAGTCCACTGATTACCGGTACTTTATTGTACTTGGGTTAGAAAAGTATCGTGAATAGTTGATAATTTGAACAAGGGATGAAATCAGATAGAGAGAGAGAGAGAGAGAGAGAGAGAGAGAGAGAGAGAGAGAGAGATGTAGAAGCCATTAAGAGGGATAACTCAGTTTGTCCTAATGGAATAATGAAAATAATGATGATAAATTCTCGATATAAAATTCAATTCTTTTTTTATTGTTCTTCAAGACGGATTGAGTCCCATTATTAGGAGTTTTAGTCAATTTTTTTTTTTAATGCAGCCCGCTTGCCATTCTTCTTCAAGGAGCCGATTTGCTCCTTAAGCTAAAAAAAGTTGTAGACGGAATTTGAACCCAGAATCTTTCCAACCAAAGGCTTATATACTTCTGTGGACTCGATATAAAATTAAATATTTAAAATCCCTAACACGTTACTGTGGCGACATCTAAAGGTAGAACGAAGAACCTTCACGACGTTTTTTATTAGTAGAATTTAAATCGTAAAATTAATTATAGAGAAGATAGATTTTTAAATTCTTATAATTATTAGAACATTTTTGATAACGATATATTTCATCCTAAGAAAACTTGCTTTGCTTTAACACCAAAGATTTCAACGTCTAAAATTGAAATTCTCAACAGATAAGTTATGATAATCATAACTTCAAGTCATTAATAATCTTATCGCCAAATTAAGTCGATTTTCGAGAGCAGGTTATGATAAATGACTTAATCAACTGGAGGTTATCCTTTATTATTTCATCAAGATTAATATCTTCGGGTTAAGTTAAAGCATTTGATTAAACAACCAAAACAGCGGCTCTGTCGCTGACGGACATGATTTATATCAAACGACAGCTCTCACTTCGGCGAATGTCTATATCGAAATACTTGGAAGGGAAAGTGACGCGTTGGTTTTGAAGAGCATGGAAATGAGTCGATCTCATACGTTGTTTATTCACATTTTGAAGTCACAGATAGTAAGACGATTAAAACTAACAAATCCAGGATCCATCAAAGAGCAATGGATCACACACGAATTTGCGATGAGACTCCAATGTAATTGAATTGATCCCACACTGAAACGATGCCTAATCATGTTGAACTTCTTAAATGCATTGCTCCATCTGGTGTCAGTTTTTTTTTCACTTATAAAAAACACTTAGTATTTATTTTTAAAATTAAAAATCCTGTAAATCTGACATTATTCTTCATATATTCAGTTTCGAGAAGGGCTCTATAAACAGTTCTATAACCGTTTCTGATAGGGTAGTTTAATTATTTTTAATTATTAAGTAATAATTTAATTATTAATACTAAACAGTTGGATGACGTCTGAATTTTTGACATGCTAAAAGAGACAAAATACAAAATGAAAAAGAAAATTCATTTAATTTCTTATTCTATCCTATCCTATTCCCTCAACCATACGGCTGGTGAGGGGGGGGGGGAGTAGCTATATGCTACTATACTGGAGAGATGATTATGAGCAAGGTAGTTTCCCGTTGCTTTCCTTGCCATACTATAGTCTATGACTGTAGCCGTGTGTGTTCACGGGAACCGGTGTGCCTGTTTCGAGGGATGAAAAACCCGAGTTACCAGGAGAGAGAGAAAAAAACTCCACCTCCGTATGAGAGACCAGTAAACTCACTTTTAGTCGAAAGGTTCCTCACGTCTTAAACGGGAATCGAACCCAGGTCTTTTCAACCAAAATGGTTTGGGGGACTACGTCTATGCCGACTGAGCTACGGAGGCTCTTTAATCTCATGAGTAATATTAATTAATAATAATTTTACGCAACTGATTTCTTTCATTAAGACATAATATATTTACCTTCTTATCAATTTGAATTTGTGCTCATGGTCAGCAATATAAGAAAGTCCTATACACACACACACACACACACACACAAACACACACACACACACACACACATTGCATTAAATTAGTTCACGTTTCGTCTCTTATGTCCTCATCAGTGATATGGACATAAAAGACGAAAGAGTAATAACGAACTTGTGGCTCCATCTGTTGTCTTCTCTTCTAGGATTTAAGTTCTTTAGAGGCTTCCACTATATTTTCTTTTATTTTGTTCTATTTATCTGCATATTTGCAAGATGTAGTAGAAGAAAATATTGATACAAGTATCACTGATGATATATTGGTGATATTTAACCGAAACACGTCGCAAACATTTAGAACTGGTTTCAGTGCAATCTCTAATGACAAATTAATGAAACTGTGATTAATTAATCGCTTAAATCCTCGTCAATGGGCTGTGAAGGTATGAAGTTAATCGTATTCAGTTTCTGTGAAATATTGGCAACTAACTTCGCTTACTGAACTTGCTTAGAAACACTTTAAATAAAGAGGAGCAGAAAAGGAGGATGGAAAAAGAAAGAAAGAGAGAGAGAGAGAGAGAGAGGAAGGCAAGTAGAAAATGTGAAAAAAAAAAAAAACTAAGAAAAGAGAGAGATAGGTAGAGAGAGAATGAATGTAGTGTCACGCGAATCAGTGCATTCCAGGAAACGCTAGCGGTGTTCACATACGATTACGACTGGCATGTATTACGGTGTTCACCCCCTCCCCCCCCCCTTGCGCCAACACCTTAATTGCAGTTCTTAAATAAACCCACTTAACAGCGTGGTTTCTTAGCGGCACGTGTTCCGATGAGTACGTTACGCTACAATGGGAACGGACGAAAACAAATGGTCGAACTGGGAAGTTCGGGGGATGTTCCGCTAAGTGCCGGACGATGCTTGTCACCTTGTTCACGCCAAATGGAAGTTCGTGGTTTGGCGAACAGTCAGTTGTCGTTAATGGGCGCATGTCCGTCAGTTGCTGGTGACGAAGGGAGTGTCCTTGTTGTGGTTACGACACGCCTCGAAGGCACTCTTCCTCGAGTCTTGCCGACGGAGGCCGAAAGTATTCAGGAAAAGCACTTGACGTATTTCGCAATTGTGTCTCCGGTGGGTACAGGCACCAACCTGACCACGTAATGCTCCGCGGGGGATTCCAACCCCCAAATCTTACCGTATTTAATGAGACGAACAAAATTTTAGGTTCGGTCGCCCGTTAATCGACCTCTGAACTTTGTCCCCCCCTGCGGACTCGTTTGGATTATCATAAGGGAGTTGGGAAGTCAATATTGGAATCGTGGACAGTCAGGTTGGTTGGATCCAGAGGGTGTACCGGGGAGATATTCTCCCCCAAGCAAATATTCTCCCGCAGTTTTGTAAACTTCCTCACCCCCCCAAGAGAGTTATAAAACTCCCTCGGTGAAGCACATCCTGATTAAGTTTGGGGGGGGGGGGGCTTCTCTTTATATCTTTCCAATTATTTTTTTGTGTTTAAAGAATTCTCACAAATATAGGAAGAAATTATCGAATTTATTTAGCACAGTTCTCATTTTGCCAGAGCTGGTGTCACCTAATTATCGATAAAGTAATTAGCCTTGAGGTTGGTGCTTTAAGATCTGTTGAGAACTCGTAGATAGAACCAATAGGAATAAAAAGGATCCATTCTCATTAGAAAGACCATTGTTCTCTGATCGACTCCTCAGCAATGGACATCAATCAGCGATAACCGTGTCTATTATATGAGAGTTTTCCCTGCTTCGGTTTGTTTTCAATTTTTTTTTCCTGTACATAACTTCTCGATAACTTGCTTCTTTCATTCCTTACGGTCTGTTTACATTAAATTCAACATCACTATTAAAAACACAATATTTATTAGATTTGTTAAAAATCAGATGGCGCTGCTTTCATTTGTGCATTTATAGGCATTGTTTTTATCAGTTAAGAGCCTCCGTAGCTCAGTCGGTATAGATAAAGACCTGGGTTCGATTCCCGTCCATGACGCGAGGAACCTTTATCTGGTCTCTTTCGATTAAAGGTGAGTTAGTCGGTCTCATACGGAGGCAGGAGATTTTTTTCACCCGGAACTCGGTTTTTTCGTCCCCCCAGAGCAAGCAAAACCAGCCCCGTGAACACTCAATAGATTCACAGCCAGGAATACTTACGACAATATGTGGAAGAGATAGGGGTCCTCACCACATGTCGTTACGCCCGTAGTTAACCACGAGTCACGCCATGGTAGGCAACTTCCTGGATAGGAGATGGCACATGAATCGGATGGGGAATTTTATCAGTTAAATGAACTGGTTTCGTTCATTTGTTGAACAAAGACGGGACGGTTCTGCTTGCGTATGCCATGTGGCCGAGTAGTCAGTGTATATTTCAATAAACGTCGCATTATGATAACATTGTCGGAAAGAAATAATAAAAAATTGCAAAATAATAAAACAGAATAACAAAGATGGCGACCTACTTCTTGGAAAGAAGTATCTAAAATAATATCGAAATAATATCGAAATGTAATATAGAAAATTCTACAAATTTGTAATATTCTTAATATGATATGGGCGAAGGAGAGATTATCCTAGTATATTTTTGTTCAAACACGGGAAGTTAATATATTTCGAGTTCATTTTAAAAACTTCCAAAACATTGTTGAATAAAGTTATTTCCAAATATGGCATTGCATTTTTTTTTTTAATTTCTGATGTGATAAAAAAGAATACCTAAAATTATATGACACTTTGTAATAGAAACTCCGGAAGGGGGGGGGGGTAGGTTTGAAGTGTTCCGGAAAAAAAAAAATACATGTAAGAACGGTCCCATTATCTATGGGGGAGGGATGAAGCGTTCCGGGGGGAAAGTATTTTCATTTAGGTCCCCTTATTTGTAATTAATACCAGAGAGAAAGGCTTTCAACAATAAAATTTGACTATATTAAGACATAACATTAATCAAATAATGATCAAATTGTTTACTTTTCACCAACAATAAAATTTGACTATATTAAGACATAACATTAATCAAATAATGATCAAATTGTTTACTTTTCACCAACAATAAAAACTGTTCTATTGTTGTAAGTGAAATCAACAATGAGAAGTGTATCGTATCTATAACTGAAAGTAACAATGATAAGTGTATCATTTTCATGACGAAAATCAACAATGGGAACTGCTGCTCTATTGTTATAACTAAAATTATCACTAAAATTGACATTAGTATAAAATGATGGAGTTCCCGGAACAAATTTCTCCTTTGACATTTCTATAAACTTTTCTAATTCATAAATCCATTTTCGGGTCCAAATAAAACCCTCCTCATTGTTTACTGGATTTCGTGCAGCATTCGTCAATGTAATGAACCTTCCCTTCATGACCTCTTGACCTCGCAACAAAATGCACTTAAGTTCACCAAATAAGACCGAGTCATATATTTCCCGAGGTTGTGTCTGGGCTTTTATAGATACTGCTGCTACCAGTCCCATTTCCCACCTCAACACAAGGATATATGGATATTTTTCGTCATCTTTCTTCATTGTTTTCATATTTCTACGGCTGTCAAGAACTGCTGTATACTCTACCATTGCCCCCCCCCTCTATCCCCCCGTTTTGTACATCAGTCACGTCCAAACCGTCCATTAGCCGTTCAACTGAAACATGAACAACAGTATCAGTGTGTACCATAAATATAGTACACCCCCACCTGTCTTAGTCTCTCTCTCTCTCTCTCTCTAACAAATGGTCATACCGTTCTCAACCACCGATCCCACAAGAGAATCCCTTAGATATATGCTACAGGGTTACACTGCACCTTTATGTTGACAGTTCCGCTTAATGTGGATGTAGGTGGCGGATGGATCGATAGATGAACATGTGTGTGTGTGTGTGTGTGCGTGCGCGCGCGTCCGTAGATTTAACACACGTGCAAACGGCGAGAATGATTTTCAAGAATAGCTCGTGTAATTTGTCAACGTAACACACTGTAATTATCCTTCCCTACAAAACGTCCTCACACAGGCATTGTTCAAGAGAAACGCATCATATTAAAGTTTATATACAGTCGGAAAGGACGGCTTATTATAGCCTAAGGCACCGGCAAATAAATGCTTTCAAACGAATAGTGCAAAGGTCATTGATCTTCTATCTTCATCAACATGTAGCGCCATCTCTCGTTTTCATTATGAATTAGGAGGCTAGTTAAATGAGAAAGTGACATTGGAGTTTGGATATCTAATATTCACTTCAAAATAGCTGGTGTGTTGACTTAAACCTAATAACATCGTATCAAGAAAGGAGGATTTACGTATAATTTGAATTAAAACTTACCAGTTTAAATAGCGTCTTCTCATTCTTTCGAAATATGTATTATATACAGTATTTTTTGTATTATTATTATTATTATTATAGTTTTGTTTTAAATGCGTTTCATCACAATTTAAAATGCAAATTTCACATAATATTATTCGTGAAGAAATTCGCCACGTATACTTGGCGAATTTCTTCACGAGTTCTTTTTTCTTTTCTTATTTTTCATTTTCTTAAGGAAGAAGGATATATTGAATCCACTACAGCATTCATGATTTATTTTAATACAATTTTGAAATTTCTTTAAGTGTACGATAATAATAATTTTATTAGAAAGAATATACAGTTTTAAAAATAAACAATTTGATCATTATTATTAATAATCAAATTGCTTATTTTTCACCAACAATGAAAACTGTTCTATTGTTGTAACTGAAATCAACAATGAGAAGTGTATCATTTCTATAACTGAAAGCACCAGTGGTAAGTGTATCGTATTCATGACGGAAATCAACAATGGGAACCGTGCCATTGTTTTAACTGAAATTAACAATGAAGAGTGTATCATTGATGTTATAACTGAAATTGACAGTGAAAAGTGTATTATCATTTTTAACCGTAATCAACAAAGAAAAGTGTTTTTGTTTTGCTTTTGTTTTCTGTTTGTTTTATTTGTTTATTTATTTATTTTGAGTATTTTTCTCTGCTTGTTTAATTTTGTTTTCTCATTGTCGATTTCCGACATTTTCATTGAAATCAACAGTGAGGAGTAGATCACAGCTGTTATAACTGAAATTAACAATGTTTTCGTTGTTAATTTCAGTTATAACAGTTCTAGCATCCAAAAGCGTATAATAATTTTTATAACTGACATCAACAATGGAAAGTTTTTTGCTTTGTTTTCTGTTTGTTTTATTTTTTATTTATTCATTTATTTTGTTTATTTTTATCTGTTTATTTTTGTTTTCATATTGTTGATTTCTGACATTTTCATGAAGGAAATCAATAATGAGAACTATATCGTTGTCGTAATTGAAATCAACAATGAGGAGTGTATCGTTGCTGTTATAACTGAAATTAACAATGAAAAGCGTATAATAATTTTTATAACTGAAATCAACAATGACATTTTCATTGAAATCAACATTATAGCTGTTATAACTGAAATTAACAATGAAAAGCGTATTATCATTTTTATAACTGAAATGAACGATAGAAAGTTTTTTATTTTCTGTTTGTTTTATTTTTTTTTATTTATTCATTTATTTTGTTTATTTTTATCTGTTTATTTTTGTTTTCTTATTGTTGATTTCCGACATTTTTATGAAGGAAATCAACATCGAGAACGGTATCATTATCGTAATTGAAATCAAACTGAAATTAACAATGAAAAGCATATGATCATTTTTATAACTGAAATCTACAATGAGAAATCGGCAAAAATGTGCAGTTCAATAATGCCTACTGGGTTATTGTTTCAATTGAAATCAACAGTTTGCTATATTCAGAGAAGAATCCTATTTTAGAATTCCTCTCTATACAAAGATGGTTTTGCAAATAACATACAAGTGTATTTATTTTTAATACGTGATATTATTATTCATACCCCCTCCTTCTCTTTGTGTGCATTCTGAAGATTACTGCAAACTGCATTGAATCCGTTATAAACAATTGTTCACTGACCTATTTCCTAATCCAGTAGAATTGCCCCAACTCTGACCAATACAGATGAATGGTTCGTGACACGAAACACACATTAGGATGAATAATTACAACCCTACGCACACGACATTGTAATTAATTAAGGGAAAGAGAAAAACCTATGATGCGATACGGGGGGGATATTTTGTTTCCCTTCTAGCATCCTGAAAATGACGGAACTACCGACAAACTATCATCCCAAGCGGAGTAGCTTAGGTGAGTTAATTTCGTTAATTAGCATAGCCCGATAGGGCAACTGATGAATATTAACGTGTAACATGATATGCTGTCTACAGCGTGAAGGGACAACAATACTAACTGTGACACTGGCAGGACGTATGGCATCGGATCTAAACAATGGGAGATTACCGGAATCAAAAAAGAAATTAGGGTTAATGCGCTCACAGTTTTGCTACTTCGATCAATACGTACGAGGTGTGAGTATACATGAGTGAGTAGTTTGCGACAAAATCAACAAAATTATTCGGAGTAGCAGAAGTTTGGGGAAGCCATAGTTCCTATGAAAATTCATGATTCACAGGCGGGTGTATATAAAGTCATCAACATAATGATCTCGTTAAGTATGCAGTTACTTTATAGCCAATTCACGAAATATTAAAACAGGTGACGTTTCATTACAGTTGTGCGCATGCGCGGAAAGAAAGAGTCAGAGTATTGCATATTTAAATATATCATAGTAAGCGAGTCTTCTGTGTCATGTGGTAAACCAAATATTTGAAATACGACTAATAAAATTAGAATTATAAATATTGTTTATTTATCTGCAATAAAAGATTTTTAACTCAAGATGAGTCAGCCGATCTCATTCAGAGTTGGTAGAGTTTTCTATCTCTAAAATTTAAAAGTTTCTTCCCGCAAATAGACAAACAGGCCCATGAACACACACACACACACACACACACACACACACACACACACACACACACACACACACACACACACACACACACACACACACACACGATGAAAGACAGCCAAGAATAATCTGGAGTACAATTAATTTGTCTAAAGTCTACTGTATGCAAAGAATTAATACTGTGTAGTTTAAAAAAAAAAAGCTGAGGAAGGTACTCAAAGGATGAAACCCGATTCCGAGGGGGGGGGGGGCTGAGGATTTTACATAAGAATTTAATAGTCGTCGTAAAGTACAAGAAATATCATTTATAGATTAAGAAATTAAGAAGCAACATTAGGTATCCTGTCATCCGACTTAACTGATGCAAATAAGAATTAAAAAAAAAGAAATGCATATATTTCTTAATGATCTAATTAGAAGAACAACATAAAGCATTTATAATTGGAAAGATTTCCGTTAAAATGCTCGTAAAGAACCTTTAATAAGGGCTTTGAATCTAAAATTAAATAAGTTCCCAATTTCATATGGAATTAGTAGGGTATTTTTCTACGTGAATAACCGAGAAGTCAGTCGGGAAACATCCACAATGAGCAGAAACAACAAAAATGATCTCATAGATTTGGCTGCGTGGACGTAATGCTAAAAGAATAACAATGGACATTTAAAATAATAGGAATTCTCTCCCGTTTTGTAAGCCTAATAATTTTCATAGAATGCACGATGTAAATTATTAGGGAGAATTTCCATTCGGTGCATCATTTTATAGATAATGCAGTAATCATTATCTATACACTATAAATACTATATGAATAATCTTAATAATGATGAAAATAAAAAATTCTGTTTTACCTCTATTGTTTATAAAATGTTCATTTCAATAACAATGGCCATTACGATGACGTCACAGTTTGTATTTGAAGTCAATGACCTACTGATGTTTATTTCAACTTAATAGGCCTCAAATGAAAAAATAATAATAAAAAGGATAAAATTTCAAATGTAGTTTTCACCTGATCACCATCTGTTAATTTAACTACTCGTATCTGTCGAAATGTCTTTTCAGAATTGCACGTGTTTGTCATAACTGATTTGCTTTTTAACAACCGTGTTATTTTATCTTTGGCTTTTACTGTATTTTCTTACGATATTTCCTTACTTTCTAAACATGATCTAATATAATTATGTCGTATGTCTTGTCAAGTAGAAATGTAGAAATATGTCTTACAATTTCTCCTTTTGCGCAAGAAGGGATTAGGACCTAATTAACTTGCGCAGGTTTTGCTTTACTTTTTATTTTGCATCTATACTTAATGTACCTTCAAACTAATCTCTTTACACAAGTTCACGGAATTAAATTTGTATGAATGCACTCAACAGAAGTGTACGATAAAGAAAGAATGATATCTAATTTCGTACCTTCACGTCTTTCCCCCCTACGTTTTCCGTACCCCCACACGCGCGTTTTTTTTTTTTTTTTTTTTTTATTTGAAGAAAACAAGGAATGCATCCAAAGATGTGAGTTGTTTCTACGACTGGAAAAAAAAATGAAGAAAAATTATAATCAATGAAATCTCATTCGCTTCTAGAAACATCTGAAGAAATTCCGTTTGTAGGAACAACGAATATAGATTTTTGTTTGTTTCTACTGAAGCTAACCAAGTGAAAACCCATAATGCCATTGTAAATGTGTATTCCAATTGAAAATATAATTTTGGCACTTTGCCAAATGTTTTTCTCGGTTATTTCTGCATAGCTTTAGCTATTGGTTATTACACGAAAAGACAGCAGCCGATGAAAACAACAAGTTAGCTGGAAACTAACATTGGATAATGACGTCAGAGGAAGCACATATGGAAGCATAATTCTTTTGGAACCAAACATTTGCCTCTAGTACTCCACTGGATTTTTTTTTTTTTCTTTTATCTTTTTATACCGTGTACTGCAACTATCTAATATCGGCCTAAGGATGTAGAATATTTCTTTGATGATGGACAAAGCTAACAGATTCAAGAAGGATAATGTATTCCGCCATAGTCTGTGCCTACAAAACCCCTTTTGTTTAAGATATCGTATGTTAGCAACCAGTCAAGAGTCATGTTAATACGTTACGCTTGAGTTTACATTCTACATACATCTTTGAGATAATAAGAGACGCTATTGTATTTAAAGCTTTCTTAGTTAGCCGTAAAATAGACTTTAAGAAGGTCAGGGAGTGGGAGGTTTTCCCAGAACGCTTACAAGCAATTTTATGATTGTTTACAATGACTGAGCACTTTTTTTAAAACATATGTCTATCAAACAAACGAACGAAATCTCATTTTAATGGGAATATAATTTAAGTTGTTTATCCCTCACAGATTCCGTACTCTAGAACACCTTATAATAAAGGCAAATGTTTTTTTAAGTGCTTCTGCTTGAAAAGATTACACATCTTAAAAAACATGTGTGATCTCATTTTGTGAAGACTTCTTTGGACTTATTTTGGAATTATTTTTGGAATTATATATATATATATATATGTGTGTGTGTGTGTGTGTGTGTGTGTGTGTGTGTGTGTGTGTGTGTGTGTGTGTGCGCGCGCGCGCCCAGCTAACTCACCTGCAGTTGAAAAGTCCAACAGGGTCTTCCGTCTATAGAAGAAAGGGTACACGCTCTTTGGTTGAAAAATCTATAGGTTTTATCTTTTCAAAGACATCTGGGACTTTTGTAAGATTACATAGAAGGTTCTCTTATCCTAATACGAATAAGCGATCTTTAAATTATAAGACATTTAGAATCGAATACCAACTTAACTTAGGAATGGTTTTACATGTAAATTTTCATTTTAAATCATTTAATAATAATATTTTGCATTTTAAAAAGTTCAATTTATTAGTAATAGCGGTAGTAATGATAATAATACTTGATGTTTCTTCCATTATGATTACAATTTGTCATTTTGTTTATCTTTTCAGTAGAGCAAACATATTGAAGAACTTGAGTTATGAATTTAAAAAAAAAATTATTATGAAGACATGATTGTACGATCGTGCGAGTTTTATAATTCAAGCTTGTTTCGTTGATTTCTTCCTTAATTTTAGTCAAAATTTTACTTCAGAACTATAAATACGAAGCTTCATCTATAAGAAATTTTGCAAAGTAGCAACTGCTGACTTCACCATTTTACTCTTTAATTAATAATCGACTACTTAATTCTAACTTTTGAAACAAACAGCCCTGGTCACAGGGAGGGCTGTTTGTTGCAAAAGTTAAGATTAAGTAAAAGAGGACTGCCAACTCTGACACTCCTCTGCTTCAAGTCGATTCAATCTAAAATCATATTTGCTTCCAGTACTCACAAGATTCAATATATTTATAAATACATAAAATTGCAAAGACTCAAAGAAATATTCAAATATATGATGCAGCAATATATAGTGAAGACAGAGAGAGAGAGAGAGAGAGAGAGAGAGAGAGAGAAGAGAGAAATGTTGATGATACCAGCCTTCTACAAGAAACTTTCGAGAGTGTGAAGTCTGGCTTCTACTCAATAAGTCACTGAAGGTGATAAAGCTATCATTTGTAACTAAGAATAGTAAAAGTCTAGTTTAGAATCCCCATGGAAAAAAAAAATACTTTTCTTGTTTCATTCCTTTTGGCCTTAATAGCAAGAATTGCCCATTAAGGAAGCGGCTAGTTGTCAGACCTCTACGAAAAAAAAAAAAAAAAAAGAAAGAGAGCCCGATCTTTGCCGTTTCACTACCCTCATTCTGAACGCTTTTATCTCATATCCGGCTGCTTTGACGATTTTTCCTCCATTGATGTTCTTGAAGGCATGACCGAAAATGGCGTCATTCAAATTTTACTGCTAAACTTTAAAATTAAGATAACAAAAAAAAAAAAAAAAATCAAATTAAGATAACAAAAAAAAAAAAAAAATCAAATTAAGACAACAAAAAACTATAATTGCAACTCCAGTCTTAGTTCTATTTTTTTAAACCTAACGCGAGTTTACCATGTTATTGCATTCTTGGGTTTATTTTGGTATTACATCTCAACCTGGCGTTACAGTTATGTTGGAATGAAAACATTAATATTGATCCTGTAAGGAAAAATAAATAAAAATAAAAATAAATAAATAAATAAATAAAAAATAATTATTATCATTTTCGGTATAAGTATGATCAGGCTCAAAAATGCGTTTGTTTGTTTTACTTCACGCATTTCCGCCTTTACTGTTTTTTCTAGTTCATCGTTTACCCTGTTACACTAAGTCTCAATTATGTTCCCTGAGATTTCTTTGTAATTTTAATTTATTAATTTATTGTTTATTTTAACAGAGAAATTCTCTGAGGCCAAACAATAGAATAATCATTGAGATGGAGGAAAAAAATCTGTTTTTTTTTAAATTGAAGTAAAAAAATAATTATCTATCTGCATTTCAATAAAAAACGTTAGTAAATTTACAATCTGGTAAATTTTTGAACAATTTATCGTAACTTCATTTTAGTCAATCGCTACGTCACCGACTTAAAATAAATAAATAAATAAATAATAATAATAATAAAAAATCTTTCTGTTCCAACAAAACTTTTAGTATCATTTCCGTGTCATTACCCTCTATATCTACTAAAGGATACATACTTGTTGCTAAATTGTTCCAGCTGACCCACTTTACTATGCGAAATAAATAGAAAACTTAACATAAAATAGAAAATATAAAACAAGTAAAAAAAAAAAACAAAAAAAAAAACACTCCTTTGTAAGTTAGTCTCTTTCACTGACACTAGATGGCAGTAAAGGAACGTCAGATTTTGTAACCTAATAATATTAAACAGCATTCTTAACATTTACCCGAAACATAATACCGAGTATTGTAATTTTTGACGCGCAGGTGTCTCATAATGTATTACTTTTAACAGTCACTAAGATTCTATACAGGGATAAAAATTGAGAGGAATGACAACAATCATAGTTTCAACAATGTATTTAGCATCAGTTACAACAATGCGAATCGACGCATGCGCATCAGTATTTATTCCACATACATCTAAAATTATTATAAAGTGATATCTACACACACTATGAAACAATATTCTAAGCAGTTGGATATAATAACAAAAGATGACTGTTTACATTTTAATAAAAAAAAAATGCGGATTTCAAATAAACAAGTTTATGTTTGTGTATTTTGATATTTTCATATTCCACGTAGTGCAATTAACACTTCAGTAATGAGCCATACATTACGAAACTTGAGCCTATTATATATTATAAGAGCTTCAAACGAAGTTGTAATGATGATTATAAAAGATCCGCCTGTTTTATGGTTGGTCAATCTTGTTTCCCTTTGAGGTCTTTTCCAATTAACAAGTGGAAAGGCTTCGATTACTTCAAGTTTATTACAGCACAGCGTCTCATTGTTCTAAGATAAACAGGTTTTTTCCCCCCCTTTTTTTGTACGCACATTCTTCCTTCTCAGCTAATTGAGTTCTTTTCCCTACAGGTGTTGGTTATTTATATTCAGTGCAAACAGACTCTTTGTACCATGATGTGGATATAGCAGTGGTTGACGTGTGTAACAGATATTCAAAGAAGTAAGGAAGTGTGGATGACACTCATTAAATAAATATATGATTCAGAGAGCACCACCGTAAGTAAACAAACACGAAAGCTACTGAGTTATCTTTTTTTTTTTTTTTTTTTTTTTTTTAAAGACGCATTCTTTTAGGCGAAGGTTTAGACTAAAAATTCTCATTGAAACTTGAAGCTATATTTCTAAATTTCTAATTGGTTTAATGTAAGGTAATTCACAAAAAAAAAAAAAAAAAAAAAAAAAACGTATTTGAATATTGAAAATGGAAAATTATTGACTTCTACACGCTTTAAAAATAATAGTATTTAAAAAAAGTCATTACTTCCCTATGAGGAAATATATTGAGGTTAATACAAATTAATTTAATTTTTAATATTTTTTTTATTTTCTATCCTAAATGGGAATAAAGATTGAATGAAGGAGAAAGAGAGAGAGAGAGAGAAAGAAATGTGTAACAGAAATGCCAGCATTCCTCAAAACTCAGGGCCCTTTGGAATGGGGCCCATAACATGTAGACAGCACGCGAAAAGAAAACATCGCACAAACAAATATCGCTGTAAATAAATGTATTTATATTACAATGTTTATAGCTGTCATACGTTTGCATTCCATAAACAAATCTAGGTTAAACAAATAAAGAAATACGGGAAATGAATAGGCCTTCCATGTATTGCTACATCAATGAGCTATTATGTTTCTTTAAGTTCAGCGTTCTTTAATTTTTTTTTATTTTTTATTTTCTTTGAAAATGAACCTAGTTCAGTGTCTTTTTCTGAGTCCAACGATAGCAGCATTAATAACTAAATATATTTATTGTTTTAAAATTAAAACCTTTTTTGTCATTACAATAACGTAATTTTTCAAAACATGATTTCATGTACTTTAAATGTATTGGTATAGTAAATATTTAATAGTAATAAATACCTCATCTTAACTCATCAATCTTTTTTCCATTCACTACCCTCCTTGCAAAAAAAAATCCAATCCACTACTTACTTATAAAACGTTCAGAAATGACCTCTTTTCACCTTGGAAAAAAAAAAAAAATCTCCTATCTATCGAAAAGGTGTGTAGGTTTCCTAGCCACATACTTTAAATAAATAAATAGCTAAATAAGGCGAATGAGCTGATAACGCATGACATAACTGTTGGCATCTGTTTAATACACTGCGCATGTGTAGATCATTTAATACTTTTTTTTTTCATCAGGTGTCAAATTTAACGATGTAAAAGTGAAATATATTTTATAAATTGTTATCAAAAGTTTGGGAATTTTTTTATAATTATACTAACCATTATCTTAATTTTATTATTTATTTATTTTGTTAGCTGACCATCCGGCAATGCGATCTCGGACGTTAATCTTTGTTTTAATTACATTTTTGCTAGTCCAGTGTTCTGTAACATCGTGGCAATTAATTTTTATATTAAAAATCATCAACGAAATATCACGAAATCAGAAATATTACTAAGCAGTTTGGTGGTGACTGGGTGGGTGGTGTAACAATCATCTTGTGTCACTTCAAACTCGTCAACACATTACTGAATGCTGACAACACACTCCGTAAGACGTTTAACCGCTGTAATGTTATTCTTCCTAAATAGAAGTAATCCTGCGAAAAATACAAGTTGTATACTGTGCAAATCTATAAAAGAACGTAATGAATGCTGAAGGTTGTCACAATACTTTAAAAAGCTACAATAACTGTTTAAAAGCTCTTACAATAACTTTAAAAAATGTAATAGATCATTACAATGGCTCTTGACGAGTTCGTAGAAACCTTTCAATTTGCCCAGACGATGTGCTCATTGTTTCATTCTGTTTTAAACAATTAACTAATAAATTGGAAATTTATTAGCAACAATAAAGAAGCCATTGAAAACACAATAACAAAGTTGAGCGTCACTGAATGTTTAATGAAATCACTCGACCAACTTTTTTTTATAGTCGAAAATAATGTTGGCTCTCCTTTTTCTTCTACTCTTGATTTACTTCTCCAAATTTGGCTGATAAATTTTAATATTTATCCAATCATTCCTTCCTTTCTAGTGAATTCCACTGTTCTTGATTAATTTTTAAAAGTTATTAATCTGCTTACTTTAATGTCTAATTAAGAGCGCTTTTGAAATCTTGCAAGGGTTGAATCACCAAGGGATTGTTGCGTTAGTGAAGATTGTACAATTTCAGCATTTTTTTTAAAATTATTTATTTAGTTGATATCAAATCACTCCGTGTAAACAGGCTCAAACTAGAGTTCAAGCTTCTTTACTCACCGAACACTGTGTAATCTTTATTGTTTTCTTAAAGATGTTTTAGGTTAATATAATCCACATGCGATAAACTAAGAAGAAGAAAAAAGAAACTGCGAGATAGATAAATAGAGAGAGAGAGAGAGAGAGAGAGAGAGAGAGAGAGAGAGAGAGAGAGAGAGAGAGAGAGTAATTCATAGTTGTTTGCATACCAAAGCAATGAAACAAGCATGAAGCATACGCATATCATCTTTTAATTGCATGTGTTCTAAGGCTGATTTGTCTATTTTTTCTAGTGAAAGCATATCAGCTGATTCTTCAGGAAAGAGAGACCCCATCATCTCTTACTCATCGTTTAGTTTAAAAAGGGCTTATAAATATCCCTCTAACTTGTCCAGGATGGGTTTCAAACCCAAATGATGTTTATTAAACAATGGAGTCGTCTGCACACGGTTCTGCGGGGGGGGAGATAAAGGATATGGAGAAAATGGAGGTATGAATGAATAGATAAAAAAATGAAAAATGGGAGAGAGAGAGGAGAAAATGGAAGGAGAAAAAAGAAAATAAAAATAAATAAAACGAATTTGTGTCTGTAAGAGAGAGAGAGAGAGAGAGAGAGAAAAAAGAAAAAGAAAAAAGAGACGTAACAAGAAAGAAACGAAGAATTAAGGAAGACTTAAAAATAGAAACAAAAAAGATTCACCGAGAACAAGATAGGTTCAATGACAAGATAAGAAAGAGAGAGGAAGAATGAGAAAGAAAAAATTGGAGAGAGAGAGAGAGAGAGAGAGAGAATAGGTGACAATAGCAATTAAAGAATGCAAATAAAATAAAAAATAGGAAAGAAAAGAAATTGAACAGGAGGAAGAAAAGGAAGAGAAAAAATAATGAGAAAGAAATGGATATAATGAACGCAGAAAATGGTTCAAGTCTTTGTATATGTAAGAAATGAAAGAAAGTGAAAGAGGATAGAAGACCAATATATAGAGGTAAATATAATTGAGAAAAATGAAGTGAAGGAAAGCAACGGACAAAGGAAAACCGAGAAAGGAAAGAAATGAGCTCTTGCATTAGCTAATGAAGATATTTTAGCACTGGAACTCCTTCGGGATTGGCAAACAGGACTCCATTACCTGCTCTACGTGTTTCGTAACAGATTATGTTCATAGAAAAACGAGATCGCTTTGAAGCACTTAGTGAATGAAGTTGGCTAACTTGAAATCTGTGTCAATGTTTACCTGCTCATAAGCCAAAAAATAAAATAAAATAAAAATAAAATTCTTTTCGGAATGGTTACTATACAAAGGATGGTTATCGCATTCCTGGGTATTGTTGCATTATGCATACCAGATCTATTGTTGTCGTTGTCTTCTCTTTCTTTTAAGAGTAGAATACCGACGGGTTCTTTACTATCAAACCGGTTTTGCAGTCTCTATCATAGAGTCACGGATATCTGTATATTTTATCTGTTCGTTGGAGACATTTTCCTCTATTTTCCTTGTATATATTTAGAATATCGTCTTTGATATGAGTGATGGAATGCCACCAACATAAATCTAGTTGTCCTTGATGTTTTATTCATAAGTGGACTCGCTTTTGTGGTCTTTCAATAACAAATAGATAAAGCAAGCCAAACAACAACTCTTTCATTCCGTATTGCAACTAAATATACTCTACTAAGACAGAATGAATTGTCCACAGATATTTTATTATTTTTACTTAGGCTTAATAAATTGTATTATCCCCGTGTTAAAGAATAAAAAAATTATTTCCTTCAAATTATCCTTATTCATGGTAAAATTTATCTTTATTTTTAATATTTATTGTTGTATTTCGGACACCAAATTGGTTTTTTAGTGTTCAGAATACGGAATAAATAAATTAACTCGAATAAAGCTTTAAGCAAGCACATAAAACAAACAGATGAGAACTCAATTGCTGTACTTAATTATACCGATGAAAGTCTTACTATGTACACATCAGAGGACGCTGATGTCAGCAAACAAACGAAAGGTAAGGGAAAATACACAAAACGATGCTGGAAATCCATCAATAAATGCATTCAAAACAATTATAATTATAAGAAATTCTTTATGTGGTAGATAAATATTTTTGGAATGTGTTACAATGTCCAAATGAGATTTCAACATTATGATTGCTTTTTTATATTTATATTTTATTTTATGCAATGAATAACACTGGCCAACAAAAAAAAAAAATTTTTTTTCTGCTGATTATGATCTGACACTTGTTTTTTTACTAGTTTGGGTGCGCTGATTTCAAATATCAAACCCATTTTTCTCTATCACGTCAGGTTTTCCCTCTATGGCATTTTCTTTTTGCTAATTTGTAAGTTTTTGATAGTTTTAAGGAGGCAGTACTATTTAGATGATCAAAAAATTCGATTTTTTAATATTATTTTCTGAACGTATGTACTTTTAAAAATCTGTTCCTAACTTTTTATCAAGAAATTCGAAAAATTCCCGAAGATATAGCCTATTATTCAAATCGGTGCGCAGATCAGAATCGGAGCGCTCACCGCTCTCGCTTGTTAGTAAACGAATAAATGCGTAAGAACCTGCAACGGCACGTACTGGCGCTTTGAATGCGAGAGAGGCTGATAACCGACCTAATACATTTAGATGATGAAAAGTAGGCGATGACAACTGCCTAAAAGAAATGAATGCTATATGCGTCATAGCGGACAAAGAACGATCGAAATCAGTCAATCGTTAATCGATCGTGAAAGTAGGATGAGCGCTTATAACGTTTCAATAAAGTCTCTTAGTTTTTTGTCTTGTTAATTGCATGTTAGTCAGCAGTGAAGAAAATACATCATGTCTACTACTCGAAATTGTGTCAATAGTGTAGATTCCTTCTGCTACATTTGTGGCAGCTTTACTGTTCCCAGTCAAAGGACAAATATCACTGATTTCGTTAAGAAAGTGTACTTTGCTTACTTTGACGTAACAATTGCAGATCAGGACAAGTCATGGGCTCCAAATAAAGTGTGTAAGTCATGTGTAGAAAATTTACGAAAGTGGAGCAAGGCCGACTACTGTTGGAGTATTCAAAGGGATTACGAAAACAGAACACACAGCAGAAATTGCTACAAACAAAAATTTATTCCCTGAAACTCATGTGTAAGTAAAATTGTTATTTTTTTTATAAATATTATTGTAATTTTTAATGAATATTGTTAAGTAGTTATGTAATATCTAATTATCGGCCTCTCTCGCATTCAAAGCGCCAGTACGTGCCATTGCAGGTTCTTACGCATTTATTCGTTTACTAACAAGCGAGAGCGGTGAGCGCTCCGATTCTAATCTGCGCACCGCTTTGAATAATAGGCTATATCTTCGGGAATTTTTCGAATTTCTTGATAAAAGGTTAGGAACAGATTTTTAAAAGTACATACTTTCAGAAAATAATATTAAAAAATCGATTTTTTTGATCCTCTAAATAGTACTGCCTCCTTAAAACTATCAAAAACTTACAAATTAGCAAAAAGAAAATGCCATAGAGGGAAAAACCTGACGTGATAGAGAAAAATGGGTTTGATATTTGAAATCAGCGCACCCAAATTAGTAAAAAAACAAGTCTCATATAAAAGTCAGCAAAAATTGTGTTGGACTGTGTAATCAGCAGTTGTTTTATTTTTATTTTATTTGAATAAGTTTTGTTCTCTGAAATTGCAACTACTGCGCGCGCTCAAAGCATTATTAGCAGCAAAAACGTGTCTGGCCCTGAAAACGACATGAAACCATTTGCACGCGCAGTCGTTTACAATAATAAAAATATTTGAGCTCTAAAATAATTATCGCAATGTTTAATTTAATTGTAAAGCTTTCCAACAATACTTCTTTCAATTATTCAAAACGTTTTTATTTCGTTTGCTAGTTCGCATTAATCATGGCAGTTTTGGCATTGTTTAAGTTAATGTTTACACACTCTAATCCAGTAAGTTGCGCTTATTTAAAACAATGAATTAAAACTTTTTATCGTAGTTTTTTACGTAAAATAAATAAAAAAAAAAGAAAACTTGGCCTTCTTTTCGCTAAGAAAAATAATAAACGTTTGGACATTTCAGAGCTGTGAGTAAAATATCAAGCCAATATTGTGCAACGGTTGCCAGCTGTTGTCCGCTGTTCAACAGAGATGGATGGATACAAATGACTCATTAATCTCCTCCATCGATCTCTAATGAAAGAGCCAATAATCACCAGACTCCATTATGGATAGCTTGGAAGTATCTCTAATATCAAAAGCTTTAATATCCCCCTTGCACTGAAGTATTGGTCTCATTTTATTTTGCCCACAGTTGTTAGTAGTCTAAATAGAAGTAATTTCATTATCGCGCTTTCTTTACAAATCTTATTGTTATTTTGGAAGGGGTGAGTGTAGGCGAAGGGGGGGAAATTGAATGCAGGTCTTAAATGTGAAAGGCTCGGTAGAATTAATTATTGGATCCTGTGCTGTATGGCTCTGGAATAAATAGGGTTTGGATGTAAAGGTGTTTGAAACAGTTCCCCATGTCGTGGCTGGGTGTGCCCTTGCAATCAATCACTGTCAGAATAGCTGTGAAAGGTATACACATTATAATAAATGTCAAAGCACACAGTCCCTCCACTTATGCATGCAAGTGCATACATATACATGCAATTTGCTCGTACACACGACAGCCTCGCTTTTCATATCCTTCAACAAAGCCGGGAAACGAACTTTACACAGCTGCCCTTATAAATCTATAGAAGAGAGAGATATAAAGAAATAGAAAAGTGTACAAAAAGAATGAAAGAAAACAAGTAAGGAGAGAAGGAAAGTGCAAGAAAGAAGAGAGTGGAACATGCGCGTCCGCGGAAATTTTCGGAGGGGGTGGGACAAATAATTACATCAATACATTTTTATTTAATTATAAAATTTTTGGTTTTTTTTTTCACAAGTAGATCGGGGGCGGACACCCATGGAGTGGAATGATGAAGATAGGTAGAGAGAGAGAGAGAGAAATCATTGATAGAAGAACGAAATAACAAGCACAGTGGCGC
Organism: Typopeltis vanoorti; assembly: GCF_054136105.1. Taxonomy (NCBI): domain Eukaryota; kingdom Metazoa; phylum Arthropoda; class Arachnida; order Uropygi; family Thelyphonidae; genus Typopeltis; species Typopeltis vanoorti. Next base: position 78,973,231 of record NC_143551.1, on the reverse strand, counting down.
GCCCAGAGGGGGGGGGGAAGGGGCCCCTGGCTTTCCCCAAATGAAAGGATAAAAACACTAGAAAATTTTCCAATAATCTTTTCCTAATTAATTTTCATTTTTTTACTTATGTTGTGTCGTGTCTTCTATTTCTATACTACTTATGAATTTACGATCATTGCAGATGCTCAGTCATAGGTCGAATGCGATGCTTAGTGTGTATTCTCAAATCGTCTACTCAACCCCCCCCCCCCCCAAGATTAAATCCTGAGTGCGTCACCGAACAAGCATGTGTAAGAACAAGAGATCGAGCGAAGAGAAAAATATAATAAAAATGGAGAGAGAGAGAGAGAGAGAGAGAGAGAGAATGGAAAGGAGAGAAAAGTTATTGGATATTGGAATGCAGAGAGAGAGAGACAGATGGCAAGAATAAAAAATAAGAATATTAGTGATGAAGAAAAGGAGAAAGAAAATGAAATAGAAATAAGGTGAAAGTAAGAGCGACAAAATGGGAAGAGAAATAAAAATAGGAAGAGGGAGGAAGAGAAATATGAAGGAGGAAAATAGACAAAGAAAAACGGCATGAAAGAAATGATGATAGGAAAGAAAAAAGGCGACAGTGAGAATGAGAAAGATAATAAAACACGCGCGCGCGCACACACACACACACACAGAGAGAGAGAGAGAACAAGCAATATGTGTCTGCATGCAACGAAAGAAGGGGAGGGCGAAATAAGAGCTCGAATTTGTGATATTTTCACCTTCTCCGTGTTCCCCGATCACCTTTCCAACCATCTTTGATGTCCCGCTGATCGTTTGCTAATTTGCACCAGCGCGTGCCGTGAATAAGACTCGGTTGAATTCCCCATAATACTTGAAACCTCGCTAAAGGCAGAATTTGACCTTTGCCGGAAGTGGCAAGCGTGAATATAAATCTCTTGTCGTAACTGCCTCCTGTTATCCAATGGCCTCTTCAAAGTTGGATATCGCGGCAGCCAACTGCTATGGTGGTTATATTAAGCGACTTCTGCTAAGATCAGCGCTTCGTCTCGGCGTCGCCCTTTAACGAAGTGCTGTCCTGTCTACAACGATATCGAACACTTTATAAGCCGCTGCGGAGTCTTCCTTGTAGTCGACGTGGAGAATTAAGATTCGGTTTTGCCACTACAGAGCGAAACACCAATACGCTCGGCATCTTTATTTATTGATTTTCGTGTTTCTTCAAAGAGAGGAAGAAATAAGGCAGAAATAATGCAACGAAATAAACGTCTCTTACGTTTTTATTACCCTCTTTTAACAAATATATACTCGCATCCAGTAGTATTTGTTAACAAAGAAATATTTTAAGGTGTCCGTTTACTATAATTGTTACGAAAGGAGGCTTTTTACACACTTGTTCTCATTTTACATCTTTTAAGTTTCTATTTTACGCGTAAAATAAAATATGAAATATAAAAATGAAATAATTCTGATATATAAAATATCAGAATTATTTTGGCAACTGAAATTAACAAAAAATTAAACTTACAAAAATTTTCCTGCAATCGACATATTAGTATAAAAAGATTACACTAGGTGGCAGTTGATAAATGGAGAATTCAGCACGTAATTTACATTTATTTAATTGGGGATTCACGGTATATGAAATCTGTCAATCACTAGTTCTCCTGACGTGATCAGCTTGAACTCTGAACCCTGATGATCTCGCCACGATAAATAGCCAGCGGAAAGTTTGAAATATGATCTTGCTATGCATTAGACTTGAGGCTTGGCCAAATGTCCAAGGGCAGGTTAAAGTCAACACAGCAAGCAGGACATTTCGATAAAATTCCAAATATTGCTCATAGACAGGTGAAGGTTACCGGACTTGGAATGCATACCTCAAGATTCGTTTATAAATTACTTAAATAGCATTTTATTGCTTCACCCCCTGATTTGTAGACCTTTGGTTATGCAGTAACCCAATGACTTTTCGGTCTTATTACCAACGTTTGACCTTTAACCTTTTCACCCCTCCAAAGCGTTACATAAATTGGCGGAAGAATCCTAATATAAGATTTTTTTTTCTTTCTTTTATAGTCCAAGGAAGGTGCGATGTCTATTCAGTATACTATAACGAATAACAATGCTATAACTACGTACATGTAGGAATAGTGTCAATATTATTGCGAACAAATGTATATTTGGACTTCCTTTTCAAAATAAGTGACCGTTCCCCAGTTGTTGAGTAGAGCCTTAGAAGATTGGTGGAAAAAAAAAAAAAAAAAGACTGGTATAAGTTTACAGGCCAGTTTGTGTGTTTTGCTGTAGTAAAACATCAAGCTTTCGAAATAAAACCCACTACCCCAGCTACATCGAACAACTCACCATCGTGTGAAATTCCTTATAAAGATACCTCGCATTTTATACGGATTCGAACCAAGGTTTTTCCATCTCCAAAGAGCAAATGTCCTGTTCTATCTCGCGACTATGCTATGGAGCCAATATGAAGATATATATATATATATATATATATATATATATATATATATATATATATATATATATATATATATATATATATATATATATATATATATATATATATATATATATATATATATTGGCCTATATATCTCTTCATATATATATATATATATATATATATATATTCTAAATATTGTACGAGAAGAAAATTGAGGTTATTTGTACAGCTAAGTGACGATCTGTTACTTTGGCTTCGTCATCATATAACCTTTTTTTTTTAATCTTGAGGATTAGAAGACAATATTCACTTAGGATAAAGTTCAAACTGTTAGAATGGGTGAGGAATAATTTTATATTTAAGTTCTTGATAAGACGAGTATGGTCATGACATAAAAGAACACACTTAGCAGCAATCCTCTGTGTCAATTTCTCTTTGGAATTTTTCCACCTTTTAGTATTATTGCATATATATATATATATATATATATATATATATATATATATATATATATATATATATATATATATATATATATATATATATATATATATATATATATATATATATATATATATTTACAGAATTCATATTATTCGAAGAAATCCACTGATAGCACACCGTTCACTAGCAAAACAATTGGAAATTGGTACTAAGTTTATCCTTACGAGACATAATAAGCATTGGCAAATGCAAAGACCCATTTGGACATGTTTATCTACTAGTTAAATATGATGACTCTGAGAGAATATTCGGATGTGCTGTGCTATTCTTATATGCAGAATATCTGCAATTTTTGCTTCTCCTATTTATTTCATCATATTTCAATAAGATCGAGTTCAGCCATCTTTGGTATTCTTAGATTTACACTGTGATCATTGATGAGCGGGTTGACTAATGGAAGTTTTAATTACATGCTCTTAGCCAGAGTTTCGTGTGTTCGCCTTACGATAATTCTATCTTAAATACATACTAATGCTATCAGCGCATCCTTGTTGTTTGTATGGACGTACTTCCTTCCACGACTGCGCGATTTCTAATTAATTGGAAACGATAATAGCAATCTCCTTAATGAAATGGATTCGCCATTATCCAATAGGGAAGAATCCCCTTCTCCTTTCTTTAGACAGTCGCGATCGTAATACAGTCTTTATGACCGACAACACAGCTGGAAGGATGGAAACTCCCATGAGTTGATGTTCGCATTGTGACTTATTGTTGTGAAGTTTGGTTGAAGCTTAGGATAGAGCGATGGAAAAATAAACAAGGGAAGAAATAAAGAAAGGCGGAGAGAGAGAGAGAGAGAGAGAGAGAGGTTGTGGGGGGGATAGAGAGAAAAGAAACTAAACAATACATAAAATGAATAAGGAAATAAATATAGGTAGGGTCTTAAGAGATAGAACGATAAGAGAAACAAATAAAGAAATAGAAATATTGATCAAATCAAAAATATAATGACTGAGAGAGAGAGAGGAGAGAGAAAGAAAAGCAGAGTCGAAAAAGAATAATAAAACCTAAGAAAAATGAAAATAAAGGACGTGAGAGAGAAATAAGAATAGATTTCTATATATTTCTCACATGATAGATTAAAGGCATAATTTCACAAAGTGCCACACACAACATTCGGACATGATCTATTTCGGAAAATACAATTTTCCTGGAAGCCTTCAGTCACAAATAACACGCAGGATCAGACCAAATATTACATTAATCACAGCAAACGTGACCAAGATACAAGCGACGATATGGCAATGGAGAGGGATTGTACTGTCAAACACCATATCCTAACGGATGACTGACTGCCCAACAGTGGCTTAAAAATATTGTGCACATTCATGGGAACAGACGAAACCGCTCGCATGTCAGCATTCTCCTAGTAGCACGCACTGGCTGATCGTCAACAAAACACGATACCTTCTTAACGGCAAATGCATTTCGACTTATTGAGAGTTTAGTTCGAACTGGCACCGGCAGATGTCGTGGCGTGCGCCACTCAATACAGACTCGGTCGTTGGTTTGCATCAACAACGGTTAAAGATTATTATGATGTCATTAACGATGACATCATTAAATCAGCGAGTCATTTTTGTTGATTATCTGTAGTTAAATTGTCCTGGGGTGACAAACCATCATTGCCTTGGTTTATCAAAGCTATTTTAGGCATGAAATCCTTTAACCAAATAGCTGTGTGTGTGTTGGTGGGGGTGGGGGGAATTGTTAACAATCCATAATATGCATCGACATAGTTTGATGACGCTAGTAACATCCGGGAAGCTGATGACAATATTCTTGAAAAAAACTTTCTAAGAATTTCATTCCTTAGGTGTAATCAATAACTAGTCCACTATAGTTCCAGTGAAGTACTACGGTGATAACGATTCTCATTAAAAAGCTTTACTTGATTTTCGTGGTAAGAAATAAGATATCAGGGATAGATATTTCCAAGACAAAAAAGAAATATTGGTTATCCTTATTTCGTTATCGTTGTAGCAATTTTTTTATACACCACTTTAAAGAAATAAAATTTTATCACATAACCAGTCTAAATTAGGACAGTTTTAATTTAAACTAGGCTAAGTTTGAATTGGAGACTAGATTTGGCTAAACGAGACTTTGCTAAAACGAGATTCGTTTTAGCAAAGCTTTTCTTCAACGTAGTATGATTTTGAATTAGCAGTTACTGCAAGAATTTTCCTTTCAATTAATGATAATTCCAATTTAATAAAAAAAAAATCTTTGGGTTCGAGATTATTTTTAGATTTAACAAACGTCTAGTTTCGGTTCGAGATAATAGATTATTTCAATTTAAAAAGAATTTGCTTTGGGTTCAAGAGTACTTCAATTTAATCAGAATTTGCTTTGGGTTCAAGATTACTTCGATTTAATCAGGATTTTCTTTGAATGAAATAATTATTCCAATTTAATTAGAATCTGCTTTTGGGTTAGAGATTATTTTGAATTAGAAATTAATTCGAGAGATTATTGCTAGTTAGTGGTTTGAGTTCGAGATTATTGCTAGTTAGTGGTTTGAGTTCGAGATTATTTTGAGTTAGTGAGGTTATTTCGAGATAATGCAACATTTCATTGATTTCACAGAATTCAACAGAGTTGGATTTGACACTTCACGCTAACTCTTTTGAGAGTCGCACTCTACTGCTCTATTTAAATCCTCTTTTAAATTTATCGTTCGACTCTCGGAAGAGCTACTAACGTTCAATTAGAGGAACCAATTCTGTTACATTGAAAGAATTCAGTATATGCCGGTTCGTCCACTTGTACACTGAAATTACCCGACAGTAAAATGCTTTTAGTGGTTTTTGAAGGGCACTCTTCAATTTTTACGAGAATTATAACTGCGTTTGATGTCTTTCACGTGTGTGAGAGAAAGATAGAGAGAGGACTTATCGTTTGTAGAACGAACATTTCTCTGTTTATGTCGTGTTTTGGGTAGAAAATGACTTGGGTGAATTGCGTTTAAACACATTGCCAGTTACATGAGACCGACCATCACTATTCTCCTTCGTATTCAATATAGCAGCATCGCTAACTCATATGCGATACGGTCTTTTATATGGCTATTTCAAACATTTCCCGTTTTTAAAAAGAATTCAGGGTTTGTTAAACAAATTAAATAATTTTTATGAAAGTCCTGTGCACACGTTACGTTCTTTTCTGGAAAAAAAAAGTAAAAATCCTGTTAAAATATATATTGGTGAACATTATAAAATAGGAGTGAAAATATTGGTCTTATAATAAAAATCTGACTGAATAAAATTGCATCTAAAGGTGTGAAGAAGAAACAAAAAATATTATTGTTTATATAATGATTTGTAAAAATATAATATTTTTTTTTGTTAACAAATGACTCTTCTGTAAAATAGAAAACAACTTTCTAATTGAAATAAACATCCACTGAAAAGGAAAAAAAAAATTATTGGGAACAAATATTTATTGACTTTTCCACATAGCGAACAATTACTATGAGTTACATGTACGAAAATGAATTGACATGAATTACTGGTAAAATATATTTGTAGTAAAAAAAGTTCTTTTAATTGAGCCCGATTTTCAATTTAGTTTTATAAAAAATCACTGAAGTGAGTATTTTCTTAATCACTCCCATCTAAACAGAATGTTGTCACTGAGAACATAACATCGAGCGCCACCTAACGATAGATCAATTTACTAAGTACATTCTAGATGGCGCTCCTCTTTATTATCTCACTATGCAACATCTCGACATTCTCTGACCAGAAGCAACTGCTTAAATGCAAGACGAAAGTCGGTATTCTTCCATCCATAGATCACTGGATTCAATGCTGATTTTCCGAAATAAAAACATATCACAAATGGCTTCACTGTCCGTACATAGTCCTGGTTAACTCCGTCCATGTACCTGATGGAGATGATCAAAAAGTATGGCAGGAATCCTAACAGACAAACGCCTAACACCAACACCATGGTCCTAGCAGTGCGAGCTTCTTGATGTAATCGATGGTGGATTTCTTGCATGGCTACTGCCCTGGTCTGCTTCCAGGCCTGCCGGAAGATGATGGCATACAATACTGTGGTGGACACGAGGGTGAGAAATACGTGGGATGCCACAGCCCCAAGGGCGTAACTGCTACTGTGGGTGTAATAGAGGTCGCATTCTTTGGAAGGATCATAGGTTTCTCCAATTCCGAATAATGGCAGTGAACTCACGAGACCCATGTACACCCAGACAAGGACGATGTACGTGGAGGCATATCGCGGTTGCATGATTCGATGATACGAGAGGGAGTGGAGGATGGCCACGTAGCGATCCACGGCGGCTCCAACCAGACAAAGCATCGAACATCCGGACGCATAGATGGTAAACCAATACCTCAGAAGACATCCGTATTTCCGACAAGTGAACTCCATGTCGAAGTAAAAGAGGACGTAATAGGGAACGTTCAAGCCGACAAGGAGATCTGCCGCTGCTAGACTTACCACGAACTTATTGGTGACTGTTCGAAGACGTCGGAAACGACAAACGGCTACCACAACTAGAAGATTACCAACTACGGCGAATACTGCCAGGACTGCGTCCACAAGAACGATGAGCACTGTCGTTATATCGGGAGTGGCTCTGTAGCAGAGGTCGCTGTTGTTTGTCTTCACCGAGTGCAGGAACTTAAAGGTGTCCGTTCTGTTGACGACTTCGTCCATTGAAAATGGCTCCACCACAGTTGTCTGGCAAAAAAAAAAAAAAAAAAAAAAAACATGACGTCATAAATGAGTAGTCTAACAAACAGAGAATCGTCTCATCATTCCTACTGTCAGCTTATTATTGAAAATTATAAAAAGAAGAAAACAGACAGCAACGCCAATATCGAATGCATAATAATATATTTCCTTTACATTATATTTTATCTTATTATTACTTAATATTATGATTTCATACTAATAATGTTACAGCGTTGAACAACTTCCTAACTAATTAGCAATCGCCGAAAACTCTGGAGTCTTCAATGGTTTAAAATAAACTATTTTTAGACCCCATTATTGCTTTCTGCTACCAGATACAAAATACCACAAGATCTGTCAAGGTATATATTATTATTTAATATCTAGGTATGGGTGCCAACAACCCCCCTTAGCTCTGTTAATTATCTTCAGATATTACAAAGACGTCCTGCATAGCTCTGTTAATTATCTACAGACACTTCCATAGACATTATTCATTTGAGTTTGTATATACAATAGTAAACTACATGTTAACTAAAAACTATTAAAACTCAAGGAAAATCTCCCTCGTTATCCTTTCTTAAATCAACTGATGTACATATCGGAAGTGTCGCGGTTTGTAGTTGTGTTTCCTGATGTATATCCGGATTTTTAGCGCCTGGAATGCTGAAGACCGACAGATATGCAACAGTTCTGCATAATGCAACACCAACCCACTTCCTATTGCAGCAGTTTTGAATAACAGAGTCGTGTTGTCTGTTTCAACACCACAATGCACTCCTCTGTTATAATGGAGATACTATTGCGATATGGTGTGAGGAAACTGATGTGGAAAGAGTTGAGTGGTCCGCAGAGAACCACCACTTGCGTAACTCACTTTTAGAAAGAACTTTTCATATCAGCTAACAACAGTGCATGGACTTATGAATTATTAAAAGAAGAATAGTACAAAATACCTAACTCATATTATCATAAAAGATGGGGGTATGCTAAGAAGTAGGAAAATGTACATACTAGAAAAGGTAATATACACTGCCCTGCCAAAAGTATCAGAACACTACTTGTCTGGTAGGCCCTAAATGATGGATGCAGTGAAGATGGATGTTGGACCACCTTTTGCACCGCTGCAACAGTCGTGGAAGACTTTATACAAGTTGCTGAACACTGTTCTGGTGGTATACGTTGCCATTCGGTCTTCAAAAGCTCCAACAATTGATGGTGTTTGTGACAAGTGGCTTGCGCAGGCGTGTATTGTGCTCAAAAATATCCCACATCACTCCAATCGATACTCTGAGCCGGCTGAGGGTTAATGCCAACCTCTGTGAACCACCTTTGTGTTGTGAGCGCAGGATGGCATGGCGCATTGTTCTGATGGAAGAAACAACAGGAAACCAATAGAACTCCGCCATCACTCCAGGAAGATGGTTAGCTAGCACCTTCTGGTACCTAAAGCATTGAGTCTCGTGCCAACACCACACATAGACTCACACCTGCAGAACAGAGGACATTATATATAGTGGGGGGGGGCGGATTTTTTGGGCAGAGCTGTGTATATACTAACATACTAAATAATGTAGTAAACTCAGTAATGATTGCATTGGACAATTAAACAGAAAAAAAAAATCTAGGACGTCTCTGTAGGAGAATATCCGGATTCTAATTGGACAGTTTTCCTATAGGACAATTATGCCATGCACTCGTTACTGAGTTGAGCTGAATTTATTACCTTCCTTTAGTATATCAGTAGAAAATGTTATTGTAATATGAGACGTGACTGCATTTTCTTTACTAACAGCTGCACCAAAGTAAAGCAAATATTTGGAGTTGTTGAATGTTTGTCTCCCGTTTCTTTAGAGTTTCATTCAGGTGGCTGGAAGGGATCATTGACCTTTCATTGAATAAGTCGTTCCTCTTGTTTGTCGTTAAAAATTGATAAGACAGTTTTAAGAAAAAGTTATATGTCTTTCGTTTATCTTTATGGGAGGAATGTGAGATGTCAACAACCCTCTTGGAAATAGACAAGCTGAAAAATAAGAACGCTATTAAAAATTTACCGTTTTAGATAGTGGAAACACTCTTAAAGCTAAGAAGGAAAATGACCTTTGGCCGATTTCTTGAAACTACAAGGAGGGTGCGAAGTGGGGGGGGGGGAGCTTTTCTGACTGGACAGTTTACTTTGCTTGTTAGTCTTTATTCTCTGACTGGTGTGGTCATATTTTTCCCTGCTACTCCAATATCTTTCTCCATTGAAATGCCTACTAGATTTGTATTTTTTTACGAATAGCTAGCTTTTCAGGTGCCCATTAAGTCGATGCATCCAATTTACTTTGTGAGTACTTTATAAAGAGGCTTTTTGAAGATGACGACCTTTGCTTTCTTGCTGTTTTTTTTTTACTTTATGACCTTTAGATCCACGGTGACAGAAGATAATGACATACTCCTGCAAGTTTTCCGATTTATTCAGAAAGCTTAATCACATAAAAAAAAGTTTACGTTTTTATAATCACGAATATCAATCCACTTCATTTCATTCATTAAAAATAAATTACGCAGGTATGGAAATCATTCCAGACCATCATAATTATTAAATTGCATTTCACCAACACGTTATTGTCATTTCAAATCGTTCTCATATTTTGTTATTCAAATGCAGGGAGAGTTGATCTCACACTGACGATGAAAGGCATCTACCGCCTACGGGTAAATGAAGCGGGATTTGAACACACAGCCTGGTTGGAGAGTACATAGGCTATCCAAATCCAGGCCAGCAATGTGCATCGAACGCATCGTCGTCTTAGCTGTGATTCGAGTTCATCTCTATTTTGAAGGTACAATAGAATAATCAACACAAAGCTCTTTCGTCAGGGGTGCTTAAGGGTCAAAGCTGTATAACTGAGAGGAGACCTCCACATAGCCTTTAAAGGAATGCGGAGAACCGACCAGGGCTTCTGATCTAATGTCCAATCCTCACCTTCTCGTGGTGCACCCTGTTGGGTATCTATTTGGATACTGACTGAACGAGGATGGGCTGGCAATTTGGGATTTAGCCGACCAAATTGTATTCTTATTGGTTAAACCAAAATAAAAAATGATGGTACAACATGACAAAATTTCATGCCGGCTGGGGCGTCGCCCGGTTAAACAAGGACCCCGTTGTTTTCGCCAGGGAACCAGGGCGAACAGCGAAAAGTCAGCTACTGGAACAAATCTGAAAACAAACCCCAACTCAACGTCACTAGAGTTAAAGATCGGTACTATCAACGTAAGAAGCCTGAATGGCAAAGAAATGGAGCTAGCTGAGGAATTAGATAAGTACCAGATCGACATAATAGGGGTGACTGAAACAAAAAAGACCAAAACTGGTGAGATCTTTCTGAGCAATAAATACAAAAAGTTATATTCAGGCAATGACAATCAAGGAAAAGAAGGAGTAGCCATAGTATTCAACACAAAATACGAGGCTAATATTCTTGAATGGCAGTCAGTCTCAAGTAGAATAATGTGGGCAAATATGAGAATGGGGAACTGGACAATGAGACTTATTTGTGCCTATGGTCCCACAGAAGGTTCTACTAAGGTAGAAGTGGAGGAATTTTTTGATGCTTTAGAAAAAGCAACTGACGCAATGAAAAAGGAAAAGTTGGTCCTTGTTGGGGATCTAAATAGCAGAGTAGGAAATGATTGTGAGACATACAAAAATATTTTGGGAAAATTTGGAGAAAAGAGCAAAGCTAATAATAATGGCAAATATCTGTTGGATTTCTGCTCAGGACATGGACTGGTTATTACTAACACCATGTTCCAACATAAAAATGTGCACAAATTCACATGGAGAGAAGAGTCTAGGAATAAGAAAAGTCTCATTGACTATGTTATTGTTGATAGTGATGTGTTTCTCCCTGGTGCAGGACATCAGAGTGTACAGAGGATTTGAAATTGGAAGTGATCACTATTTAGTCTTGAGCAGGATAAAATTGAATTTCATATTGAAAAGAATAACATGTAAGAAAGTTTTAAAGCGAATAAAAGTTGAGCAGCTCTCAGATGTGAACTGTAGACTAAAATACAGAAAAATTATTGAAAAGAAAATGAAAGAGTTTGAGAACAGGAATCAAACCTTGGAGATTCAGTGGCAAACTCTGAAGAAAACATTGATTGATTTTGCCAGAGAGGCATGTGGTGAGGTTGTGTGCAAGGATAAAAAATCAGAACTCCCTGGTGGACACAGGAAGTTAAAGAGGCAGTGAAGGAAAAGAAGAAAGCATATCAAAAGTTCCTGGCAAATAAGTCAGCTTTTACTCTTACAGAATACAGAGACAAATGTAAGAAAGCTAAACAGTGTGTAAAACTAGCTAAACAAAAGTCATGGGAGGACTTTGGCAAGAATATAGAAAATAAATATCAAGAAGGTGGCAAAATATTCTGGAGGTTGTTGAAGAAGCTTAGGAATGGAGGAAAGAGTGCTGTAAAAGGAGTTAGAGATGATAAAGGTGACATGAAAACAGGAGAAAAAGATATCCTTGAAGTATGGAGTAATTACTTTGAAAAACTGCTAAATGAAACAAGCAGTGATGACAGCACAGTGATAAAAAACACTGACCAGGCATGCAGTCAGGAATACATATCCATACTTGAAGTAGAAAAAGCCAGCAAAGGCTTGAAATGTGGAAAGGCAGCAGGAGTAGATGATATTCGACCAGAAATGCTGAAGTATGGTGGTATAAAAGTCTTACAGTGGCTGCACTGCATAGTTCAGAAAGCCTGGACAGAGGGACGAATTCCCGATGATTGGAGTAGAGCTCTCATAGTACCCATATATAAAAAGGGAAATAAAACTGAATGTGAGAATTACAGAGGTATTTCCCTACTGAGTGTTCCTGGCAAGATCTATGCAAGTATACTTGAGAAACGGTTGAGAAGAATTGTGGAAGAAAAGCTTGGTGAAGAACAAGCTGGATTCAGGCCAAATAGAGGCTGTCAGGATCAGATCTTCACTTTACGACAAATAGTCGAGAAAGCATGGGAATATAACAAAGATCTGTATTTAAGTTTTGTCGATCTGGAAAAGGCATATGACAAGGTGCCAAGAGAGAAGCTATTCAATACGCTGCAGTTATATGGTGTCGATGGGGCATTATATCAAGCAATACTTAGTCTTTATTTGAGTTGTAAGTCAGCAGTTAGAATTGAAGGAAGTACAGGAAGATGGTTTAATGTTAAATCTGGTGTGAGACAAGGATGTACATTATCCCCTCTGTTATTCATTATCTATATGGATCACATTATGAAGGAAAGTGGTATTAAACCTGATATGAAAATTGGAGATGTTAATGTCAGCTCTTTGCTTTATGCGGATGATGTTATACGTCTAGATAAATCCGCTACAAGTCTGTAAGATTCTCTGACTAAATTGAATAGCTGTTGTAATAGGTATGGTATGAAGATCAGCAATAAAAAGACAAAGACAATGAAAATAGGCAGAATCATTGAAAATGTCAACTGTGTTGTCAATGGAGAACCTGTGGAACAAGAAAAACATTTCAGCTACTTAGGCACGATATTTTCTGAAGATGGTAAATTAAATATAGAAATAAACAACAGAATCAGCAAAGCTGGTATGGTGGGAAGTCAATTGAATAAATTCATATGGAATAAGAGAGAAATTAGTCGGAACACTAAATTAGCTGTATACAAGACAGTGTTCAAACCAGTTTTAACTTATGGATCTGAGAGCTGGGTCAGAAGTAAAACACTTGACCAAAGACTAGAGACCGCAGATATGAGAGTCCTGAGAAAGATTAGAGGCGTGAACAGATGGTATCAATGGCAATATCATATTAAAAACAAGGATATTAGGAAAGAACTTGACATTGTCAGCATCCAGGAATGCGTTAGCAGAGCTAATCTCAGGTGGTATGGTCACTTAAATAGAATGGGAGAGGAAAGATTAGCAAAACAAATGTTCTCTGCCAGGTTGGCAGGAAAACGATCCAGAGGAAGACCAAGATATAGGTGGATTGATACGGTACAAAGTGCCTTAGACGATAGAAATATAAGATCTGATAATGTTGGAGTCTTGACAAGTAACAGACTGATTTGGAGGAAAATTGTAGATAGGAAGTTAGTAATGATGTAATTTTTTCATGTAGTACTTTCATATCCTGTACACCCCTTGAGGGTACATGGCAGGAATTGATGATGATGATGATGATGATGATGAGCTCTTTCGTCTACAAATACACAAAGAACAGAGTGTGAAGATAATCAGGTGAAGTGCCTCCATGCTTCACTCTCCTGTAAAAGCCAGAAATTCGAAATATGCAAATGTTTGGATTTACAGATATATTTGAAGGGATGATAACATTGTCTGTATGAAGCATTCAGATCATGAATGAACATAATGATATGTTTCTACTGAAGATCATGACTATTTCTAGGTTGATATGCTCCTATACCATCCCACAGATCTATTTCTCAGTGATATTAGCAGCTGATTACTTCAGTTCGCAGATCCAATTGACGTTTAATCAGAAATGTTATTCGTTATCAATTAGATAACGAATAACATTTCTGGCTAGATGGGTGAAGCAAAATTGCTTTTCGTATTCCTCTTTGTCTGAAATGAAAAACTGCATGTGTTTATGGGCCACGTGCTCGCCCAGTGAGATTGGCTGTGTTCAGCTGGACTTAAGCTATATTTTGGCCTTTTATATTTGTAGCTTTCCGCTTCATTATATTCCGAAGCTTCCTTGATCAACGGGTTTGGGTGGTTGCTTGTCTTGGTAAAGAACTTCTCAGCTAGATCTAGGAGAAGGGAAGAGATGTAAGGAATGTTGACTTCTCTATGGATCTGAGTGCTTCTGATAAACCAAGGGGCATCCAGAATCATTCTCAGGCACTTATTCTGAAAACTCTGTAGTTTTAGAATATTTGTATTTGCGGTGTGGCTCCATGCGGGGGACGCATAAGTGATGACCGGTCGAATCACCATCTTGTAAATTGTTAATTTTGTTTGTGTATCCAATTTGCTTTGTCTGTTCATTACAGGGTAGAGTTGGGCTATGATCTTGGATGTCGTTGAGGTAATGTGTCTTATATGATTGCTGAATATAAGTTTTGTATCCAGGATCACTCCGCCAGCCATCTCTCTAATATATGTATACTGGTTTGCAATCTTCTAGTTGCCAGGTTTGGGCTCAGAGATCTAGCCATTACTGCAGTATCATCTGCATATAATGCAGTGAATGTTGTTTTCGGGTTCAGAGGGATATCTGCTACGTAGATTGAGAACAGGAGAGGGGCCAGAAGAGAGCCCTGGGGTACCCCTGCAAAGACCCTGCGTCTGGACGAAATCGATTCTCCGACCCTCACCTGCATATATCTATCTTTCAGGTATGAGCGGAGTATTCTTATCAACTTGATTGGAAAGCCGAACTTTATGAGTTTGTAGAGAAGGCCTTGATGCCACACTTTGTCAAACGCCTTCTCTGCATCGATGAAGATGGCAGCAGTACTGATTTTCCAATTGAAACCTTTCGTAATGATTTCTACTAGCCTGTGGATTTGTTGAGCTGTACTATGGGCCTTGCGGAAGCCAAACTGCTCGTCAGGCAAAACTCCTAACCTATCCGTTTCTGCTTGGAATCTTGTGAGGATCACTTTCTCTGTTACCTTTCCGAGTTAGACAACAGGCCGATTGGTCTATAGCTCTCGGGAAGGTGAGTTTTTTTTCCTGGCTTCCTCAATGGCACGATGGTGGCTGTTTTCCACGCAGTGGGAAAATGCTGGAATCTGAAAATTGCATTGGTAATATTGACGAGATGAACAATGGCCTTTCTTGGGAGTAGTTTTACTATTCGGTTAGTTATGCCATCAGGTCCTGGAGCCTTTTTATTATTTAGGTGTGTGACTATATTTATTACTTCAACCGGAGTGGTCGGAGTGATGTGTTCAGAATTAACAGTGTGCTGCCATAAAGTTGATCTAACATGCCGGTGAATTTTGCACATAAAGTTAATATTAAGGTTTGCATAAGATGGATTGCATTGATATTCAAGGTTATCTAACAGTGCTTCAGCTTTTTGTTTGTGTAGGGGGTCTGAGTTGCTTTTTGGTGCGGATGGCTCTTAGGAATTTCCAGACGGAGTGATCTCCAGTCTTGATGTTAGCCAGTTTGGATTCCCATTGGTGGTTTCTGTGTTTTTGGAGCTTCCCAGACCTGTCTGTTTAGATTGTTCAATACTGTTTTGAACAAACTGATTTTGAAATAACTGATTAGCTCCATGATTTCTTCTGGGATACGGTTGGTTGGGTGGAAGACAGTGGATTGTCTGACTGATTCTATTGCTTTCTGAATTTGTATGGTTAAGTTATTTATTGCTGTGTCAATCTCTTCCTTTTTGCTGATATTGGACACCGGATCAATATGATCGGGAAGAACCTTGGCTAACCTATCCCACGGTATGAATGTGTGTGATCAATTAGATAGTCCTTATAAGGACTGTCTTAAATGGGCGAAGCAAGAATGCTTTTCATCTTTCCCGTTATCTGTACAGGACAGTGTAGGGACAAGGTGTTATTCAGCTATTAAAGCGCTGATCATGGCAGGAGGGTAGCAGCAATAGCCGAGCCTCAGTTAGAGGCTCGGCTATTGGCTACATTGGCTGCAGCATTGCCATTCATTACCATCCCAAGGTTTAGTCCTTCTCCAGTTCAACTTCCTCAATTAGATAGTCCTTATAAGGACTGGCTTAAAGGGGCGAAGCAAGAATGCTTTTTCATCTTCTCCGTTATCTGTAGAGGGTAGTGTAGGGATAAGGTGTTATTGAGCTATTAAAGCTTTGATCATGGCAGGAGGGTAACAGCAATAGCCAAGCCTCAGTTAAAACTTCATTGGCTACAGCATTGCCATTCATTACCATCCCGGAGTTTCATACTTCTCCAGTTCTACTTCCTAAATTAGATAGTCCTTATAAGGACTTAAAAGGGGCGTAGCAAGAATGTTTTCATATTCCCCGTTGTCTGAAGAGGACAGTGAAGGAAAGGGGTTATTGAGCTATAAAGCTCTGATCTTTTCATGATCAGAGCTTTAATAACAGCAATAGCCGAGCCTCAGTTAGAACTTCATTGGCTACAGCATTACCATCCATTACCTTCCCTGGGTACCAATTTTAGTCGCCTCGTATGACAAGCATTAGCTACATTGGTGCTTTTTTTTCTTAAGTAAAGCAAACTCTAAAAATTAGGACGATCCCTAGACCACTCCATAGTGGCCGAAAGACCGTCCAACTCAGCGTTGGCTCCACTCGGTGATGAGGCTCTCCCCACCACCGAGCAGAATCGCTCATATTCCGGGGAAAAGTATCCACCGACAAGGCTCCTCTCGAGCCACGCCGGAGAACACCCTCCCCAGAGACTCAGAATGCTTTCTCAGGGCAAATCCCCCGAAATCAGCTCCCTCACCGGGAACTGAATTCCGGAAGAAACCTGAGAGAGCGAAATCTCGAAACTCAGCGTCCATTTAGTCGCCTCTTACGACATGCCTGGATTTGCATTGGTGATACTTAAGTAAAGCCAATCTCTAAAAATTAAGACGATCCCTAGACCACTCAATAGTGGCCGAGAGACCGTCCATCTCAGCGTTGGCTCCATTCAGTGATGGCCTTCCACCCACCACTGAGCAGAACCGCTCAAATTCCGAAGAAAAGCATTCACTGACAAAGCCCCTCACCGGGCCGTGCCGGAAAACACCTTCCCCGGAGACTCAAATTGCTCCCTTAAGAGAGCGAACTCAAACGAATCTCAGCGTCCAATTAGTCGCCTCTTACGACATGCTTGGATTTGCATTGGTGCTTTTTTTAAGTAAAGCCGACTCTAAAATTTTATTAGGACGATCTCATCTCTAGACCACTCCATAGTGACCGAATACCGTCCAACTCGGTGATGGCGAACCCCCCGCCACCGAGCAGAACCGCTCATATTCCAGGGAAAAGCATCTGCCGACAGAGCCTCTCAGCGGGCCGTGCCGGAGGACACCTTCCCCAGAGACTCAAAATATGTATGCACTCCTGGGCAAAACCTAAGCCCCCCCCCCCCCTCACCGGGAGCGAAATTCCGGAAGAAACCTGAGAGAGCAAAGCTCTTCATCCATTTAGTCGCCTCTTACGACACGCATGGATTTACGTCGGAGCTATTCTTATCCCGGCAACCACACGGGGCTCCCTTAATTAAATTCTTAAGTTCTTAAAAGAACTGGTCGATGGACTGAGTCCTTGACTCTTTATCTATCCCATCATCTGAATGAAGAAAATCTGTGTGGAAGGAGTGTTATCGGGGTAAAAGCTCCAGTCATGGCTGGGTAACGGGCAATAGCCGAACCTCAGTTAAAACTTCATTGGCTACAGCATTGTCATTCGTTACCGTAGAAGTCCTAAAAAGGACTTTTTTTCTCACTACGCCACCCCTTAATTAGATATTAATTATTTATCAATATATTATAATAAAAAAGGTGTATCAAGAAAATATTAAAATTTGAATTAAATTTTTAATTTAATTAATTAGATTTAAACATACTGTGAAAATAATATAGTTACATTTAGATTATTTTTGAATTATAAAAATATTAAAATAATACATACAACTGCACAAGCCAATAACAATGAAAACAAATTTTGATTATCACGTATCGTAATTATTCATTTAATATTTATTGTAAATTAGCATTGTTTCATTAAATAGAAGAGAGTCAAAATAGCTGCTTACTTGCTAATTGATTAAGGATGTAGCCGTTTTTCTTTCTTTTTTTTTCTGCGAAGAATTTCATTTATTTTATCAATATTCAAAAAAAAGTTTCAATAAACTTTAAATATGACATCCAATAATTCTACATTAAGTTATTTTCAAAACGACAATCGATTTCTCTCTGTAGTGAAATTAATTTGATCGACTTTCGATACCAAAGTTGGTTTCATAAAATATCTAAAGACTTTTTTTATATGTTCTTTTATACCTGATTTCTTTTAATTGCTTAATTTAAATGATTAATTATATTTATTACTGAAGACTAAAAATTTAAGATTTTTTTATACACCTTTTTTCTTATATTATACTTATAATTAATAAAATGAAAGAGAGAAAGCCGATTGGTAGCGGGATAGAGAGAATCGACCGTGAGATGCGGTAGTTAATACCCTTGGAGGGTAATGGATGGCAATGCTCTAGCCAATGAAGTTCTAACTGAGGCTCGGCTATTGCTGTTACCCTCCTGCCATGATCAGAGCTTTAATAGCTCAATAACACCTTATCCCTACACTGTCCTGTACAGATAACGGGGAAGATGAAAAGCATTCTTGCTTCGCCCCTTTAAGCCAGTCCTTATAAGGACTGATTGGTAGCATCGTGTTTGTATGTTTTTTCAAGTTTATTTGGTTAAAACGAATGATTATGAAAAAAAAAAAAAAAAGACAAGATGAATCAGTGACTTATGAATTATTGTCTTTATCTTTATAAGGCCTTCATTTCTATTGTATTTTCTCTTAGTGACATAAAATATCTGTCTTCTTTGTGCAGAAACGTATTGCACATTTTGTTTTTGTCGATGTTGAAGGTTGAATCGTGCACCTTTCTTGCCATCAACTTCATTTATCTTTTGATTAGATCAGCATGCAGCTAGGGAAATAATTTCACATAAGACGTAAGCGAAGTGAACTCAAACTTAAAGGTTTAACTTTCTACATCAGGTGACAAGATACTCGAGAGTTTTAATTTCAAAGATGAAGTTATAGTTTCAAAATAAATAGTAATTGTTTAATTGAATTTGTTACGTTGATAATGTTCCCCGGAATTTTCCTAGTGAGGCAGTGAATGATGTATCTTCCAAATATGACTAAATCAAGGCCTTAAGCAGATGATAGATTCACCCCAACCTTCTTAAGTACGGAATCATACTTAAAAAAGTTGGGGTGAATCATACATACCCGCACTGCGCGCAGATATTCCCAGAAAACAAAGAGAGAGAAAAAAAGGATACCCATAGAGGTAAAGATCCGTGAGGTACTATGAGAGAATTCTCAAGAAAACGCTCCTTCCTGCATCTCTAAAGTATTATTCGGAAGCAAACACTTCTTCATAAAGAGAAAGAAGAAAAGTTCGGCTCCCAGAATCATCTGCTTGTTCTTTAGACAGAATTGGTTGGCCGAGTGGATATTGTACCTACATGATGCTTATGAACAGCTTTAAGTGGTAGGTGAATTTTATTGTGCGGTGTGAAGCTACAACACTGCTGGTTTGAAAAAAAGTTCCATGTTTGGTTGCCAGAACAGAATTTTCGGATTACCTAATAGTCTAAGGTCCTAAAAGTGACGTACTACATGATGACAGCCTTTCATGAGTAAATTAAAAAAAAAAAAAAAAAAGTTACAAGTTAGAAAGTTGGCAACGAGAGCCAGCCAAAAAAGGTATCAAAAAACAAGACATTTTCTTAGCCAAATGTTAAGGCATTTTAATCATTCTGAAAGATATTTTCTTCGGAATCATTAGCCTCTTGTAAATAGTTTTAAATTTATAAAGCTTTGTATTATCTCTATTTTATTGCTATAAGAACGACAATAGGCCTAACATTCAATTTCCATTACTTTAACAGGTTTAAGATCTCCGATTACCGTTGATGGGGGTTGTCATTATAGGAACTCCGGGTAGCACACGAGGGTCACAAACTAAATTTCGGGAATAGACACACCAGAGTAAGGCAACTATATTCTCCTAATTAATAACAGAAGTTTATTGGGGGTGTGGCAAGGGATAGAAATGCTCTAGGCTGTTTTGAACCTTCAACTCAATCAGGGCATGTTTTTTTTGGGGGGAGGGAGATTGTTTTAATCCTCTAGTAATTGTATCTACAATTTTTGTTCTGCCAAGAAGGAAAATATTTAAATTTAAATATCCTTAATTTTAAGTGGCATATTTATTTTTCAAAATAGAAAAAAAAAGAGAGAGATAAACTTAGCATTTAAGAAGGTTGATATACCTAAATATCTTTTTGTTATTAAATAAAAATAAATTTGGAATGAATAATGGTTATAATTAATATTTTATCTATCTAAACTTTTTATTGTTATTTTTAAATCGCCAAATAACAGAGTAAAATTAATTATATACAAAGAAAAAAATACAGCACTTTTCATTATCTGGTAATATTAGCATGGGTGAGTAGAGGCTCTTCCCCCCCCCCCCCTTCTTTTAGAAAGTGCCAACAGCACATTTGGCAGTTAAATAACATATTAGTTTGTTGATGTATTAATGGAGAAAAAATCATATTATATCAAAATTCAATACTAGAAGAAGATAATCACGTCGGTTTTGAAGATTTACATAAACTTAAATAAAATATTAAGTATTTATTTTAGAATTTTCCATATATCCGGAAAAAAAGCACCTGTTCTATCTTTTTCGTTTAAATGCTAAGTGGAGTCTGTTATAGTGAACCCTTGGGAGTCTATCAACCTATTAATAGAGCAACTATTACTATACCGTACCTTAATCAAACCTAATACTTACCACCATCTTATCAGCTACAAGAAGTGATGACCTTGAATACATTCATAAGGAGACTGCTTTTCCAATACGAAGCGTTGAGTGTCATCCTTTATCGAACACAATTCTGCCTAACTGGACAATCGTGTTTCTTCCATCAATGTAAGGCGACGCGAACGCAACAACAGCGTCTCAGCCTTGAGAGGTTCTTTAGATCGACCGACTGGCACCTTAGCGGCTATGCACTACTTTATACTCGAAGCTTACTACCGGGAGGGAAAAATAACTCGAGTACTGTGTCCGCAGGAAGCTGAAAGAGAAAACCAGCTTAACAAGACCTCGCTCATTTCCCCCTCTTCCCTTCCCCCTGTCATCCCCTTCTCCTACTCTTCCAGTCATCTCTAAACGGGACATCTCTATGACGTCACCACACTACTACTTTCATACACACTGACAACTTCTTATCACTCAAACGATACACAGCTGGAAACTCTCGTCCAGACGAGAGACCGCGCGCGCGCGCGCTCCAAACAAAAGAAAACGACACCATTGAAGTGAGTTGTGCACGTGGTAAAAGACCGTTCCATAAAGGATGTTGCCTAAGTCCATACACACATACAGGAAGCAGCAGGGTGGGGTAACTTAATAACGGCTACACAACCGTGACCACATAAAATACTTTCTCAGAATAAATATAATTTCGATCATTGGATGTGACGTTGTCTGGGAAACGGTATTAGTTGAGTGAATAGCAGTTATCAACAAACACTTCAACCAGAACAGCCCACAATGATTTTTCCAAGAATGAAGGGTGTCGTGATGTAAGAGAGAACATCACAATGGTTCCACTCTATTAATTTTTCTTAGGTGGACGACTATAATCAATGGCAACACTCGATGTCACCAACTATCGGTCCTCGTTTAAAGTTTATATGTTTACTAACTTAATAATACAGTTTAAGGTTTCCTCAATAGCATTTTTAGTTGTTATATTGTTAATAGTTGAATGGTTTGTGAAACTATATCCAGCTATTAATCAATATGTCACGCGAATTTCTATGGCTTTAAATTCAGAAGAATGGCTGTAGTTATAAATTTTGATGAAATACAGGTTGGAACATGAAGACAGAAGCGTTAACAATGTTAAATGGCTGAAGAAATTATAACAGTAAAAGTTAGAAACAAGTGGAAGAGGAGAAAATCACTTGATGAAAACAAACAGAGGATTAGTTTAACAAACTTGACATAAGAGAGAAGCATAATTTCAACAACATCCCTAATATTTCTTGTCTCTCCATCAAGGTACTAAAATACCAATTGGTGAAATACATATGAATTCAATATTAGTTTTGCACTTTGTGCGAGTTATTGAGAAAATTATTGCAGGGTGGAGAACTATCTTATCCAGAAGTTACGCAAACCTCGAAGAAGTAAGTTTCTGGGATTTTTTTTTTTTTTTATTCTTCTCTATGTTTCAGACGGAAATATCTCCATATTCGACAAGGAACTTCGTGCTGGTTTTTGTAACTTTAATCGTTTGAAGACACTCAGTTACTTGGTCTTGGGCGGTGGATATAAGGACTTGAAGCTCTAATTATTTAACAAGTAGAACACCAAAATAGCATAAAATTTTTCTGAAATAATAATTGGGTGATTTATTTTTTAGGGTCTAAGACGTTAAAGTAATCGTCTGTTGCAATTAACCATAAAGAACATCTTTAATTAAATTTTCCTATTTACATTATCCCAAATTCACAAATCCTTATAGTCCTTATAAGGACTGGCTTAAAGGGGCGAAGCAAGAATGCTTTTCATCTTCCCCGTTATCTGTAGAGGACAGTGTATGGATAAGGTGTTATTGAGCTATTAAAGCTCTGATCATGGCAGGAGGATAACAGCAGTAGCCGAGCCTCAGTTAGAACTTCATTGGCTACAGCATTGCCATCCATTACCCTCCACGGATATTGGATTGAATGAAACAATCACCGCATCTCACGGTCGATTGATCCCACTTCCAGCCAAATTCACAAATAGAATAAAATGCAAATTCACAAATAGAATAAAATGCAAAATTTATGTTCTAATATTTTTTTCAGTAATTGGTGTGAGAATTGATTTTATCATAACTTTTTTAATAATTAATTAAATTAAATTTAAATAAAATATACCATCAGAAACTTTTAATTTCACATTTGTTTTATTAGATTTTTATTTTTTTAATAATTTATATTTTGATTCAGCGCGCGCGCAATACAGCTGTTGGAAGATTGTTGTTCTGACGAAGAAGATGCGCGCTGCTTCTTAATCAAACAATCCAGCCATTTGCTAAACCATTTCGTATGATATTCTGCATGTGTAGTAACAAAGTTTTCCGTTTTAATTGCTCTGTCGGGACTCGATTACCCATTAGTTATTCTATCCGTCGTCTCCACTGGCTGTGCATTACGTTACTCTTCACCACAATTTCGAAATTTAATTTAATCCCTATTCTACAATTCACATATTATTCGAGTGTCATTTGAAACGGGGTATTGAAATTCAAATAATTAACTTTAGCAATGACTTTCAATCATTTTAAGTAAATCCTGTCTCATATTAGGCTGTTCTAATCGCCATGGAGATCTACCTAGGTTAGAATATTTAAACTGAAATTTTATTCGTTAGATAGACTGGTCGCGCCATCTACTTGTAGATAAGTGAACTATTAGGCCATCTATGATCTGAAATTGTATACGCTTATAGCATAATTATGTACTTTGCAACATTTATTTATTGACAATAGATAAGTCGTCTGTATTATACAACGTGTTAACCTTACAGAAATTGTATCTGTAGGTAAACACGCCTTACAGTATTCGTTAACAAACGTGGAGATACTAATCCATCCACACCCACCCATCCACCTACACAAGAGTTCAAGGACTTGAATGAAATACTTCTCTTATAGTAAGTATTCATCATCGTAACCAGTAGATTATGTGAAAATTGAAAAGACTAAAACAACAATAAAGAAACTAAATTAACAACGAAGAGTCTAAATCAACAACAGATTAATAATAATGCAAATGAAATCTAAATTAATAATGAATAAAAATAGAAAATCATTAGTAACAAAAGATATTGTTAGGGCGTTGTCATAGCAACTTGTTGCTATAGCAAAACGCACATTG
Source organism: Typopeltis vanoorti (assembly GCF_054136105.1). NCBI lineage: Eukaryota > Metazoa > Arthropoda > Arachnida > Uropygi > Thelyphonidae > Typopeltis > Typopeltis vanoorti. The sequence goes on along the minus strand of NC_143551.1, from coordinate 78,948,877 downwards.
TTGGGAACACGCTAATCCCAAGATGAGCATTCTATGTAAATATCATGATATTAACATCGGTTTTTAGAATAAAAGTACCTCATACAAATCCTGATTTATGTCATTTACTAACGGGTCTGTAAACTCTGCGTGTACTGCACATTATCAGAATGTTTTGCCGACACTTTCTTGAAAGTCACATCTGCCAAACAAAAATTCGATAACAAAGAAAGACAAAATCGAGTTATTTCCTTCATTAATATCGCACCCCAACATCTCATTGACATTTACGAGTCTGTAATTGGTCTTTGTGATTCGCTGTTTGGGAATAAAATAAGATTATTTCTCGCTATGTGGAAACTGGATATTATTTAGATGGCCTACAATGACCTAAGGGACAATATATTACCAAAGGGACCGCACACGTGCCCATGCCATTGGCAATCAACCGTGATACGACACAGACAAACGAAGCCAGCCATAATTATCACTGACTGTCGACCTATAATAAGATGGGGCTGTTTGTCATCGAGTTTCTCTATCTCCACCAATTGACGCACTGCAGGGGGGGGGGGAGAGAAGGAAATAGATCGCAAATTAAGAACAAACAACTTTAATAAGATCGTAAAGGTCAGTGGTCGAAAGAAGTAATTTTTTTTTCTTTGTCTTTCGCTTTCGCAACGGTGATCCTTGAAGCTTCCAAGACATCTTTTGTGCGCAAAGACTTGATGGATCCCCCCCATCTTCCCTCCACACTTGAATTATTCAAAGGGAAATGGAAACTACTGACAGCACGCATTCTTTTCTATGTTTCTGTGCTGCATACAGACCATCCCATCTCTGTGTGTTCTATCTGTATGATAATTTTGCTTGTCTCAGTCCCCTATATAAACATTTTGCTAGCGAGAGAGAGATTTGGAAAGAGAGAGAGAGAGACAAAAGGAATTTTGTCCCTGTAGGTCGATATGGTAAACACTATGAAAGCTTATGATAGATTAACATTCCACTTCAATTCTTTGTATAATTGCTTCGGAGCTAGCCGGCTGACTGAAATTTTCATTTAATTTTCTCATCGATATTATAAATATTATCTACAAACGTCATCAGTGAAATTAAAAGTAAATGCTAATTAAAATTATCCACACTGTGAAGGATCGGAACAATAGCGTTCTTCCCTTACGGGTTTGGGGATTTCTGAAACGCCCTCAGTTACGACAGAGGATGCTGTTCAAGAGCTCTTTATCTTACCCGAAGATCAAAGATCTTCCGGTTGTGTTTGAATAAGACCATAGGCTCAAATATCACAGCTTTTTTTTTTTAATTTTTATATAGAAGTGTCAAAGGATGAGTCATTTATTACTCCTTTCAATATCTAAAGAAAACATATAAGTGAAAAAAAAAATTTAATTATGATTAAAGAATTTTTTTTCATATGCCCAAAATGTTATTTTCTTGTTTTAATAATAAATAATAGTTTTAATAAAAATAATAATTATTAACAGTTAAATAAATAAAAAAGTTTTTAGGAATGTTCATTCCAGGCTATAAATGTGACTGCATTGAATTATAAGTTATAATTTTTATATAATATATATTTTTTATAATATATTATAATATATATTTTACTTGCTATATTTTTACTTGCTCTGGAAATCCTACTCAAAACAGAATAAACATGGTGCTTTATTAAGACAATTCAGAACTCCAATGAGCGGCGTGGTTGTCTCACACATGAAAATAAAATCACAAATGAAAATCATCTGCCACTTAACGACAGTCACAAACATCCATACCCACTGCAGGTTTTTTTCGAATTCTCAGCCTATTGAGTGGAGAGGGGATACGCTAACCACTCGGCCAATAAGGTCATCCTTGTTTGTTTCATTGGCCATCAGACACAAATCAATTCGAATATGAGTTCGAATTTTCAAGGATGAGAGGAACTTTTCTCGTTCTCTACTTTCTCAACTTCGGTTGCTGTAGATAATCTCATATTGACAAATGGGATTATTATATGGCAATCACATTTTTTCCTTTTCTAAAGAGACTCAACCATCACGGGAATGCCTAAATTTAATAGGCATCATAGAAGGAAGGCATCGCAGAGATGCCTTCCTTCACGGACTTAGTTGCCTGTGTGTTAACTTTAAACAACTGGATTCACTTTAGGGATTTTTTTTTAAAAAAAAATTGTTTTCAAAATAAAGCAGAAATTATGCAAAAAACTTACGTTAATTGCTTTTTTTAGTGTTTTCCATTGATTTTTTTTATATATATTTCAGAACACTACAATGAAGAAAACCAATTTAGTATATTACAGTTTCATTATGTCTTATTTGTCTATAACACTGTTTCTCAAAGTGTGGTACGCGTACCCCCGGGGTACATGGTAATTTTCGGCTATGCATCATTAACTCATGAATCATTATTAAGAACAAAAAAAAAAGAATTATTTTAAACGTATATATTTCTCAATCAATTGTATATTACGTATGAATTCTCCTACTCAAATTGTGATAACTGCTTTGTTTGAATAGTTTGCAATTTCGCGGGAGATCACTCGTGAATCTTCGTTCAGCTTCGTATATGAACGTACATTGCGAGCCTGCAACAACGCGAAAAGCGTACGATAGCAACTGATAAAAAAAAAGAAGTAATTATATGAATCATGAAAGCAAACCAATAAATCAGTGATAGACAGAATAAAGCCAGATTGCTCCCTCGAAGCTGTGATCATCAAGTAAAACTTGTCATACTTCGGACATATTATGCGAACAAACAACAGTCTAGAGAAGATGATGATGCTTCCTAGAGCTGATGGAAGGCAGGAGAGGAGGAAGACCAAGAATTAGATTGGTGGATGGAGATAAAGAAGCAGCTGGAATGCGCCTAGAAATTCTGAAAGATATGGCCAGGGACAGATCTGAATGGAGAGAGAGCGTATGTTCATAGAATCACCAGGAGTCGAACACGACTCGATGGAAAATAGTAACCATCACAACAATATGAATCATTAGTAGATGCAATTAAGACAGCCGAGCAGATAATAATCAATGTGCTTCATTATTTGATCCTATTAAAAATTTGTTGTTAGTTAAAATAACAATTAATAAGTTTGTATTACTTTTACAGTGATATAATGGCTTTAATAATGTACGGAAGTTATAATACCTATAATAAATATTATATTGTAATTTTTTTATTTAAATTAAGGGGATATTAAATCCCACATTGTTTTAAAACCGAATAAGAAACTCAAAGATTGGAATCAGAGAGTTTAATGCCGAATATAGCAAACTATAAAAGTATCGGCGATTACTAGATTTAATATCTAGTAATCGTCGGGATTTAATATCCCCTTAATTTAAATAATGTTTATATGGCCGAAATGAAGCCGATTAGCTCTTTATATTTAAATAATTTTTTTTAGTTTTCAAATTCTTAAGTATGGATCATTGGTTAAAGACTGGATTTATAAAACGCACGAAAGAGAGCAATATAGAAGATACAAGTAGCTGTAAGCAACAAGAAAACGTTGATTAGTATCTGGATCAAATGAAATTGATAAGGGTGTGTCGTCTGACATTTCTAAAGAACCAACTAGGAAGAAGATGAAAATACTTCTAAGTACGATATGAATTACTTGAAATGTAGATTTTCATGGACGGGAAATGAAGAGGAACCTATTCCATTATGTGTCATTTGTGGTGAAACTTTAAAAAATGAAAGCATGAAATCATCTAATTTAAATCGCTATTTTCAATCGAAACATAATGAATACAAGGACAAACCTGTAGAATTTTTTTCAAAATAAATTTAGAACAATTTAGAACTAGCTTCTGATGGTGTCCTAAAAATAAATACAACGAGAATACGTTGCCATCATTTTGGCTACAAATACAGAATCAATTTCTCGAATTAACAGATAAAGCTCTAAGATTCATTTTTCTATTTCCAAGTTCAAATCTGTGCGAAGTTGGATTTTCGGCCCTTGTAGATCTATAATGCGATTCCTCTTCTTCGTCTTAATATCTACAAGGGCCGAAAATCCAACTTCGCACAGATTTGAACTTGGAAATAGAAAAATGAACCGCATCTGAGATTGAAATTAACAACTATAGAGTCAAATTTTGCTGAAATTTTATCTCACCATAAGCAATTTCACTCGTCTAGAGGATAGTTCATGATGATTTATCATCAACTATCCTCTAGTTGATGATAAATTATTTAAATTAAGTAAAAATTTATAGTATCTTTATAAATTTTGTTCTATTAAAAATAAATCATTTTTTTTTGTTTACATGTACATCTAAATTCAAATAAAATAAACATTTACAATGAAATATACTTTTTTTATTATTATTTATTATTATTATTATTTTGATAAGGGGATACTTGGTAATAATGAAAATTTAAGAACGGGTACACGGATATCTGAAGATTGAGAAACACTGCTCTATAATAACAATGATGAAGGCCAACTGCTAGAGTCAAGAACTGGAATATCAGTGCCATCTATAGATATGACAGTGAACTACAATATATATTTTCTACTCTTATAAGTGTGGGGGGTGGGATTATTAAAATACAGATTATTTTTACTGGCATAGGAATGTTGCGTCGGAGGTCAAGTGCAACCTTTAGTTGCGTGTGTGTTTTGAATGTTGGATTCATTTTGTCTGTCGATACGTTAGCAAGCTATGCCTTAACTTGGCTGGAAAGACTTTATTCAGATCTTGTATTTTTGCCTGACAGCCTGTTATATATTGAAGTCGGACTCAAAATTCTGTGCACTGCATAAATATTCTGAATTCTTCACTGACTTTTTAACTTCGAGTTTTTTTTTTTAAGGGAAGAGGGAATTTTGAGGAGTGGGAGATATCAGTTTTTTTGTGATAATCATATTTTATTTTTATATTTCAAACAAACTTGATCAAATGCATTATTACTTTAACAACGTGCTATTATTATTTGAGCTCTTTTATCATCTCCGAGATGTTGTTCTTCTAAAATTCGAGTTAATGTATATGGTACTAGTGTAGCGTAGTCAAATACACACTGACTTTAAAACAATATTTTTATTGATTGCTAAAATATTTACACATACAATAAACATCTTGTGTGACATTGCACCTTATAATTTTACTGCGTTCAGCACTAAGTGCTGCATTTTCTACATTGGATTTCAATTAAAATTTTTAATAATACTTTTTTTGCCTTTATATTATGTATTTACAGCACATGTTCTTCTAATATTAACAATGAAGATTATACAGAATTATTTGTATAATAATAATAATACTTTTTTTTAAAACTGTAATAACATTTTATTTATCATCATACAGAGTATTTACTTATATACAATAAAGTAAACTATTACATTTTCTGTTCAGTACAAATGCAGAATACACTGATTTTTTTAAATATAAATGCACGTAATTTTTTTAATATCAATATCATAGCTTATTATTATACAGCCTATTTACATATACACATTTTTTTAAATTTTAATATCAGTATCTTCATTGCTGTTATACACTTTACTGACTGTTTTGTTACATAATCTGCATTCTTTGATTATAAAAATTACGTGTAGATGAGTAAGGCAATTTTTAATCCCACTTACTTCGAAGCTTGGGTTAGCTTTTATGATGAGAGTGGGATTTAGCCTTCACTATTTGTATTGTTGCTACTGTTTATCTATGGGATGTAGGCATTGGATGCTAGTGATTTGTGATGTTTATATTAGTGTTAATGGTTTCTTAACTTTGTTGGCATATTTTCCAGAGTTCGTTTTTTAATGTTCTGTAGTTATCTACGTGTTTTAACTTTCTTGGTAGGTTGTTGAGTTGCGTGGGTATCTGATGTGATCTCACAAAAGTACCATATGAGTTATAATAAATTTAGTTTAATCCTTTATCCAAGTGTAAGTAAACAAAGTTTGCGCCTGAAAATATCTTCAGGACAGAGGTAAGGTGGTACATCCTATGTCAAGTCGCAGCAAAGGTGGACCAAGCTCTCATCACTCCTTATCTCACTATATCCCATAATTTAAAGCACATCTCCTTGCGGACATGTATACTGCTATGCATTAAGGGAAGGGCCACTACCCAGACTGGTTTCGAGCTTTGCATAGGTGAAGCGGGCTCTAAAAATAAGACGATCCCGAAAGATCGCCCAACTCAGCGTTGTTCCACTCAGTGACAGGCTCACCCCCATCACCGAGAAGAACTTTTCAGCATTGGCTCTATCCAGTGGCAGGCCTACCCCCACCACCAAGCAGAGCCATAATCTCTACGGTGGCCCAACTCAGAGACAGGCAAAAACCTACCCCCAAGCAGAGCCTCTCAAATTATCAGAGCCGCACCAGTTTCGACCTTTTTGAGGTCTCGTTAGCGGGAGCCAGACCCAGAGATGGTGACACTAAGGCAGAAGCAATGAAGAGGTCATATTTACCTATATGAGTTGCCAACCGGTGTGCCACCTTATTATTAAATTACTCTGGATTTAGAGAAAGATGTTGGAAGTTTATTTTGCACTTGGTTAGACTATAATAAATTTAGTTTAATCCTTTATCCAAGTGTAAGTAAACAAAGTTTGCGCCTGAAATATCTCCAGGACTGAGGTAAGGTGGTACATCCGCAAGGAGACGTGCTTTGCTTTATGGGAGATACTGATACAAAGAGTGATGAGAGCTTGGTCCACCTTTGCTGCGAGTTGCCAAGAGATGTACCATTTTACCGCAGTCCTGATATATTTTCAGGCGCAAACTTTGTTTGCTTACACTTGGATAAAGGATTAAATTAAATTTATTATAGTCTAACCAACTGCAAAATACACTTCCAAGAACCATATGAGTTGTTGAAGGGTGTGGGGATGTAGAGAGTTGTGTAGGTTGTGTTATACAATATGTGTCTCTGTTGTTTCGATAGGTGATGTTGAAGTAATTCCTTATTAATGTTATGTAGTGTTTCAAGTTTTTAATGCTCAGGATTCTGTGTGTCACCATATGCTGGTCGGATGTTGGTTTTGTTAGGTGGCTGTTTGATGTGTTTGCGTTGACTGTTATTCCGTATCTGAGTAGGGATTCGCAGATACCGTGAAATAGGAGTTTTTTTTATGTTGGATGGAATTATGTCTTTAACTTGGAAGAGTTTTGCTGCGATGATCAATAATAATAATAATAATAATAATAATAATAATAATAATAATAATGCCACTCATGAACAGAGCAGTACTATTGTTATTACTGTATATTTGTATACCTATTGAATACAAACGTGAACAAGAAAAGAAAATATTTTCGAAAACGTCAAAGATTGACATCTTGAGATGTGGCAGATTCTTAGAAGCGACCACGTGCTAATACTACAACATTTCCAGCTACAATGTCATGAGACAGTTCCGTTATATCCGGAATTTGTATAAACGTCAAAGATTGACATCTCAAGATGTCAATCTTTGACGTTTTCGAAAATATTTTCTTTTCTTGTTCACGTTTGTATTCAATAGGTTAATAGGAAAATTATCAACTTGAAGTCACTTAATTTTAGTTTAATTTTTGAAATAATAATTAAATAATAATATTAGAAAGCTCTTGAAAATTATACTTTTACTCTACTTTAATATTCTTAAAAATATAGTATATTTCCAATTTTAAATACTTTCTTTATACACCTTAAAATTTTAATTTTATATTAATACTTTAATTACAGGAGTAAAAATTTATTTGTTGAAAGAGTGGGTTAATTCAATGGAAACTATACTATGCAACCAAAGTGAGTGAATGTTTCTTATAATAAGTAATACCTCGCGATAAATAATGTAATACAAGATGCACTCATGAGCCAACAACATGTTTCCGAGCAAGAAGACTGGTCGGAAACCGCCGCTAGTAGCGCTATTCTGGTATACAGACTGTTCTCATAGACAACACCGGGTCTTCTGATCTCATTGAATACACCTTGACCGCCACTTCTCACCAGGAAAGTATTTCGGACAAGGTATGGCCCTCTATGATGACAAGGTGGCCTGATGGATCTGGACCATTCCCGAAAGACGATGATTTCTCTCTCACAAGGCTCACTTGCAAGAATATGACACAGACTATGTGTTTTAGGTAGAACCTCCGTAGCTCAGTCGGTATAGACGAAACCCTTTGGTTGGAAAGAACTGGGTTCGATTTCCGTCAGTGACGTGAGGAACCTTTATCTGGTCTCTTTCGATTAAAGGTGAGTTAGTCAGTCTCATACTTTTTTTTTAACCCGGAAACTCCAGTTTTTCGTCCCCTAGAACAGGCAAACTAGCCCTGTGAACATACGCATCTACAGACATAGAACACACTGGGAGGCGCAGGGCTAACCACTCTTGACTGCTAATTGCAGAGAAAGTATTTCGGACAAAGTGTTGCTCTTCTTAGTGGCAATGTGGCCAGATGGATCTTGACCACGTGATTCAGAGTTGCGGTTGCGAACTCCAAAAATAGTTGGAAGGTCGTGGGCGCTTAAGTGCTTGTAAGGACCACTGATGATGATGACGATGATGTATGTTTTAGGTTTAGTGGGACTTCCGATACCGTTGAATCCATGAATATTTAATATAATAATAATAATAATAAAATAAAAATAAAAATAAATAAATAAATAATAATAATAATAATAATAATAATAATAATAATAATAATAATAATTATTATTATTATTATTATTGAAATAAGAGAGCCAAAAGGCTTCACTTCGGCGATGCACAATTATTCAAATTAAGTGGATATAATCAAGTGAATAATTGTGCATCGCCGAAGTGAAGCCTTTTGGCTCTCTTATTTCAGTAATTCTTGGTGCCTTTTGCGATGTGACACCTCTTTTGGCAACTCGTATGGTAAAGTATGAATTCTGCATTGTTTCAACCTGAGTATTTACATCTGGGTCTGGCTCCCACTGACGAGACCTCAACAAAGGTCGAAACCGGTCTGGGTGGTGACCCCTCCCCCATAATGTATAACATCATACATGTCCGCTAGGAGATGTGTTTTACATTATGAGAAATACTAAGGACAGTGATCAGAGCTTACTCCACCTTCACTACGAGTTGTCCCTGTCATGAAAGGTTTGCTTATGCTTGGATCTGCAGAAACTTTTATATAGTTTCAATATTCAGCATGAAACTCTTGTAGTTTCTGTATTCGACTTTGAAATAACGTTCGATTCAATATCCACTTAATTTGAATAATAATAATAATTATTATTACTATAAAGGTGATTTATAGTCATATAAATGTATAGTTATCTGGTCATTTAAATAGAACGAAATAGGAAAAGTTAATTAGTCTTTTTCTCCCTTTTTTTTCTTTTTCTTTTTCACAATCGGTACTGGTGCTGTCTCACCGATTGTGCTCCAGACGTGCTCCTGAACTAACACTTTTTTCGTTATCATCTGTTTACTAAATTGTACTCAGCTGGCCATTTACAAACAGTCCCCCCCCACAAAAAAAGAAGATAAATATCTACCATCAAACTATCGACCTATTGCTCTTACATCAGTTTTGTCTAACGTAATCAAGAAGGTTATCAAGATTCAACTTCGAACCCCGGTGAACTGCCATCTAATTAGTGATCAAAAGCATGGCTTTCTCTAATATAGATCCGCAAGAAATCACCTAGTCTATATCACGGGCCTCTGAACTCATTCCATGGAAAGGTTTGGTGAAACCTGTGCCGTTGCTCTTGATAGAGTTTGGCATCGAGGACTTGTCAACAAGTTACCATCATTTGAACTACCTTCGTCCTTGTGTAAATGGATCGCCAGTTTTCTCTCTCAGATCGATCGTTACGTGTAATAAGGGATGTGCTCTCTCTCGAGACTTACCTGTTACTGAGGAATCTGTCATTTCACCCACCCCTCTTCCTAATTTATATAAACGACCTACTGTAATTCACTGCAAACCCTATTCATAGTTTTTCTGATGATATCACGCTCCACTCGTCCTACTCAATATCACAGGCATTGAAGAACTCAAACATCTCATGTTTCAAGGTCATCTGTAATAAGCTCCCTGAACACTGATCTCCACAGTATCCTTGATTGGGGTGAAAGCAAGCTAGTTAACTTCAGTGCTTCCAAAACGCAGTTTTGCTTGTTTTCTCGTAAAAAAAAAAAAAACTTAGACTTTCTGTACTTTCTTTGATAATGTCAACAGTCAAGACCAAGTCTCTCTTCTCAGATTGACTCTTACTCAACCATCCCTGGCACAGTCATATTATTTCGATAGTATCATCAGCTTCCAAAAAACTTAACATCGTTTTTCACTTAAGACGGTACTTTTCTTATTCTGTATAAATCCTAAATCCTGCTTTCCTTGGAATATTGATCTCATTTTTGGGGGTGGAGCATTTGAGATCTCCCTAACAATTCTGGATGCTGTTCAAAAAAGGGCATTTCGATTGATAAATGACACTTCTTTTACAGACTTTCTTCAGGAGCTTTTTCATAGAAGTCAGTGTATTTTCTCAGAGAATGTCTCATCTACAGATATTTCCACGGCCATTCTTCAGCAGAAGTAGCATCCATTATGTCCCCCATGTTTGTTAGAAGTACAGGAACTCCAGCAACAGCTGCTTAACATCCCATTGCAGCTGAACTACATACTCGCTGAACCTACTACTTTCAATCATCTTTCATTCCATCCACCTCAATTCTGTGGAACGGCCTCCTCCCTCCCGTGTGTATATATATATATATATATATATATATGGAAAAGTCTTTAAGTGATAGACGATTTCCGATTTTCTCACCGAGACCATTACCCACCTCAATACAGGATTGAAAAAAAAAAATCCAATGATTGGTCTCTAAGTAATAATCATTTTTTACATTTTCGTATTCTTTTTGGTACATATAAGACAGAAATCTAATCATGTATAATGTATTGAATTAAACTTATTTATAAATATATAAATAATAACTAAACTAAATGCAATTAAGAATTAAAAATATTTAGGAAGTATAATTATATTCTTTATTTTATAAAATAATTTAAGATATATTCAAAATTTTCTAAATTTAATGTATACCTTTTCGCACATCTTTTATTTTTAATCTTACTCTTAATACTTTAATTCGGTCATAAATTACGTTTGATTGTAGATGAGACTGAGTGGAAAAATGGCGGCTCGCGTGTTAGTGTTTTGTGTCGTGTGTTATTGATGGTGAATTGTGTATTTGACTGATAAGTTTTCAGAGATTTATGCTTATATTCATTAGTAATATCAGTTATTTGCTTGCCGCAATAAACAGGCATTTTACATTTTATTTCCCATACAAGGTAAGTCAACTGACTTCGCAAAGGCGATACGCTAGGCCTACTGCCATTAGTGTCGTTGTTGTATTTTAACATCTTGTTGCTAGTTGACGCGCCTATGCTTGATATTGCTGGTAGTCCTTTGCGGCTGCGGGATATTTTACAAAAACTTCTGCTGGCAGGTCTTTAGACCTGCGGGATATTTTATTAACGCACATACGCAACTAAATCGATATGAGCGTGCCTGACCTGGACGTATTTGCTGATCTGCTCGAAAGAGAGCCAGCTCTTGAACTCATTGATAAACTACAAAAGAAGTTCAAGTTGACATGGCCTACTAGCATGATTGACCCCGACACTATTATTGAGTCACTCGATAAAAAGCTAGCACTCAGTTTTATTAAAAAGCTCCTCAAAAAGTTTGAACGGGATTGGCCCGGCTACTTAAATTTGTATTCCTCACCTGAAGTTGAAGTTGAGGAAAATGAAGACTCCCCACAAGTGGAGGAAAAACTCAATCTAGTTGTCTCTACCTCTAATCCTTCTGATCAAGAAGAAACTCACGCACGTAAGAAGAGAAAAATTCTTGCTGCTGAATCAACAAATGTTGTTGGTATGGAAGAGGATGTTCCCATTTCAGATCCCTCTGTTTCCCACAATGAAAAGGTGCCACCGATTATCCTAAGGGAAAAGCAGAGATGGACAACACTCAGAACCATCATGGCAAATTCACAAATTCATTACACGTCTGCTAAAAATGCAGACGAGGGAATACGAATTCAGCCCACCACGGTGGCTGACTATAGAAACCTTACAAAGGAACTGGATACTAGAGGAACCCAATATCACACATTTTCACTTGCCTCTGAAAAAAATCTGAAAGTAGTCTTACGAGGAGTCTCTGAGGATATTGACACAGATGAAATAGTTACTGACCTTAACCTACAGGAACTACCCCCCATAAAGGTCACTAGAATGTTTAGATCAAATAAGACACCTATGCCTTTAGTCTTAGTAGAAATTCATAACATCTACAAAGACATTTATAATTTAAAATCAATCTGTGGACTCAAAATCACCACAGAACCATTGAGAAAGAAATCATCTTCTGGGCAGTGCCACCGGTGCCAAAAATTTGGCCATGCCCAGAAGCTATGCAAAGCTCAGTTCAGATGCGTAAAATGTGGCGAGAATCACCCCACAAACACCTGCGCCAAGCCAAAAACCACCCCGGCTAAGTGCGCTAATTGTGGGGGTCCCCACCCTGCTAATTATAGAGGGTGTATGCATCATCCCAAAAACAGATGGAATGATCCCAGTCATCAATCTACCTCGTCATCTAATGCGAGAGTTCCTGAAGCTCAGGCTACTCAGTTCTCCAAGAGTGAGAACATGACAACTGGTGCTCGCCCATCATTAACTGAGCCCCTTAAGAAAACGAATCTTCAACATCAAGTAAGAACATATGCTGATGTGGCCCGCTCCAAACAGATAGTACAAACCCAGAACCGGAATACTCCACACTCAAATCTATCAGCTGTTATCACCTCTTCTCTTGCAAACATGCTCCAGGATTTCAGCAACTCAAATCCATCCTTAAGTGTCACAAAAAGATTCCTACAGCAAACCCAATCCATATTATCTGCACTCTCTGATGCATAGGAAAAAAATCGTCCCAAACTCTCTTAGGATTATCGGTTGGAATGCCAACGGTATAAAAAACAAACTATTAGAAATCCAGGAATTTAATAATAGATACAACCCAGATATACTGCTAATTAATGAAACTCACCTGAGGCCTGCTGACACCCTGAAAATCAGAGGGTATCAGATTTACAGAAACGACAGGCTTGGGTATAGAGGTGGAGGTACAGCCACTCTTATCAAAAGCTATATCAATCATCACTCAATAACCAACCCTACTACCACCAACCTCGAAATCACAGGAATCAATGTTCTCACAAACTCAATTGGGAACCTCAAAATTTTTTCTGCTTACAACCCTCCATTAAAGACATTATTGACCTCAGATCTGGATGCCATCCTTGGAGTAAAAGGACCGATCATCATCGCTGGAGACCTCAATGCAAAGCATCCTGCTTGGAACAGTAAATCCACTAACAAAAATGGTCGTATCCTTTCTAGCTACACAGGATTAAACCATGCTGTTGTGGCTGGACCTACCGAACCAACTCATCTCAGTACATCTGGCACTGCTGACATCTTGGATATAGCCATCCTGCAAGACATTAAACTACAGTACAGCCTTACATCACTAAACGAGCTGTCGTCGGATCACAACCCAATTCTACTGCAATTGGGAGAACAAGAATGCCTGTCTCCTCCTCATTCAGGCATATCGTCGGAGAGATTGTCTAAAGCACTTCGGGATCAAATAGGACCCGTCCCACACATATGCACACCAGAAGATGTGGATTCTGCAGTGACTAGCCTCACCCAACAGATTAAGTCCGCTATAATGGTTGCAACCTTCCAGAAACCTGTTCCCAAGCCTGATCGTTTGCCTGAGGACATTATGGACCTGATCAGAGAGAAGAACAGAGCTAGGAAGAGATTTCGTAACACTCGCGCTCCTCAGGATAAGACAGTGCTTAATAGATTGAATGGAGCAGTAAGAGATGCACTTAAAACGCATAGAAACGAAGTTTGGGATAAAAAGTTAGCCTCTATCTCACCTATTGATCACTCTATCTGGGGCCTACTGAGAAACATCAAAAACAAAAACAGATCCCTCCCCCCTATAATCTCAAACCAGGGCCTAATCCACACAGATGCAGATAAGGCAGAAGCCATACTTAAAAATCTTGAGGATCAGTGCAAACCATCTTATAACAACATTGATTTCAATCATCTGTATAAAATCCACAGACAGGTTAGACATGCACTAAACCTCCCGGATACCAGTGCTGATCATATTGCACCCGCATCACCTGTTGAATTATATGATATTATTAAAAAACTTAAGAACAATAAAGCTCCTGGACCAGACAGCATCTCAAACAGGGTGATCAAGCTGCTGCCTCGAAAAGCTATAGTGCATCTGACCAGTATAATAAATGCAATCTTAAGACTTCACTATTTTCCTTCCACCTGGAAACTGGCTGATGTGATTCCTATACATAAGCCAGGCAAAGACCCACACTTACCGCAGAATTATCGTCCAATCAGTCTCATCTCCAACCTGGGTAAGATTGCAGAGAAGGTCATCCTCTCACGACTCCAAACCTCAATAAATGACCTAAACATCCTCCCTAAAGAACAGTTTGGTTTTCGGCAACACCATAGTACTACCCAGCAAATCCATAGAATTGTGGAATATATCATCACCAGCTACAACTGGCGCCAGTACACAGGAGCTGTTTTCCTAGACCTATCTAAAGCATTTGATAAAATCTGGCATTTTGGACTCCTGCACAAACTTATCTCAGCCGGCATCTCACTAAAAATGGTTCATCTAATCCGTTCATATCTTCAGAATAGAACAATGCAAGTTAAAATTAACGGTTCTATATCGTCCCAGCGCCATATCTTTGCTGGAGTGCCACAGGGATCTCTACTGGCTCCATTGCTGTTTTCTGTATACATGTCAGACATCCCTCACAATCCGATGACTTCCATTTTAGCGCTGTATGCGGACGATACGGCAATACTAACCAGATCCCTCAGACCCCACTTCGTTACTAGAAAGCTTCAAGAAAACATTCTAAAGCTGGAGGGTTGGTTCTCTAGGTGGAGATTGGAAGTCAACCCCCTGAAAAGCTCAGCGGTTCTTTTCTCAAAAAGGCCAATGTCTCCTGCAGGAGATGTGTTACTATTCAATACTAAAATTCCCTGGCAGACAGAAACAAATTACCTGGGTGTAATTCTCGACAAAAAGCTATCTTTCAACCAACATATCAAGTCTGCATGTGCAAAAGCATCTAAAGCCATAGCTCAGATTTACCCGCTAATTAATAGAAATAGCAAGCTCAGCAACAGAATCAAATTGCAACTTTACCAGATGACGATTCGTCCCATAATCACCTATGCCTCTCCAGCCTGGAGCCACACCTCTAACGCTAACATTATCAAGATTCAGCGTGTGCAGAACAAGTGCTTGAGAATGATTCTGAACGCCCCGTGGTATGTTAGAAACAGCCAGCTCCATAGAGACACAAATATTCCATATATTCTCTCTTATCTGCAATCCTTAGCTTCCAAGTTTTTTCTAAAGACGTCCACACACCCCAATGATTTGATTCAACAAGCTGCAGCATATGAGCCAACGGACATATTCAAATATAGAAGACCAAAAACTATATTAGCCTCCTATAACGATGCATAATCTCCATGCCCATTCAGGGCGAGCAAACTGCTCGTAAATTTTACCCTCACTGTAACCACGACAGATAGCGGGGAATATGAAAAGCATCTTGCTTCACCCTTAAAGACATAAATGTCAATTGTCAATTGTCAATACGTTTGATTGTAGTGATTAACTTAGAGACCAATCATTTTTTACATTCTAGTTTAAGGAAGTCAATGTGTTTTCTCATAGAATGTCTCTTCTACAGATAATTCCTCGGCCATTCTTCACAGAAGTAGCATCCATTATGTCTCCCATGTTTGTTAGAAGTACAGGAACTCCAGCAACAGCTGCTTAACATCCCATTGCAGCTGAACTGCGTGACCTAATTAAAGTATTAAGAGTAAGATTAAAAATAAAAGATGTGCGAAAAGGTATACATTAAATTTAAAAAATTTCGAGTATATCTTAAATTATTTTATAAAATAAAGAATATAATTATACTTCCTGACATCACTGTCCCTGCTTATTGGAAGCCAGAAGGGACTTGAAGAATTCGATATTTAGTCACCGAAGAGAGTTTACGGACTATAAGAATAAATAAAAAATATATATCCAATTAATAAAAAAATAGAAAACACAGTTATTACTTTTCCGCCCCTTATTAAATAATTAATAACTTATCGCATGTACGAATCTCTGTATTTGTCTTATGCAAATATCAAGATCGTTATATTTAAAAGCATGTTTGAGAGTATTTAAAAGATTGACTAAAACTCAACGTCTTCTTTGTTTTGTTTTGTGAAAAGAAGTTTAATTTTCTGTATAAAATTATATAGTATTTTAATTCATAAATAAAATAATAAATTTATTCATAAATTTATTTATGAATTTATTATAAATAAATTCATAAATAAATTCATAAATAAAATAATAAATTTAAAGTTTTGAAGACTAATAATAATAATAATAATAAATATAGCACAGACCAACATACTAAAATGCAAAAATGATTATAAGTTAGAGACCAATCATTGCATTTTTTTTTCCCCTTTTCAATCCTGTATTAAAGTGGGTAATGGTCTCGGTGAGAAATTCGGAAATCGTTTACCACTTAAAGATTTTTCTTATATGTATATACCGGGAGGGGGGGGGGGGCTGTTCCACAGAATTGAGGTGGATGGGATGAAAGATGATTGAAAGTAACACAATAATTCATTATAATTGAAAGGAATTTTGTGATTCAGATTATGATTTTTTTTAATACATATTAAATCATCATCATCATCATCATCATCATCATGCGCATCAAGGATTTAGGCCTAGCATGGCCTGTTCCTGCCTTGTTTTGGTAATCTTTCTGTTTTCATTCTTTGAACGTATTCCATCCATTCATGTTTATATATTTTTTTTATTAAATATACATATTAAATATAATTGTTTTTTATGTAACTCCCAGTAACGAAAGTTAGTAAATCGTCGTGCTTACTTTAATAACTGCGTTTTCTAATTTTTTTTTTTAATTATTAATTGTATATATATATTTTATTTATTCTTATAGTTCGTAAACCCACTTCGATGACTAAATATCGAATTCTTCAAGTCACTTCTGGCTTCCAATAAGCAGGGGCAGTGATGTCACACTAACAATTGTTTCATTCGCCATTCATGTTTATTGCATTTAATTTTAATAATTTAATTTAATCACTATTTATTTTAATTTAATTTATATTGTTTTAAATTAAATTAAATTAATTTAATTTAATTTAATTTATATGGCCAAACTGTAAACAGTTTGGCCCTAAGCCGATTGCGTCCAGAAGCAATTTCAATTCTTATAGGATTTTGCTAAGCAAAAGGCAAGAAAAATTTCTTTATAAAGATATTATTTATTTATTGTAAAAGTAAAATTCGTGAATATACTATTTAATATTGTTTAATAGCATATATTCCCATACCTATTTATCTTATGTTAGGGAAAACCACTAAAATTATATGCTTCTTGTATACTCAAGTATTTAAAAAAAAAAAAAAATTAAGAATACGTAACAAAAAATATTTTTTTTAAAAAAAAGATATATATTCTTTAAAATTAACTTGACTTTCTTTGAATTTTTAGTTTAAGCCATTTATATGGAATGCAACCATACTGTTGTATTCAAACACCTATCTAAGAAATGCATAATTAATTATGATAATTTTCTCTTATTTTCACAAGTTTGGCTTGATGGGGGAATCAATCGACCGTGAGATGCGGTGATTGATTTTATATGAGATGCCCATACATATAGGGTAACGAATGGCAATGCTGAACCAATGAAGTTTAACTGAGGTTCGGCTGTTGCTGTTATCCTGGGTAAATGAGTTCGCTCTCTTAGGTTTTGCCCTAAGGGAGCACTTTGAGTCTCCGGGGAAAGTGTTCTCCGGCACGGCCCGCTGAGGGGTACTTGCCGGTGAATTATTTTCCTCGGAATATGAGCGGTTCTGCTCAGTGGTCGGGGAGCCCGTCACTGAGTGGAACCAACGCTGAGATTAGGACGGTCTTTCGCCCACTATGGAGTGGCCTAGAGATCGTCCGTATTTTTGAGATTTCACCTTTACTTACATAGTCGATGATTGATTTTTTATGAGATGCCCATATATAGGGTAACGGATGGCAATGCTGAACCAATGAAGTTTAACTGAGGTTCGGCTGTTGCTGTTATCCTGGGTAAATGAGTTCGCTCTCTTAGGTTTTGCCCTAAGGGAGCACTTTGAGTCTCCGGGGAAAGTGTTCTCCGGCACGGCCCGCTGAGGGGTACTTGTCGGTGAATTATTTTCCTCGGAATATGAGCGGTTCTGCTCGGTACTCGAGTTTCACTGAGTAGAACCAACGCTGAGATTTGGACGGTCTTTCGCCCACGAATGAGTGGCCTAGAGATCGTCCGATATTTTTGAGATATCACCTTTACTTACACATACGATGATTGAATCATTCAATCCAATACCCTTGGAGGGTAATGGATGGCAATGCTGTAGCCAAAGAAGTTCTAACTGAGGCTCGGCTATTGCTGTTATCCTCCTGCCATGATCAGAGCTTTAATAGCTCAATAACACCTTATCCCTACACTGTCCTCTACAGATAACGGGGAAGATGAAAAGCATTCTTGCTTCGCCCATTTAAGCCAGTCCTTATAAGGACAAGTTTGGCTTGCCTTCTTCCTCACAAGAAGGAACAACCATGACCAAAACATATGCTGAGGCTGCAAGAACTAAGCCTCCTACATCTCTCGAGCTAGAAAGCTCCAACATAACATCCGTTTTAACAGCCTCACTTGCCACTATGCTGCAAGAATTCAGCAAGACATGCCCCTCAATATCTTCCAGAAAGAGATTCCTGCAAAGCACTCAAAACATTATAACAGCCATCTGTCATGAATAATAAATTCAAACCAAAAGCTCTTAAGATAATAGCATGGAATGCAAATGGATTGATGAACAAGATTTTGGAACTACAAGAACCTTCAACTCGTCTCAGTGCTGATATCATCTTGATTGGTGAAACACACCTAAGACCAGCTAATAACCCAAAAATCCGTGGATACGCTATGTACAGAAACGACAGAATTGGCATAAGAGGTGGAGGCACAGCCATATATATAAAGAGTTATTTGAATCATAACACAATAGACAAGCCCTAAACAGTAAACCTGGAGGTGACTGGTGTGGAGGTACATACCTTCAATGCTGGGAGTCTCAAGATCTATGCTGCATATAACCCTCCAAGCATTCCTCTGCTGACAACAGATCTAGACTCCGTACTTGGTCCAAATGACTCCATAATAATAGCAGGAGACTTCAACTCAAAACACACATCTTGGTACAGCTCATCTACTAACACCAAAGGCCACACACTTTTCAACTATGCAATGCTCAAATCTGTTGTAGTCGCCAGCCCTACTGAGCCCACCCATTTCAGCCCTTCGGGTGGCTCGGATGTGCTAGACATTGTCATTTTTAAAAATTTAAGATGCCAATTCAAATTGGAATCAGTCAACGAATTATCTTCTGACCACAGTCCCATAGTGCTCATTCTAGGTTCATCAGATCAATTCTCTCCTCTGCACACATTCATACCATGGGACAAGTTAGCCAAGGTTCTTCCCGATCATATTGGTCCAGTACCCAATATCAGTAAAAAGGAAGAGATTGACACAGCAATAAATAACTTAACCATACAAATTCAGAAAGCAATTGAATCAGTCAGACAATCAACTGTCTTCAACCCAACAAACCGTATCCCTGAAGAAATCATGGACCTAATCAGAGCAAAAAATAGAGCCAGGAAGAGATACCACAATACCAGAGCCCCACAAGATAAAAAAAAGTATTGAACAATCTAAACAGGCTGGTCCGAGAAGCTCTTCAAAAACACAGAAACCATCAATGGGAAACCAAATTGGCTAACATCAATACTGAAGATCATTCTGTATGGAAATTCTTAAGAGCAATCCGCACCAAAAAGCAACTCATACCCCTTATCCAAACCAAGAAAGGGACAGTTCACAAAGATGAAGAGAAAGCCGAAGCACTAGTAGATAACCTAGAATCTCAGTGCAACCCATCGTATACTAATTTAAATATCAACCTTATGTACAAGATTCATCGTCATGTTAGGTCAACCTTAAGACAGAACATTGTCAACTCAGAACATATCAATCCTACAAATCCAACAGAAATGATAAATATCATCTCCGATCTAAACAATAGAAAAGCTCCAGGACCGGATGGCATAACTAACAGAATAGTAAAACTACTTCCAAGAAAGGCCATAGTCCATCTCGTCAACATTACAAATGCTATCTTTAGATTCCAGCATTTCCCTTCTACATGGAAAACAGCCACAATCATATTGAAGAAGCCAGGAAAAAATGCTCACCTTCCTGAAAGCTACAGACCCATAAGCTTATTATCCAGCCTCGGAAAGGTAACAGAGAAAGTGATCCTCTCAAGATTCCAAGCAGAAACAGATAAGTTAGGAATTTTGCCTAACGAACAGTTCGGCTTCCGTAGGGCCCATAGTACAGCCCAACAAGTGCACCGGCTGGTAGAAATCATTACTAAAGGTTTCAACTGGAAACTCAATACAGCTGCCATCTTCATCGACGCAGAGAAGGCGTTTGATAAAGTATGGCATCAAGGTCTTCTCTACAAACTGATAAAATTAATTTCACAGTCAGACTAATAAAGGTAATACATTCTTATCTGAAAGACAGATACATGCAGGTCAGGGTAGGCGAAACGGTTTCGACAAGACGCAGGATCTCGGCAGGCGTACCTCAAGGATCTCTTCTGGCACCTCTACTGTTTTCAATCTATGTAGTAGACATCCCTCTGAACCCAAGAACAACATTCACTGCATTATATGCAGATGATACTGCACTGATGTCAAGTTCACTGAGCCCAAAACTGGCAACTAAAAGACTACAAAATAGCATACACACTTTAGAAAAGTGGATGGCAGACTGGAGGATGCAAGTTAACCCCCGAAAAGCTCAGCCATACTGTTTACTAGAAAGAAAATCCATACCATGGAGGATATTTATTTATTGGGAGTAAAGATTCCATGGCAGACTGAAGTTAAATATCTTGGAGTGATTCATGATAGTAAACTCCTATTCAGCAAACATATTAGTTACATTTCCTCAAAGACATCCAACGTCTTAGCACAGCTCTACCCTATGATCAACAGACAAAGTAAACTGGACATGCAAACAAAATTAACAATTTATAAGATGGTAATTAGACCGGTTATCACTTACGCATCCCCAGCTTGGAGCCACACCGCAAATTCTAACATTCTAAAACTTCAGAGATTACAGAATAAGTGCCTGAGGATGATTCTGGATGCCCCCTGGTTCATAAGAAACACCCAGATCCATAGAGAAGTTAATATCCCTTATATCTCTTCCTTTCTCATAAATCTAGCTGAGAAGCTCTTTACCAAGACAAGTAACCATCCAAACCCGTTAATCAAGGAAGCCTTGGAATATAATGAAGAAGAAATCTACAAATTTAAAAGACCAAAATCTATTTTAAGTTCAGCTGAACGCAACTAACTTCACTGCCCTCAATGGGCGAGCATATAGCTCACAAACACTCCATTCAAAGTTCTTCCATTACAAGACAAAGGGGAATATGAAAAGCAATTTTGCTTCACCCATCTAGCCAGAAATGTTAATGTTAATGTTAACAAGTTTGGTTTTCGACAACACCATAGTACTACTCGGCAAATCCTACATCACCACCAGCTACAACTGGCGCCAGTGCACAGGTGCTGTTTTCCTAGACCTATCCAAAGCATTTGACAAAATCTGGCATTTTGGACTCCTGCACAAACTTATCTCAGCTGGCCTCACTAAAAATAGTTCATCTAATCCATTCATATCTTCGGAATAGATCAATGCAAGTTACAATCAACGGTTCTACATCGTCCCAGCATCATATCTTTGCTGGAGTGCAGCAGGGATCTCTACTGGCTCCATTGCTGTTTTCTGTATACATGTCAGACATCCCACACCATCTGATGAATTCCATTTTGGCCCTGTATGCGGACGATACGGCAATACTAACCAGATCTCTCAGACCCCCACTTCGTTACCAGAAAGCTTCAAGAAAACATTCTAAAGCTGGAGGGTTGGTTCTCCAAGTGGAGATTGGAAGTCAACCCCCTGAAAAGCTCAGCAGTTCTTTTCTCAAAAAGGCCAATGTCTCCTGCAGAAGATGTATTACTATTCAATAATAAAATTCCCTGGCAGACAGAAACAAATTACCTGGGTGTGATTCTCGACAAAAAGCTATCTTTCAACCAACACATCAAGTCTGCGTGCGCAAAAGCATCTAAAGCCATAGCTCAGATCTATCCGCAAATTAATAGAAATAGCAAACTCAGCAACAGAATCAAATTGCAGCTATACCAGTTGACGATTCGTCACCTCTCCAGCCTGGAGCCACACCTCTAATACTAACATTATCAAAATACAGTGAGTGCGGAACAAGTGCTTGAGAGTGATTCTGAACACCCCGTGGTAAGTTAGAAATAACCAACTCCACAGAGACACAAATATTCCCTATATTTTCTCTTTCCTAGAATCCTTAACATCCAAGTTTTTCCTAAAGACGTCCACACATCCCAACGATTTCGTTCAACAAGCTGCAGCATACGAGCCAACGGACATATTCAAATATAGAAGACCAAAAGCTATATTAGCCTCCTATAACGATGCATAATCTCCATGCCTATTCAGGGCGAGCAAACTACTCGTAAATTTTACCCTCACTGTAACCGCAACAGATAGCGGGGAATATGAAAAGCATTTTGCTTCACCCTTAAAGACATAATTGTCAATTGTCACAATAGCTGATGGCAGGGAGGAGGTCGACCGTGAGATACGGTGATCAATACCTTTGGAGGGTAATGGATGGCAATGCTGTAGCCAATGAAGTTCTAACTGAGGCTCGGCTATTGCTGTTACCCTCCTGCCATGATCAGAACTTTAATAGCTCAATAACACCTTATCCCTACACTGTCCTCTACAGATAACGGGAAGATAAAAAGCATTCTCGCTTCGCCCCTTTAAGCCAGTCCTTATAAGGACAATAGCTGATGGTGATGGATATGAAAAAGTCTTTTTTAGGACTTCCAGGGTAACGAATGGCAATGCTGTAGCCAATGAAGTTTTAAATGATGCTCGGCTATTGCCGTTACCCAGCCCAGACTACGGCTTTTAGCTCAATAACACCTCATCCACACAGATTTTCTTCATTCACATGACGGGATAAAGAGTCAAGGACTCAGTTCTTTTAAGAACTTAAGAACAATAGCTGATGGGTTCTTCAAAACTGGATGAGATGCGGTGATTAATACCCTTGGAGGGTAATGGATGGCAATGCTGTAGCCAATGAAGTTCTAACTGAGGTTCGGCTATTGCTGTTACCCTCCTGCCATGATCAGAGCTTTAATAGCTCAATAACACCTTATTGCTACACTGTCCTCTACAGATAACGGGGAAGATGAAAAGCATTCTTGCTTCGACCCTTTAAGCAAGTCCTTAGAAGGATAACAATAACTGATTATACAAGATGTGTATATTCATAATGATTAAAAGTTATTTTCGACCAAATGAACTAGGAAAAAGATAGACTTCAATTGGATTTATATAGGTCAAATTTATTTCAAACTAAGTAAGAAATACCGATAAGTTTCGCCAACTTAGCTGTTTGGCTTCTTCAGGGTATAATATAATAGATACAGAACAACTTAAACACTAAAACTGTTCATGAAGGAAAGAACCGAATACAATTGCATTTATTACAAAAAAAAAAAAAAAAAACAGAACAACGCGTATACATCACACGCATGGAGCGTGTATGATGTCAACAGTTGTTATGTAGGAACGTTCTGTAAATTAGCAGCGAAATTTAACTCTGGCGTGCTTAATGATCTTATGAGGATCTTCCAAATATCAGGGAGAATTAATCCTTGGTTTCTATTTAGGTTGCGTTTAGAACGGATAACTGTTATGGCTTCTTTTATGATACGGGAGCGGAAATCTTCCTCTAAGTAGGGCATGGAGCTTTTGTCTCATTCTATGGTATGGTTTGTCCTGGAGAAACGAAGTGCTAACCCCGAATTGATTCCTCTGTTATTGTTTACGTCTCTTACGTGTTCTTTTTTTCTGATTTCCAAACTTCTAGAGGTCTGACCAATATAATTTAATCCGCACGAACAGGGGATGTTATAGACGCCGGCATATTGAAGAAAGCATGGCTGTCTTTCCGAGATCTTAAGAATTGGCGGATAGTCTTTAAAGGTTTAAAAGTCAGTCGTATTCCGTGTCGCTTGAGGAGTGTAGCAATCTTTTTTGGAAACTGTCCCAGTATAAGGAATTGCAATGGTGGAATTATAACGTATTTCTTCAGATTGTCGTTGCGGGGAGGGTCCTAGAAAAGTATCTTATGAATCAATTTTCTTGGGTAACCGTTGTCTATAAGGTTTTTTGATATCAGGGATAGTTCATCTGTAGTGATGCGAGAGGCCCTATTTTTTAGCATGTGTACGATGCTTAGTTTTTGGCAAATGTGGTGCGAAGATGTGAAGTGCGAGTATCGACCCGTGCTGGTTGGTTTGCGATAGACTGCAAGGCGGATGAGTCCATCCGTTTGTTTTTTTTCACTAAAGTGTCCAGGAATGGTAATTGATTGTCCTCCTCGAGTTCTAAGGTGAATTTTATTTTGTGACTTAAGGAGTCTTGATAAGAATAAAAATAGCATCCACATATCTCCACCACACTGTAGGTTTAGGGTCTAATTGAGCCAAAATTTCACTTTCAAGTTTCTCCATAAAGAGATCCATACAAGGGAGCAAAAGAGGGCGGCCCATTGCAAGACCTGTTCATTGTTGGTAAATCGTTTTATTCCATAGGAAGAAATTAGATTTTAAGCAATGATGGAAAAGAGAAGTAATGTCTTAGGGGAAGTGGTTTCTCAAAAAGCTGATTACTTCGTCTACAGGAACATTTGTAAATAATGATGTAAGTTCCAGGCTTGCAAGAATGTCTGTATTTGAGATCGAGATGTTCCTCAATTTTTCAACGAAATGTTGTGAATTTCTTATGTAGGAATCCGAATTACGGATGTGTGCCTTAAGGAGACCTGCGAGATGTTTCGATAATAAGTATGTGGGAGAATAAAATTCCATCTACTATAGGGCGCAGCGGTATCCCACTTTTATGAGTTTTGGGAGAGCCGTATAGTCTCGGCGTTGGTGGATGCAACGACTTTATTCTTCGTTTTAAGTCTGTTGGCCAACTGTCCATATTACGCAACAAGTTGTTTGAATTATTGTGAATTTTTCCTGTGGGGTCTGAATCTAAAACACAGTAGGTAGATGCGTCAGAGAGTAAGTCTGTGATCTTTTCCTTGTAATCTCTGGTGTTTAAGACAACTGTAGAGTTCCATTTATCTGCTTTTAAGATGATAATTTCTTTATTTTTCTTCAACCTAAACAGAGCTCTTTTTTCTAACGGTGTGAGATTGCTACACTCCTCAAGCGACACGGAATACGAGTGACTTTTAAACCTTTAAAGACTATCCGCCAATTCTTAAAATCTCCGAAAGA
Organism: Typopeltis vanoorti; assembly: GCF_054136105.1. Taxonomy (NCBI): domain Eukaryota; kingdom Metazoa; phylum Arthropoda; class Arachnida; order Uropygi; family Thelyphonidae; genus Typopeltis; species Typopeltis vanoorti. Next base: position 78,923,137 of record NC_143551.1, on the reverse strand, counting down.
CAGCCATGTTTTCTCAAATATGCCGGCGTCTATAACATCCCCTGTTCGTGCGGATTAAACTATATTGGTCAGACCTCTAGAAGTTTGGAAATCAGAAAAAAAGAACACGTAAGAGACGTGAACAATAACAGAGAAGACAATTCGGGTTTAGCACTTCGTTTCTCCAGGACAAATCATACCATTGAATGAGACAAAAGCTCCATGCCCTACTTAGAGGAAGATTTTCGCTCCCGTATCATAAAAGAAGCCACAAAAGTTATCCGTTCTAAACACAACCTAAATAGAAACCAAGGATTAATTCTGCCTGATATTTGGAAGATCCTCATAAGATCATTAAGCACCCCAGAGTTAAATTTCGCTGCTAATTACAGAACGTTCCTATATAACAACTGTTGACATCATACACGCTCCATGCGTGTAATGTACACGCGTTGTTCCGTTTTTTTTTTTTTTTTTGTAATAAATGCAATTGTATTCGTTTCTTTCCTTTATGAATAGTTTTAGCGTTTAAGTTGTTCTGTATCTATTATTTTTTACCCTGAAGAAGCCAAACAGCTAAGTTGGCGAAACTTGTCGGTATTTCTTACTTTAAACCCAATTGAAGTCTATCTTTTCCATATGATGTGTATATACATACACATCTTTCAAAATGCGCACTTCGACAAGCAGAAGCCAGTGACCAAATAGTTTGTACCAAAATCAGTTCAAACCGACTGAATTTATTTTCATTTACGCAATTATTAATGTCATTATCTTCTCATGAAGATAATAAGAATGCAGGGACTGTTTTATGCAACCAGAGTATTCTTTTTGATTATTCCTAAATAATAACGTGAAGAATGATGAAGATTATGTATTTCATTAAACGTGTAAATATTAAAATAAATGTATTTGGAGACATTTTTTTTTTTTTTTTTTTTTTTTTTTTTTGAAGGTCCGCGCGGTTAGCCTAGTGGCTATGCGCTTCGCAACCATATGCCTGGGGAAGGAGTGTCCTAGGTTCGATTCCCGTCGGTGACGTGAGGAGCTGAAGGATCTTCCTCAGCCATAGCCAAGTTAGCCCGTCTTGGGCGTGGACAGCAGGGTTTTTTCCCAAGTTTATTCTGGGGTTTTTCATCCCGCAAAGCAGGCAAACTGGCCTTGAGAACTCAACACTACAGGCCATAGGATACACCGGGGCATAAGGCTGACCACCTCATCCTGTAAACGGAGTGAGGTCCGATGATCAATGGACCCTCGACACGGCAAGGTAAAAGAGGGTATAAGGAAGATAAGAATAAGATAAGACATTTTTTAATAAAAAAAAATTAATGTAACTATAGTGTTCAAAAAACTTCCAGAGTTGAGTTTGTAGTAACAACGTTATTTAGTTAGGAAGGCCTAGGTTCGACTCCCGTTTAAATGAAAAATTACCACATTTAAAATAAATGAAAAAAAAAAATGTTAAAAATGTATACTTCTTTAAAAAGTACTTTGTTTCATCCTGAAGAAACGAAGAATATACTTCCATCGTACTAACATTATGCTGCTTGGGATAAATTTTTTATTATATATATTTTTATAAAGTACTTAAAGAATTAATACGAACTGCTAAATAGATTATAAATTTATATAATCTTTGATAATATAATAATTAATTTACCTCTAATGCACTTTCATCCATTAAGCGAGGTATCTCAAGCTGATCGAATCGTGACACTATTTTCCTCATCTTCTGCACATTTTACCCTTTTTTTCCTAAAAGAAAAAAAAAAAAGAAAAAAAGACGTCGCCAAAGCTTTGTTTGTTCACAAGCATAGATCCAATGTTCAATACATTGTTTTCTTTTGTACGAGAGTCACTAGAAGAAAAAAAAAAAAAAGAGCACGTATTTTCAGGTGTTAAACGAAACATTTATTTTCCAAAATACGGTTCTTCAGTGTAATCTCCATTCTATCCCTTTTTACTGCCTGTTATTTGCGTAAGTCTTATATTCTTATCAGCAAATCGTTTTTGTTGATGTGTCTGATAAGTAGGATCACTTTAGTAGAAACCCCATCAAATGGTAGCGAAGCATTTCCCACGGAAGGGTTCTTTCAACTTAGGAAACAGATCGAAATCTGAGCAGATCAAAGCATTACCGACTGGAGGAGTCAGGAAGCCCACTTGCCGCGCATAGTTTACCATAACTTCAGATACTTCGCGTGAGACGTAGCCCTCAATTGCCATAATGTACAGTGTCCAACCCGAGTCAAATTTTTCCTCTATTTCGAAGTCTTATTTCGTTTGAACGAAACACCAGAATCGGAATTTTTACTCAGAGTATCGCTGACATGGAGTTGAAAATTATTACATCGTCTCACTAATCACGCATGCGCATTGTATACAGAACTTTTGAAATGGACCTCACAGAAGTTTATTCTGAGAACTGAATTTATATCCTTTTTTTTTTAATGTATTTAGGAGAAGCGCCAGCACAAATTGCCCGACATGCTACTTTCGGCAAATGCTCATTAGAGTAATGTATCTCCGGTCTAGATCTCTAGCACAATACCGGATACGACACCAAACGGATGTGACATCACAAAAGAGGATGTCACGAATGGAAAAACTGTCTGCTCTGGAAGAAAACTTTTATTTATAGAGAGAAAGAAAGAGATGATCTACAGTCAAAAACACCAAAAATAGCGAGCATCTTGGAATTATCCCTCAGATATCTTTTTAAAAGATTTTTTTTTCGGAATGACTAAAGGTCTCACAAACACAAACAACTCGTCAGTTGGTGTTCTCCAAAATGTGAGCTGCAGTGGCGAATATATTGGAAATGCAGCTGCCATCGTGTTTGTTAATCAAAAATTATTCGCGATAATTTCATATATTTTTTTAATTCCATTTAAAGTTGTATACTTCCTTTATTTTAATATAAAATACATTTTTGAATTAAATTTCAATTAAAAAAAAAAGATTTCAGATATCGTTCGTTACCGAACAAAAATGCATAAATAAGGATAAAAATAAAATAAATATAAGAAATAAAATTTGCTTTGATAGTAAAGAGAAAGTAGTTCGGTTTTTATGCAAATGATTGGCCAAATGGTTCGCGTCTTCTCTCCAACCAACAATAACAATACCATTTCTATTATTATGTTAATTAATTGCATATATGAGGGTTTATGTATTTTGCTAATAAATAAAAATTATTTTTTTCTATTTTTATTATTAGAATAATAAAGAAAAAGAAAAGATAATAAAGAAAATTCAGATAAAATAAAATATTTTATTTTATTCGAAACATAATGTTTTATTCCATTTTTCGTTCTTTCTTATGTCCTTTCTTAAAAAACAACATTCACTAAAGAAAGAATTAATTTTTGAATGAAATGAGACGCGCATCTCACCTTAATTTTAGTTTTAATCCGACGTTTTACGTTCATGGATGATTCCAAATCTGGTTCGTTTGTGTTTAGCATATTATTAAGACAACAAATTAATCCGATCACGTGATCAGCTATAACTGCAGATAATACACAAAGAGAGACTCGTTCAACTTCTTTTTTTTTTTAAATTCTAACAGCTCTTCGTAACAGCTTTTCTCACTAGCAGTATTAACATAAACCCAGTGGCGTAGCTAGGGGGGGGGGAGGTCCTCTCCCGGGCGGCACTTTCCACGTGAGACACAATTTTATTATTATGTGACACCTCCAGGGAGTCCAAAGACTCATCGAGGGAAGGTACTACCTACTTTCCACTATTCAATTCACCAACTACAATTATCCCCATCATGTACACTAACGCCATCTACCGCCGACCACAACCACTAGTATTTTCACCATCACAAACATCCATGCTCACGGCGGGATTCGAACCCGCAGGAGAGCGGATACGCTAACCACTCGGCCAACCAGGCCGGTGACGGTCGTGGTTATTTTTCGACGATTCTTTTATTTATATTAGCTTAGTAATTTTTATTACTTAATTAATAATTAGTTTTTAACAACTATACTTGCAACTAAAATAAACATTAACACAGTGTTTCAATTTATTTCCCTGTACGTCGTTTTGACTTTTTTGTAGTAGTTTTGGTGTGTATTGAGAGGGGTGGCAAACTGAGAAACCGCCCCGGGTGACAAGAGCTGCGCCACTGCATAAAACTACAAGTCCGTAACTTATCATGAAATTTTAGATCATAATTGCTGAATATAACAGTGCGTTTGGTATGTTTTTCCAGTTGTCGATGTCTAGCTAAATAATGCAGCTTAATATAGGACAACATTTTCATTTTGTAAAACTGCCGCGAAAGTGCTTCTGAAAAAGTTTCACCCTCATTTATATTCATTCTTTCTAGAACGTGATGTGTTAACCAATCTCTGTCTACTTTTAAACGTCATCATCATCATCATGCGTATCAAGGATTTAGGCCTAGCATGGTCTGTTCCGGCCTTAGAAGTCACCGTTGACGTTTAAGGCACTTTACAATAGCATTTGCAGTGCTGCCATCTATTCGCTAAAACGAAAACGAAATTTTCACTTCCCATTCCGGTTAATTTTATTATTATTATTATATTATATTATTATAATTATTTGACACCTCCAGGGAGTCCAAAGTCTCGTCGAGGGAGAGTGTGCCAACAGCATCGAACGATTGGCCCCCTTCCAACTACTAACCGCGCTCAAACTTATTTTATGGACAGTATATTATTATATAAATTTATATATTATAGCAAAGGCAAGTCTTTACTTCAATATATAAGTAAACTATAAGGACGAAACAATTCGCCTATATTTTAAATTATATAAGGCATATTTCGATCCCAATATGTTTGTGTGTGTGTACTAAAAATACTTCGGAGTTAAAATTTTTCATAGAAGGTAAATTTAAGTTTAAAAAAAGGAAAATGGGCTTTGTTTTACTTGCCTCGCTCAAAAAATTCGGTGGATTTTTTTTTATAATATAATCAGAAATTTAGTATTTTTGATATATCCTAAAAACAATTTAGTTTTGACTAAATATAATATATAATATAATCAGAAATTTAGTATTTTTGATATATCCTAAAACAATTTAGTTTTGACTAAATTTAAGTCCTTATAAGGACTGGCTTAAAGGGGCGAAGCAAGAATGCTTTTCATCTTCCCCGTTATCTGTAGTGGACATTGTATTGTAGGGATAAGGTGCTATTGAGCTATGATCATGGCAGGAGGGTAACAGCAATAGCCGAGCCTCAGTTAAAACTTCATTGGCTAAAGCCTTCCATTACCCTCCCACTAAATTTAAGGTTATAATACGGACCATTATCAACTTTACCTATAGAAGTTGCAACAAGGTGTTTTTATTTTTAATAAAAATCTCTGGAGAAGATTTAGATATAATAAATAAATTATCTTGGAGATATTATATATTAGGATAACCAAGTTATTTTATAAACTTAGTTATTTTACCTCCTAATCCCAAGTATGCAAACAATTAAGTTAGCGCCTTTACAATGAGTTGCCCTGGTGTTGTACCATCTTTAGACTTGAACTTTGTTTCAGGCGCAAACTTAATTATTTGCATACTTGGGATTAGGAGTTAAAATAACCAAGTTTATAAAATAACTTGGTTATCCTAATATACAATATCCCCAAGTTAAAAAAAAAATTATTACATAATGTATATTATTTTCTATAATTCAATAATATAAAGTAATCAACAATTAACTTCCAACAGTTTAAATCTCAATCAATAATTTTATTTTCGTCAATGATATTGAATCAGACTTTTACACAAGTATAATGAAGTCAAAACTTTCTTTAATAATTAGCTTATTTAATAAATATCTTTAAGCCTAAAATAGGTGCAAAGTTATAGCCTTCGCGATATTGAAATTTTTCCCGTAAAGTCTCCACATCCGAACATAGATGGCGCCACTTCTCGATTATCACGATGACCTCAAACAAGGTAATAATGAAATCAATGCCTACAGCGTGTATGTACGTTTGTAATTCTTGGCGCACTTCTATTGATTGACGGACGCATGTCTGTCGCACGCTGCTTCGGACATTGGGAAAAATAGACGTGGAGCCGATGTCATATCCAGTTTGAATTCAGTGTTGGTTATCAGTTCGTCCATTTGCTGAAGATATGAGATGTGTGGTGGAAGTTTCCCTCTTAGTCCCTTCGAGTGATAGAATGAGACAGTGCTGTCTTCTGTCTATTGTCAGGTACGTACCGGTCAACGCTGTCATGTCTGACTGATAGCTCGGTGATATTAGAGTATATGAAAATGTAGAACATTCTAGATAATAATTGGTTATATTTTTGAAGAGCTTGGATTAGGGGGGGGGGGAATCTCCCTTTTTCTTACCCACTCATCCTTCCCTTCTTTATACACGTGCATGGCAATTTAAATTATTGATGGCTGTCGATAGTTTGACTCTAGCTGTCTTATTGTCATACTTCGTATTAAAGAGCAGTACATCTTTTATTTTTTAATTTTTTTTCGCAGTCCTAGATAGATCAAAGCACGCATTCCACCTCCTCCTCCCCCACGTACGCTCCCTTAACTCACGACATCAGTAAGCTAACAATTTTCCAACTGATTAATTTTCTAATATCATAAAAACGTCCAATATCCATATTAATGCCACCAAAAATATAGTAGTTTGGGAATTGCAAATAAGATTTTAATTACTCAAAGAATACTGCATCTAGAATCTATTTTGCTTTTAGTGAAAAATGGATGTTATTGTTATCATTATCTAATTAATTTAGAATAATTGTAGAACAATGTTTGTAAGTCATTTTTATTAAATTCGTATACTGTATTGTTTTATTATGATTCTGCTGTGGTTTTAACAAATAAACTTTATATCTCGTTTGTTTTCAACAGTTACTATAGTTCCAACAATTGAACTGAAATGTGTATTCCAATCATCGAAATGAACTAATTGTTCTCTTTAACAATTAAAAAAAATTAGCATTCTCTTTAACAATCCAATGCAAAGATATAAAGTCGAACAATTAAATGCAATCTACTCCTTTCAAAATGAAACGCCATCTATAGTTTTTTTTCAACAATAAAACCTGAAGTCAAGCTGAAAATACTGTAGACTAAAGCTAGAGTATTTTATTTTGTCATTAATATAAGTGCATTCAAAACGACTGTTAAAGATGGAGTGAAAAGATAAGATGTTTAATAATTAAAAAAAAAACACCGACACCCCATGAGAGGATTTTTTGATGATAATAATAATACTGAAATAACTTACTAAAAATGATAAAAACTGATATCAGTATTTATTTGGGTTTCTTATAATCGATCAGATGATATGAATTATGGACAACATTCATGTTGTTTATGTCTTCGTGAATCTGATAAGCAGGTGGATGCCCCATTCTAATACGACGATATATGTATATCACACGATAAACATAACAAATATAAACATTCTGTGAGGCTCTTTCATTATGAATCTGTCATCAATGCTTCATCTAGTTTGTTTTGTCCTAACGATAACTAGGTGACCCCACCAACAAGACGGGAGAGCCTACTTGATAGGCTGTAGGTCAGAGTTAACCAACCTTATCAAGTCTGGGTTAAAGTACTTGAAAGTACGCATTTGACGACGTTTCTCTAAATACCAACGTTTGTTTATAAGCAAATGCCAGCATTTTGCCAAACTTTGAGAAGTTTATGGAAACAAAATAAGAATAGTTTGCATGCTTAGGTCCAGAACACTTCCTGTTATTAATCTGACAACTGGTTTTTATAATTTTTATGCAACTAACATAATCTGTATTGTGATCACCATGCAGATTATAACCAAATATTGCATTGTATGAGTACATCCTAGATTTCTGTATAGTGAAATATACAGAAATTGGTGACATGCACAGAAGCCGATACGTGATGTGACAAGAAATGAACATAAAACACAAGTTAATATACATTGAGTCTGAGGATTATTCCAGTCGCAGTAGCAATATTATCCTATTATGGGAGAATAAGTTTGACCGAAGATGCTCCCAAGAGAACAGATTAATGAAGACAGGAATGAACGAATAACGAATAAGGACAATCTGGTTCCTTAAAGTCCAAACTGATTGGTGGTGAGTGGATAAAAACGTTCTTAGAACACTTCCAAGTTCTACAATTAAGAAAATAATTACAGAATAACCCAATACTATGTAGAGGAGCGTCTATAAAAATCACGTGTCCCGAATGGGACACGTGATTTTTTATAGATGGGGATTCTAATCTTCCTCAGATCTCTCTAACAGGATTCGAGTCAAACGAACTACAGCGTTATCTTCAAAAGATCGAGCAGATGACCTTCGATCATCAGGAGCCTGCTGGAGCATACGTTTTTATCCTTCATTGGACTGTCGCCATGGTAACGGCATTCTAGAAATGTATGCTTAGATGTAGTTCATTCTCTGGTTGTTTGATTGAATATCAAATGGGTATCCCTAACATTTTTTTTCCCCCGAAAGACTCTTAGTGACATCCGTGGATTGAGGAACGATACTTGCATGGATGTGGTTTTGAATTTCATCTAGTAAGCAAGAAACAGTTATAAGATTTTTTCAGAGAACAAGAAGAGTTAGATGGTCTCATATACGCTTTTTCTTTAGTAACCATAGACAAATGACTCAAAGTATTCCTATCTTACTAAATAATCTTACCGTTTCCATTCTTTCCACACCTAATTGGTATGCCGCACTTTTGTTTGCGGAATAAATAATTCGACCCCTTCTACAGGGTGTTCCAAAATTCACGCAAGAAGTAATTTTGATAAAAAACACAAGATTTTAATTAAAAGTGTAATTTCTTATTGATTCATAAAGTATACAGTATAGGGTTATGCATGGAATAGCATATCGGGTAAATGGCCTCCACGGCTTTACTAGCACTCTCTTTTGTAGAAATTTTCCATGACCGTTTTGCATAAATGTGGCTGAATTTCGTTGATACAGCGCTCAATTTCCTCCTTCAAGGCGTAGGTGGTCGTGGGCTTGTTGGCATAAAAGCTTAGACTTCAAAAAACCCCAAAGAAAAAAGTCCAACGCGTTAAGTCACATGATCTGGGCGGCCAATTCTGATCACCAAAACGGGAAATTACACGACCAGGAAATGACTCATGCAGTCATTGAATTGTTTCTCGGGCTGTATGGCATGTGGCACCGTCTTGTTGAAACCACATGTCGTCCACATCCATATCTTGCAATTTAGGCACAAAAAACTGGATTATCATGTCGCTATAGCGAGCACCATTAACTGTTATTGCCTTACCAGCCGCATTTTCGAAGAAGAATGGACCGATGATGCCTCCAGCCCAAAATGTGCACCAAACAGTGACACGTTGTGGATGCATTTGTTTCTCGACAATCACTCGTGAATTTTCTGAACCCCAAATGCGACAATTTTGTTGATTAACGAAGCCATCAAGATGAAAATGAGCCTCATCGCTGAAGATGATTTTGTTCGAAAAATAAGCATCCACTTGTTGTTGTTCCATAATCCATTCAACGAACTCTCTTCGTGTGTGGTCATTTTTAATAACCCTGAACTGTCAGCTGTCACGCTGTCTTTTTTTTTTTTCTCGTTGGCAACACTTTACCGCACAAATGGCGCTAAATTTAAATCTTGCGTGAATTTTGGGACACCCTGTATATACCTGTATATGGATTTATAAATTCATCAGAACAGTCACAAATACACCATTCATTAGCAAAGGTTTTGATCGTAGCAGTGCCCAGTTGGTTGCATTTTCATTATTTATATTATGAATTTCCAACTGTTCAAACTCTAAAACAATGGACTCCAAATGCTTATAGAGAATTGGGTTGGATGTTCAGATATTACAGAAAAGAAGTAACTAAAGCCATTATAATCGTTTTTGTTCATTGCATATGATTTGTCTGTTTGTGTGAGGGATACCAAACTCGAGTTTCCTAAAAGAAAACCTTTTCATTGTATATGGAATATCATCTTCGATATTCCCTCCCATCTCTGGAACTCCTCCGTAATACTTTTATGATTTTTTTTATTTGTCCCCTGAATGTCTTTGATCACCTAACTACGTTTTTAAACATTGCAAAGTTTAGTGGTGTAATCGTCAACATATTCGCATTTTCGGTTGGAATGGCAGCAATCCCGCATTTGATTTACGTTTACCATTGAGATAACTAAAGAAAATAAAGATTGAAAATTGTAAATATTCATTTGTTGTATACAAAAATTCAGTGCGGCAACACGCAATCACAATTATTACAAAGAAAAGAGTTTTCTTTGTGATAATTGAAAAGAAAAAAAAACAAAAAAACAAAGAAATTGTTGCTGGAATGTCGTATATCGACTATTTTGTTGTTGACAATAGGATTTACTTGCGTACTTAATTATTTACTCCTTTAAAAGTAAATGTTTAGCAATCACCGAATGCTAAAACATTCATTTCCAACCTTTGCTTAACAATCGTTTATACCCCTACTACACGGGATAAGGACTAATAGAGCAATAACCTCTCATCCGACTCTAAATAAATAAAATAAAGAATAGAATGACGTCAAAATCATATTATGCCTTTAATAACGTTAAATGTATATAATTTTAGTCAATTAAAAGTAAAAACAAACAAGCAAGCAATAATATGCATTCATTGTGTATTTTAAATTATTATTATATTTTTTTTTTACATGCGAACACTCTATGCGTGTTTATAACATTCCTTCTTCATCTGGAGAGTCCTGTATCCAGTATAAATTAGCAAATTTTCCATACTAATGAGCCCAAACAATAGCACCACCTACCTAGTAGAGTGTTGGGCTTCCCGTGCCTGAAAACAGTAACTTGCACTCTTCTTGGCATCGGCTTCACTAGACCACAAAAAGGTGTCCTGAGATATTTTGGCCCAAGTAGAAAGGATAACGTCCTGAAGATCAGCAGCCGAGCTAGGCACAAGCACTAACGCAAACCGGTGGATGCTTCGTTTCACATGATTCCATAAATGTTCGATGGGAATCCTTGTAACACCAGGCGTTGTCTTGTTGGAAGAGTCCAGGTCCATCTGGCCACCTTGTCATCACGAAGGGTCCGAAATACCTGGTCCTAAATAATGCCTAGGTAAGAACTAGAGGTCAAGGTATGCTCACTAGGGATGACACGACCCAGTAAGAACACTCTCCATACCAGGATGCCGGTACCACTGGCCTGTTAAATTAAACAAATGGTGTGACGTATTTATTTTATTTAATGAATGTGTCACAACATTTCGCTTGGTATAAATGCAAGAAATAATCAAAGAAGGTCACAAAAATGGCTTCTGTGTAACTTTCAGCTGATCTGTATTGCCGTGGAGGTGTGTCTGTCCAAGACGATCGATGAAGTTATTTCCCGTATACCAGAAACTCCAATATAGACCCACATCCGCCCCAGTATTATAGAGGTGCTCATATTTGACCGCTTATAAATTTGGCTTAATAATACCAGGTTTTGTCTCTGTAGAAGTTGTAGTGAGTTAAATTTCTTTAAGAAAAAACATTAAGATAAAATAGTTCGTTACTAACCCGCTTTATTTTTTAAATTTTTTTTTGGGGGGGGGGGGTACTTCATTCATAAATAGTCAGTATAAAAGAATAAATATTTCGCCATTCTTTTGTATTGAATGTATCTAAACACTTTGTTAATTGTAATTGAAAGAAATGATGAATTCATTCGGAAATAATGAAGCAATAGAATGTAAAAAGTTGAGCTATGATTGGTCGAATAACAGTCACAATCTGTTTCTTTAATATTCCCAGCTGTCTATCTGCAATTATAAAGTGCATTTCTGATTCAGAAGGCCATCAAGCCATCATCAATTGGTGTTAATGGGTCTGTTGGCATGGCTCCAAATTATTTAAAACGAATCTGTTTTCCATTTGCAGTGAGAACTTGAGTTATTTTAGGAGGAAATGCCTAGAAAAATAGGATATTTTGCAGATGATGGAATGGATATCCACAAGGATATCACGTGACGAAAAGTTAAATCAGTTTTTTTAGAAAATAATAAATAATACTTTTTCAAATTAAAAACACTATAATGTTCAATCTTTCTTTTATTTTAAAATCTAATATTACAGATACCATTTGTCATTATTGAACCACACCTAAAATAAAAATAATTCAATTTAAGTTAAATTAATTCAAAAAGCCATTTGTATCAAAGGGTTCTTTTTCATCTTTGTATATACAGCAATTAGTGGTGGAGAAATGGGAGAGTGAGGGAAAGTCCACAAAAACGAAAAAAGATTACCGGTAACACTATTTCATTCCATTCCACGATTAAATAATCATATTGAATTTACAGCTTGCTTATTAAATATAACTACTTGATACTAATCAATTGTAGCAATTTTTTGATCTTATATGTCTGTGTGTTTGAACATTCGTTTTAAACAATTTATTTATCACCTAGACCCGGATGTAGAGAACTGAAGTGTACTCAAATAAACGATTTACTGTACTCAAATAACAATATAATACAGTCAATGATAAACTACTAAAAAAAAGAGGAAAAATAAATAAAAAATTCCAATAATATTTAAATACATTTTTAACACGATTCATTAAAGGTTATATTATATTATATAAAATACAGTATCAGTCATATAAATAATAAATGTATATTGAGGAATATTCTCAAATTTACAATTATCAGTGTGTTAAATTTTAGAATGTCAATTTTTAGTCGACTTATTAATAATTGCAAAAAAATAATTTGTATCGTTAAATGTAACTTAGTATTCAATCTTACATGATGCGAAATTGTTTTCGAATTTTTTTTGGGGGGTGGGGGATCTCGATCTCTTTTCAGTTAGTAAAACGTAATCTTCTGTAGCACAGTCGGTACCTTTGATGCCTTCTAGGAGGAAAGACCTAGGTTGGAACCTCATCTAATTAAGGTAAGTTAATTAATTTCATATGGAGATGTTAAAATAAAATAGACAAACTAGCCAAAGGACGCACTCATTTATACACATAAAGAATATGAAGATTGGCTTAATTATATTATCGTTAACAAACATTAGGTGAATAAAAAGCCGAAGTAGTTGACTGTGATAGATCATTGGGCCTAATGCGTAGAAAAAAAGGCGCCCCTCCACATCACAGGGATTGTGTCTGCATGTTACATTTTTATAAAAAAAATAGTTTTTTTTTTTTTTTTTTTTTTGTAAATGGAAGAAATTTTCATTTTAAATTTTCCAGATAAATGTATGTCTCTTTTTGTAACTTCAATAATTACAGAGATAACGATAATAATAAAACGATAATATTAAATTAATAATACTGAATTGTCTCATGAGTTTGGAATGACAAGATAAACGTATAATTTAATTTATTAGTTATTCGATTTTTTAAATAAATTATAAAATACATCATTTTTATTTTTTAAATTAATCATATAGTTAAGTATTAAATTATATAATTTTAGGAATGCATTAAAAATGCTATTTTCAAAGTACACCATTTGTAAAAAATAAACATTTTAATATTTAATATGACCTCCAAAGTGTGCTTTGTTTTTAAATAAATTGTGTTTTACTTTTAAATTAAACTTATTTCTTCATCATGGCTCACTCACATTACAAAAACAACCGAATAAATAAATAAATACATGGAATGGACTATAAGTAAGGTGAATGCAATCAATATTAAAGTCAGTTTTCAGGGACGAATGAAAACTGGGTCATATCAATATGTATTGGAGGGTTTTTTATTTTTATTTTTCAACTTGTTGTGCTATTTATGTCCATCTAACGCTAGAAATGCATGTAATAAAGGCAGTTTAATGTTTCTAATAACTTGTTTCTAAAAACAGCAATCACAATTCCTATTATGTTGTTGTTTAGGACAACAAAATGATAAGCACGGCCTCTTCAGTACTCTCCCTCATGAGAAAAAAGTAGGTCAAAAACATTGAAAATATGTTAATCAAACCATTTAGCTGTGAAGATGAGATTATAAATATCGCACACACCGAGCCACAACAGCTGTTCAGTAGTATCTATCCTTTGCTAGAAGGAAGATATTTAGTGTATAAAGTTAGCATACGCTATATTTAGTGTATAAAGTGCATCTATCCATTCCTTGTTCGTTCTTTCTTCTTTCGCTGGTGCCTTCTGAAGTTGAATTGAGCGAAGCAATGCTAAGTACTGAACTTTTATTATTATTATTATTATTATTATTATTAGTAGTAGTAGTAGTAGTAGTAGTAGTAGTATTTTATATTCTGAAAAGGAACACGAAATCTGACCTCTGTAACCTATTCTTTAAGATCTCAGAATTACCACCTTAGTGATAATCTTAGTTCTTAATAGTAATGAGAATGACATTCACTGTTATTATTAATATTCCAAAGTATGGATTGATGGTGATAAAAATTATAATCATAGTGATGATATTTTAATAATAATGATGATGACCATCATTTTAATAATAATAATAGTTATAATTATAATTTTTTTAACATTTTATTATATCTCAGATAAGTACATACAATTTTTTTAAAATAATAATAAATAATAATAATAAAACATTAACTCCCCAACAAGAGAAGAAATGCTCAATAACTCCCTAACACAATCATGCATTGATCATATCAACATACGGGCTCCCATCCATACATATACATCATCAGTAATTAACGTAAAAATTGCCGATCACTACTTTGTTTCAACTTCGTTTTATTACGTTTCCTACCCCCCCCCCCCCTTCCCACCACCACCACAAAAGTCGACAAAACTCGATCATAATAAAGAGCATTGTCGATAACCAAGTAAAAAATACAGACTGGAATTCCCTACTTAAAATAAACGACCCTGTAACATTATACGAGAATTTTCAACTAAAGTTCACAGAAATATACAAAAAAGTAACAAAACCTACACAAACGAGACGACAAACAGACAACAATCTATGGATAAATGACGACATACTAAATACTATTACTGTAAAAGAAAATCTATGGAAAAAACTTAAAAAGTCATCCAGTAACACATATTTACAAACCTTATACAACAACACAAGAAATAAACTAACAACAAAAATTCCAAAAATTCATGGAATATAACGACAACATTAAGAAAACATGGGTTACACTCAACGAATTAGTAACCCGAAAAAAGAAAACTTCAGCACAAGATTTTATTGCAAAAAGCTTCGGTCAGGACACAAACCAAGAGGAACTAACAGACTAATTCAACCATGATTTCACAAACAACATCACACAACTAAAAAAAGACAAACTACCAACGATCAACAAAAAACTACCGACACAAAGTCAACAAAAAACGATGTATTTTCCGCCCATAACAAAACAGGAACTGAAAGAGGCTATCCTACAACTAAAACCAAAGACCACTCCAGGAATAGACAGAACAAGACTCACAGACCTTATAACACACTTTGAACAAATAAATCCAATACTTTTGAAACTCGTGAACATAATATTCGACACAGGCATTATTCCACAACAACTAAAAACTGCAGTAATTATGCCAATATACAAACACGGCAAAAGAACTACAGACCAATAGCTACACTACCAGTCATCTCAAAAATTCTACACAAAATAACACACACCAGACTACAGAACTATTTACAGAAGTACAACATAATCTCACAAAACCAATACGGGTTTCAGAAAACAAAAAGCACCATTACTTTATTAGAAGACATCGCCGACACAATAAACAAAGCTCTCGACAAAAACAAGTACTCCGCCCTTATACTGCTGGACCTAACCAAAGCATTTGACACGCTTGAAGACGACATACTACTCACCAAACTATACTCAATAGGTATAAGAGGAACACTGCATACATGGTTCAAGAACTACCTCTCAAACAGAACACAAGTAACCAAAATAGGTACATGTCACAGTCGTAGTATACAAGTAAAACACGGTGTACCTCAAGGTGCCATATTATCACCCACTCTATTCAACATATACATTAACGATGTTCATAACATATACGTAAGAAGTCAAATATTTCAGTACGCAGTTGACACTGCACTGCTAGCAATCCACACAGACATTAACACAGCTCTCTGCAAAACACAAGAAGACCTAAACGAAATCACAACATACTTCCACCAAAACGCAATAATAATCAACGGCACCAAAACACAGATGCTGATAATACACAACCCAAGAATCATACGCCCCGCATCATTACCTATACATTGTCACACATACCGCTGCATTAACAACAAAAATACCTGCCAATGTTCGGAAATCAAACCTGTAACACACGCAAAATACCTTGGTCTCTATATAGATTCCCACCTTAAATGGACAAAACATATAGATTACCTACACACCAAACTCCGGATCATCGCAGCACAACACTTTCAAGTTAAAGACATTATTCCACCCAACATAAAAAAAAAAAACTCCTATATCACGGTATCTGCGAATCCCTACTCAGATACGAAATAACAGTCTATGCAAATACATCAAACAGCCACCTAACAAAATTAGAAACATTACACAGGAAAATGGTGTCAACAGTCAACTAAATCCCACTCTCTTCATAAAAGCTAACCCAAGCTTCGAAGTAGGTGGGATTAACTTGTCTCACTCATCTAGAAGTAATCCTTATAAGCAAATGCAGAAATTTGTATGTATAATCACTCTTTCTCAAACTTAAAAAAAAAAAAATAAAATAAAATAAATAAAAAATTACACAAAAAATTCTGTATAGTCTTCATTGTTAATAGTAGAACATGCATTTTAAATACATAATATAAAGGCAAAAAAGTAGGATTAAAATTTTTAATTGAAATCCAATGTAGGAATTGCAACACTTAGAGCTGAACTCTGTAAAATTATAAGGTGCAATGTCACACAAGATGTTTACTGTATGTATAAATATTTTAGCAATCAATAACATATATATATATATATTTTTTTTTTATCAAAAAAAGGTAATATATAATAATAATGATAATAATAATAATAATAATAATATATATATATATATATATACTGTATATATATAATACATTACATGAATATAATTGTGCATAAGAGATACTTGCACGTACGTAATATTTTTAAATAATATTTATTATTATTATTATGATTTCTGAGATAAATTACAAACATTATATGAAGACAATTATGCATAACAAATACTTTCTCGTACTTAAAATTTTTTTTAAATAATAATAATAATAACAATAACTGTTTACAACATATATTATTATAATATTCATAATGATGATTATTACAGATGTTTCTTTGCAATTTTACACTCTATATATACAATATTAATGGATATAATCACTCTATATTGCATACTTTTGTTACAGTAATTACATACATTACTTACATTTGTTTACATATGATATTTACTTTACATACATTTGTTTTCATAATACATGCATTACGTACATTGGTTTTCATGTGATACGTACATTACATGCACTTGGTTACATATGATACATCTTGGATGAGAACTGATTTCTCTGCTTTCATCCTCGAAGCTTATATGTTAGCTTATCTGAGGATGACATATTTATTGTTTTTTTTTTGTTTTGCTTTGTTGGGAAGCTAAGAAAATCTATGATTGAGAAATTCGCGCGTACACACACACACACACACACACACACACACACACACACACACACACACACACACACACACACACACACACACACACACACACACACACACACACACACACACACACACACACACACACACACACACACACACACACACACACACACACACACACACACACACACACACACACACACACACACACACACACACACACACACACACACACACACACACACACACACACACACAATGACTTGGAATGTATTGATGCGTTGCTGAACTGGAAGCCTGAACGAATATATTGTGTTTCATTAAGTTTTCAGGCTATTGTAGTTTGTAAGGTTTCTGTATTCAAAAGGTAATTTGTTTATCATGTCTGGGATGTAGAAGTTTCGCGTGGCCTTTCCGTAGTGATTATTGTATTTATATATAATATAATTAGTAGTCTGAGGTCTTGTTATACGGTATATATTTCTGCCTGTCCTGTAGTTGGCATCGAAATAATGTTTTAGCGAGGCTGCATAGTGACATAAATGTTTTGCTGTCAGTATTTTGTGTAATAATAATAATTTTTATTTTATTTATTTTTTATTTTTTATTATATGATAATATTTTTATTGATCTGTTAAATATTTACACATACAATAAACACCTTGAGTGACATTGCAACTTATAATTTTACAGAATTCAGCACAAAGTGCTACATTTTCTGCATTGGATTTCAATTAAAATTTTTTAAAATACTTTTTTGCCTCTATATTATGTATTTACAACATATGTTCTTTTAATATTAACAATAAAGAGTATACAGAATTTTTGAATACAGAATATACATAATAATAATAATAACAATAATAATAATAATTTATTTATTTATTTATTTTATTTATTTATTTTTTATTTATTTTTATGTCAGATAAATTGCATATGAAATTGCATATAAAAATGCATATAAAAAATGCAATTTTTATGTCAGATAAATTGCATATGTCAGATATATATATATATATATATATAATGTATAATATAGTATTATATAATAATAATAATAATAATTGTGTATATATATATTTTTTTTTATTATTATTTCTGAGATAAATTACATACATTATATGAACACAATTATGCATAACAAATACTTTCTCGTACATAACGTTTTCTTAAATATTAATAATAACAATAACTGTTTACAACGTATATTATTATAATATTCATAATGATGATTATTACAGATGTTTTTTAATTATTAATTAACATTTTTTAACATTTTATTATTTTATTTTATTTATTTATTTATTTATTTTTATTTTTTTAAGTTTGAGAAAGAATGATTGTACATACAAATTTCTGCGTTTGCTTATAAGGATTACTTGTAGATGAGTGAGACAAGTTAATCCCACCTACTTCAAAGCTTGGGTTAGCTTTTATGAAGAGAGTGGGATTTAGCCTTCACTGTTTGTGTTGTTGCTACTGTTTATGTATGGGATGTAGGCATTGGATGCTAGTGATTTGTGATGTGTGTATTAGTGTTAATGGTTTCTTAACTTTGTTGGTATATTTTCCAGAGTTCGTTTTTTAATATTCTGTAGTTATCTACGTGTTTTAACTTTCTTGGTAGGTTGTTGAGTTGCATGGGTATCAGATGTGATCTCACAAAAGAACCGTATGAGTTGTTGAAGGGTGTGGGGATGTAAAGAGTTGTTGTAGGTCGTGTTATACGATATGTGTCTCTGTTGTTTCGATAGATGATGTTGAAGTAATTCCTTATTAATGTCATGTAGTGTTTCAGGTTTTTAATGCTCAGCATTCTGTGTATCGCCATGTGCTTGTCGGATATTGGTTGTTGCGTGTAAGGTGTCCAGATCACTGTTGACACGATTTTCCTGTGTAATGTTTCTAATTTTGTTAGGTGGCTGTTTGATGTATTTGTATAGACTGTTATTCCGTATCTGATTAGGGATTCGCAGATACCGTGATATAGGAGTTTTTTTTTATGTTGGGTGGAATAATGTCTTTAACTTGGAAGAGTTTTGCTGCGATGATCCGGAGTTTGGTGTGTAGGTATTCTATATGTTTTGTCCATTTAAGGTGGGAATCTATATAGAGACCGAGGTATTTTGCGTGTGTTACAGGTTTGATTTCGGAACATTGGCAGGTATTTTTGTTGTTAATGCAGCGGTATGTGTGACAATGTATTGATAGGGATGCGGAGCGTATGATTCTTAGGTTGTGTATTATCAGCATCTGTGTTTTGGTGCCGTTGATTATTATTGCGTTTTGGTGGAAGGATGATGTGATTTTGTTTAGGTCTTGTTGTGCTTTGCAGAGAACTGTGTTAATGTCTGTGTGGATTGCTAGCAGTGCAGTGTCAACTACGTATTGAAATATTTCACTTCTTATGGATATCTTATGAACATCGTTAATGTATATGTTGAATAGAATGGGTGATAATATGGCACCTTGAGGTACACCGTGTTTTACTTGTATACTACGACTGACATGTACCTATTTTGGTTACTTGTGTTCTGTTTGAGAGGTAGTTCTTGAACCATGTACGCAGTGTTCCTCTTATACCTTTTGAGTATAGTTT
This sequence comes from Typopeltis vanoorti, assembly GCF_054136105.1. Lineage (NCBI taxonomy): Eukaryota > Metazoa > Arthropoda > Arachnida > Uropygi > Thelyphonidae > Typopeltis > Typopeltis vanoorti. The sequence continues at coordinate 78,902,976 of NC_143551.1, read as the reverse complement.
GGTGAGTAGTATGTCATGTTCAAGTGTGTCAAATGCTTTGGTTAGATCCAGCAGTATAAGGACGGCGTACTTGTTTTTGTCGAGAGCTTTGTTTATGGCGTGGGCGATGTCTTCTAATAAAGTAATGGTGCTTTTTGTTTTCTGAAAGCCGTATTGGTTTTGTGAGATGATGTTGTGCTTCTGTAGATAGTTCTGTAGTCTGGTGTGTGTTATTTTTTCTAGGATTTTTGAGATGACTGGAATTTTAGCTATTGGTCTGTAGTTCTAAGTATCGTTTCTTTGCCGTGTTTGTATATTGGCGTAATTACTGCAGTTTTTAGCTGTTGTGGAATAATGCCTGTGTCGAATATTATGTTCACGAGTTTCAAAAGTATTGGATTTATTTATTCAAAGGTGTTATAAGGTCTATGAGTCTTATTTTGTCTATTCTTGGAGTGGTCTTTGGTTTTTGTTTTAGGAATGCTTCTTTCAGTTCCTGTTTTGTTATGGGTGGAAAATATATCGTTTGTTGTTGACTTTGCGTTGGTAGTTTTTCGTTGATCGTTGGTAGTTTGTCTTTTTTGAGTTGTGTGATGTTGTTTGTGAAAGCATGGGTGAATGAGTCTGCTAGTTCCTCTTGGTTTGTGTCCTGACCGAAGCTTTTTGCAATAAAATCTTGTTCTGAAGTTTTCTTTTTTCGGGTTACTAATTCGTTGAGTGTAGTCCATGTTTTCTTGATGTTGTCGTTATATTTCATGAATTTTTGGAAGTAGTAGCGTCTTTTTGCCCTACGAATTTTTGTTGTTAGTTTATTTCTCGTGTTTTTGTATAAGGTTTGTAAATGTGGTTACTGGGTGACTTTTTAAGTTTTTTCCATAGATTTTCTTTTTCAGTAATAGTATTTAGTATGTCGTCATTTATCTATGGATTGTTGTCTATTTGTCGCCTCGTTTGTGTAGGTTTTGTTGCTTTTTTGTATATTTCTGTGAACTTTAGTTGAAAATTCTCGTATAATGTTACAGGGTCGTTTATTTTAAGTAGGGAATTCCAGTCTGTATTTTTTACTTGGTTATCGACAATGCTCTTTAGTATGATCGAGTTTTGTCGACTTTTGTGGTGGTGGTGGGAAGGGGGGGGTAGGAAACGTAATAAAACGAAGTTGAGACAAAGTAGTGATCGGCAATTTTTACGTTAATTACTGATGATGTATATGTATGGATGGGAGCCCGTATGTTGATATGATCAATGCATGATTGTGTTAGTGAATTATTGAGTATTTCTTCTCTTGTTGGGGAGTTAATGGTAGGGTTTATGTTGTACTGACTTAGTATATCAAGATATGTGTTAGTGGTTGAAGAAGCGTGGTCAAGAGTATTTATGTTAATGTCTCCTATTAGGATGAGCCTGTGTGTTGTACGCGGTTCGATGCCGCTTAGCCATGTTTTTAACTCGTGAAGAAGACTGAGTGGATTATTATCTGGGGGTCTGTATATTGTGTTTATTGAGTATTTGATATTATTGTGGCTATTTGTGAGTTCCAAAATTAGTGTTTCCGCATGTTCGAAGTGCGTTTGTTTTTCTGTTATATTGTATTTTTCTTTGATAAATGCCACAATACCACCTCCTCTTTTGTTTGGTCTGCATAAGTTGTAGGTTTGATAATTATTTATGTTGTATGCGTAAATTTCTGTGTCGTTTAACATGTTCATTGCCAATCGCGCGATGTGAGCGCTCACCAAACGGCCGATCACGCGTTATCGCGTGGACGTCGCTAACTAAATGAAAAAATAAAAAAAATTGGTCACCACACGAAATTCCAATTTTCAGCTTGGCAATGAACGATACGCGTGATGCGAGTTCTCACCAAACGGTCGGTCACGCCTTATCGCGTGGACGTCGCTACCTAAATAAAAAAATTAAAAAAATTTGGCTACCACACGAAATTCCAATTTTCAGCTTGGCAATGAAATTGTTAATGCAACTTCGGTCAGTATTAGCGCATCTATGTTTATCATGGTATAATTGAGTTGTGATATAATAATAATAATAATAATAATAATAATAATAATAATAATAATAATAATAATAATAATAATAATAATTGTTTACAACGTATAATATTATAATATTAACAATGATGATTATTACAGATTTTTTTTGCATTTTTACACTCTATATACAATAACAATAGATATACTCTCTCTATATAATAATTTTTAATAATAACAATTTTTTTCTATTATCATCATACAGATTATTTACATATGTACAATTAAGACATTACATTTTCAGCTCTGTACAATATTCTGTACGCAGTTTAAGTACGTTATTTTTTTAATATTTTTTTCTTTGAATATAAATACACATAATTTTTTTCATCACTATCATAAATTATTATTATACACCGTAGTGACATATACATTATAATAATTTGCATTCTATGATTATGAGGATTAGTTGAATGAGGCGGGCTAATCCCACCTAAGTCAAAGCTAGGGTTAGCTTTTATGAAGAGAGTGGAATTAGCCTTTACTATTTATGTTGTTTGGTACTGTTTATGGATGGAATGTAGGCGTTGGATGCTGGTGATTTGTGATGTGTATATAAGTGTTAATGCATTAACTGTGTTGGTATAGTTTCCAGAGTTCGTGTGTTAATGTTCCGTAGCTGTTTATGTGTTTTAAATTTCTTGGTAGGTTGTTGAGTAGCATGGGTATCAGATGTGATCTCATAAAAGAACCGCATGAGTTGTTGAAGATTCTAGGGATGCAAAGAGTTGTTGTTGTGGGTCGTGTTATGCGATATGTGTCTCTGTTGTTACGATAGGTGATGTTGAAGTAATTCCTTAGTAACATTATGTAATGTTTCAGAGTTTTAATGTTCAGGATTCTGTGTATCGCCATAAGCGGTTCAGATATTGGCTGTTGTGTATAAGATCTCCAAATCAGTAATGATAGTAATAATAATTTTTATTGTCAATTCCACCGATGAAAGGTTGTATACCCTATAAAACATTAATACCGTGGATAGGAGTGGATAATGCAAAAGAACTTTGCTCTGCAGAACCTTTTTTCAAGCCGCCTTAGGTTTTCCAATAAGCAGGGTCAGGGTCTAAAACCGAGCGATTAAATTCATCTACATCTAAACACATTCACAAACATTTTATTTGATGTTTATGAATGCCTTCAAGTCCCCATAGTGGAATTTTTCCCAATTCAAGATTATGTTATAGAAACATCCTAACAATTATTATTTGAGAACAACTATTTAGATTATAGCAAGTAGTTACTCAGTTCACAGCCCAAAAATAATGAAAGATCTTATCTAAATGTGCCCTCTCCACACTGAATTTGAGTTATTTCAGTTACTAAACCTTCGGGGAATTAAAGCTGCATAATTTTTAATTTTGACGAAGGCAAGTTATTTTGTCACTCTATCCTTTAGATAGATTTTTTTTTTTTTTTTAGATTTTTCCATAATTATACTGCAACATTTTAATTCGAGGATCAGTAGAATTTTCATAATTTCAAGGGTTTTTAACTTCATCATAGCTTATTTGCAAATTGTCCAATTTCTGTTGGTTTTTTAACTGATATTTTAATGCTAAAGGTGTGTACGTTTTGATTTCTTATTGGCATTTTTAGGTCTTTTTTTTTTCAAAGATAGCATTCGCCTACTTTAGATGTTCCGATTATCCCCCCCCCCCCCAGTTTGTATTATACCAAGCAGGCCATAACTTGAATCCACAAGTGTGAGCTTTTTATGTTTTATTGATACCTGTAGTGGAATATATATATGTCCAAATTACCTTGACACTGAAATCGTTCTTCTACGAAAAAAACTGCTTTAAAGTTTACAAAAAGAATTAAAAACGATTGAATTTGAATTTTCAAACGATATTATGAAGATGTATAAAAATTAAAGATTTTTTATGAGAAATTCTTTAGGCTATAAAAATACACCATTTCTATAATTTCATCCTTTTCACTTATCTATTTGAGAATTGAAAAAGATCTATATCTATACTTTTACTATAGAGTGACTTCCCTGTGTGATACTTTTTTGTCGTATTTCTGAGCAACTAAAGCATGTGGCTTAATAAAATTTTGAAAAACAAATTTGTATAAAAATTTAAATAAGATTTTTTTTAAAAAATGCACACCTTGAACATTAAAAGTTTATTAAAAAAATCAGAAATTGAATAATTTGTAAATAAACTGCGATTATTTTTAAAACTCTCCGACATTGTAAAGATTCTGCGGATCTGACAAATAAAATCGGACACCATAATTAACAGGATGCCAGGAAAAATATAAAAAAAATCATATTTTCTTCCATCCGAAGGTTAGAATAACCAAATTCAAAAATGATTCAACGTCAGTTTAATTTTTAATCTGATGACTTCACATGGAATGATTTATCTATGGAAAAATCCAATACAGGTAATAAAGTCAGCGCTACGTAGCTAAACAACTTTGGTATATTCAAGTTCATTGCGAATTGTAGAATTTAGAACATCATAAAATCAACAGGATGTTTTCATCCTTAGCGCCAGTCCTAAATAATCGCATTTCTCATTCATCTCGAATGTATTATTTTGCCAATTGCCAAACCTTTTTTTAGACTTTTAGTAAATAAAATAACCATTACGAGAATCTTATTTTTAAATGATATTTTTTTAATTCTGTAATATCGACTTTCGAACCGTACACGATCACTAAAAAAAATACTGCCGGTTGCATCTGCTCGTGCAATAGACCAATCCTACATCAAGAGTACACACGATTATGTTACAACAATAACATTAGTATGCTACTTACGACTATTTTCGACAATTCCCATCTTCTAGCACTTCTCTCAGAGTTCATCATAAGTTTATATATTTCTTTGAACGTTTTTTTTTGAAGAGTTGGCCATTAATCTTTTATCTATTCTGTTCATTAGTTTTTCTTAATTTTACAGAATATTTCTTCCATAGTATCACATGATTTCTCATCATGTTATTATCAATAGGCCACGGCGCATGCGTTTCTCATTTGCGTCATCTAAGATAAAAAAAAAAAGAAGACAATATTTGCGATCAATGTCTGGCGTTTATATTTCATTTATTGAACTGCCAAAGAGAACGAATCCGTCGAAGGCAAACGCTTCAATCATTTACATGATAAAAACAGACAGTGAATGCAGTTAAATGAACAAAGTAAGTATTAAATGAAAGGAATAATTTAAGAAACAGAAGAATAAATTATATTTTATTATGAGAAAATACTATTCTACATATCGAGGAGGAAAACGTAAAGATATATTAGTTTTTACGTCACATTATTGAAAAAAAAAATGTTTTGTACGATTCCTACTCCCTATACTTCTTGCAACGCAGTGTATTTCTGAACTTAAGGAGCCATGTCGATACTCAAACACAGTAGACAAATCTAAGGGCCATATGGGATGTTGATCTCCCAACGTACCATGTGAATGGAAGAATATGACACAAATGGCCTATCAAGATAACCCTAAAGACAGCTTTACGTCTATCATGTTGTTCGGCAAAATTGTATATACTTTATAATCCTTATTCCACTAGACATTATATATATATATAAAGTTGATTTTCTTGTTTGAATTTTTATTTATTTATCTTTTTTCTACACAGGTCCGCTTGATGGGCGCAAAATGGGAATTGGATCCAGTGTCACTCAAGACGCACCTACTCCAGATATTCCTAATTCCGAGGACATCGATAAAGGAAAGAAGAAGAAATCGCTATTTAGGAGAGTGGATAATGCACCAGTGGAGAAGAAGTCACCACACAACTCCCCCATAGAAAGAGAAAGAAATAGCAGCCATCAAAATGTTCAAGATAGTTTGGACTCTCAAATCGAGGAAATCGTCGAAAACACCAAAGACGTTCCAAAATTGCAACCATTGTCCTCTAAAGGAAATTTCAAGGTGCCATCGAAAGAGGTTAAAGACATGGATCAGTTGCTTTTTCTCGAAGATTTGGACTACGATGAAGTGAACAATCTGAATGCAAAGAAGTCCAGGTTAGAAGTTACGCCTCCAGTGTTCAATAAACCGAAAATAATCGAGCCGATACCTCAGACTGTAAAAAATGGCTTACATAATATGGAGGAAGAAGAAGAAAATGTAAGTTGCTATGAAATGATTTGCGGCGTTTATAGGTTAGGATACTCCCGTTTGGATGACGCTAATTTATGAAAGTTAACCTAATTTTCATTGTTAGTATTTGCATAAGCACCTTTCTGATTTATGTGATTCCTGCCTATGAAGGGTTGTAAATCGATAGCACATTAGTACCGTGAGTGAGCTAAGGGATTGGTATTACTTTTTATTTATTTTTACATAACATTGCTCTAGACCAGATATTAAACATTTTCAAACTCCAGGCCTCCAATAAGCAGGGAGATGGTCACACATTCAAATTTATCTCCCATCTAACAAACATGTATGCTGGTGGCAGGATTTGAATCCGCATCAGTGAGCGAATACGCTAACCAGTGGGTCAACCAAGCCAGTTTTATGCATTCATCAAGTTCGAACTAAATAGATTTTACTGAAACTGCATTTTTAGGATATTTAATAAAATTTGTCAAATTATTTTAATTTTTAGTGAAATAATTTGAATTTTTTTCAAATTATAAATTTTTTTTTTCAAATTAGGTCACTAAAAATAATGACCAAACAAAAACAAAATTGTTAATAAATCAACTCAGCACTACAAAAGTCTAAAACCCCGTTTTAAGTGTACTTTGTGAAGTGAATAACGTCACGATAATGGAATACAATACTGTTGCAAAATTCGCCTAGTTTAGGATTGTCTCTGGTCACTTCCATACTTGTTTAACCCTTTTTTTAAAACATGTTTTTAAGATTTGTAAAATATAAGCATGATGTCCAAAAATTAAAAAGTTTCTAAGAAAACGCTTCGATTTTGTGATCTCATACCACACAAGACACTTCCTCGTTATCGAAGAATGTCACACTTTCCTGATCCCCCATTTCCTTGGGTGTGTGGGAGCCCACTCTTAAGAAAAAGACGGACTTCCTAGACCCAATCGAGACAAATGTATGTTCATATCCACCGGTTAACTCAGCTTCGGTTGACGAAGCTCATAGCATGCTCTTAGTATCTTTGACAGGATTCCAACTGTGTTCTTTCCAACTAAAGAGGGCGTATTTCTTTCTAGAGTGCATGGAAGCGACATCTTCCCTAGAACATAACTGTTAGAAGTAACATAAGACATCTCATGGCCATAATTCTTTCCACTATTGAAGCCCATCCATCCAGTCGTGTAATGTATGCTATCATTGAAGCAAAACGTTTGCCATTCAGCTTACAAAGCATCTTTGGCAGATGACCAGTTTATCAAAGCAGAGATTTTTAAAAAGCTTTCACTGTAAAAAACGAAAAGAAACCTTCGATTAGATTAGCATTCGCCAAATTGAATATAGAGCGGCAATCTGTCTGCTACGACGCACGCAGAATGGTTTCAAGGTCACACACATTCGATGACACGTGACCAATGATTTATATATCTCTTGCGGAACGCTGTGTACCACGCGACACCGCTCACAATCGGTCATTTGTACAGAAAGGGGGGGGGGAGGTGTTCTGATCGTTGTGCGTCATCATCCATGGTTACATATTTGCACCTGTACAACCATCAGATTTGTTTCGAAGGAGTTATCATCACTACGCTGCTAATGCCTAAAAACATGCATCTTACTTCCCCTTTAAATTCACAACGGTTTTTGATGGTATCCTCCTAACTTTGGTTGTTACAACAACGTGTTTCGTAATGGCAAGTTATGCAAGCTTTGTATTATTGACATCTCTATCGCTGTACATTAAGTCAGATCTTTGAAACCTCAGAAGATTTTAGCATAATGGACAATTTGTCTGTCACTGGTAGAGCAAACGTTGTCTGCACACACACACACACACACACACATACACACACGAGAGAGGAGTGATGACGTCATTAAACAGTAAATGCGAAATGACCTAAGATGGAACTGCTTTTCTCTGTTGATCGGTATTAGAAGTTATTTCGAAAGAAGTCAAGAAAGGAGAAAGAGAAGAATGAAGAAATGAATGCAAAGAAATGTTTTACTTCCATTTTATCCTACTGGTATGGAAAGAGAGAAAAGGAAATTAATGAAACATGTTTGGTGCAAAGGTCATACTGCGCCACCATAATGGCCCAGTATGACCTTTGAGGTCATATTGCGCGATGAGGTGGTTTCAGCAGCAGACAAAGTAGAGAAAGGTGTACAGATCATCAAACATGAGAGAGAGAGAGAGAGAGAGAGAGAGAGAGAGTAAATTGTCGGGAACAATAAACATAACACATCAGAGGAGAGCGCCGACATGAAAGGAAAATAGATTGAAAAGAGCTTATCTCCATCTTCCTTTCTTTGATGCTCAAGAAAGAGATAGATAAACACATTAAAATCATTAAAGATCATTAAAATCATTTATCGCATCAACTCATTGTCTATTGCATTCATCAGAAGCATTTTATGAGCGGGGCATCCACTTGAGCCAGACGCCGTCAACAAGACATGATTAATATTCATGTCACTGATCAATTTGCGCATGGGTGTGTTTAACAAATGGATCAGGAACGCAACCTTCATCGCAAGCGGAGCGTTCTTTCATTAGCGTTTTCAGCCACCTGTGTGAGGAAGGTGGGGAAGGGAGGGGAAGAATACGATGCCGCCCAAGCCAGCCGAGTTCATGATTAACGTACTTAGACGGCACTTGAGTTTTAGGATTCAGGCGCTGTTGGTGAACAACAAAAATAGTTAATTGCAGTCTTTTTCGGCTAATTGTCCTCATTTCGCAGGAAGGAGATGCGTTTTGCATATTTCTTTATATTATACGATGATAAATATTGACTTGAGAGACTGCACTTGTGAAACATGATTCTTCCGACCATTTTGAAGTGTTGATATTTATTAAACGATTTTAGTGTGGCATGCAACCATTTATTTCAATAATTTTTCGTTTTTTTTTTATAGCATTTATTTCCCACGTTACAACATAGTACTGTACTCATATGGCAAGTTGTTAAATTGTCTTAAGGATCGCTTCATTCATCTGTATATTCGTGGCTATCCTCAGTTATGAAAAACAAATGAAATCCTTTCATTAAAAGCGTTAAATTGATTTACATTCTTTTAGAATAACAGTTTTCATCGAAAATAATGTTCTGTTTCTTTAGGCTTCATTTAATTGTTAAAAATGATAAATAAACTGAGGTTGGTTGGGGATAAACTGAGTCATGCACGTAACATGGCCTTTTTAAATTTACATTTTTAAAAATAATATAAACATAAATGGATAGAACACGTTCAAAGAATAAAAATAGAAAGATTACCAAAACAAGCCTTAAAGTACAAGTCACTAGGAAAAAGAAAACCAGGACGTCTTCTTAAACGATTCAGCGATGACTTCTATGGCCGGAACAGGCCACACCAGGCCTAAATCCTTGATATGTATGATGATGATGATGATGAAAAATAAAAATTAACATTTTTAGTAGATTGTTAATCGGCAATCATGTTTATTATAAGTACCATCGATAGAAAAGCCTGTGTAGCTCAGTGGATGTGGCGTTTGCACACCACAGCGCTTGACCGCACAAAGGAAGACTTCTTGGTTTAGTCGGCGATTAGAAGAAATTTTTGTAAGCCTTTTTTTGACCGGTTCCCGAGTTAGTCGATCTTTGGCACGGGCAAGCGGGTTTTTTCTTCCGGAAACTCGGGTTCTTCGTCCCGTAAACTCAAGAAAATCGACCGTAGAACCCACATTATTTCAGATATTAAATACGAGTGTTAGGGACCACGAGATGGCGGCACTTGTTGAGGTCTCTTTTCACTGCGTGCCGCTTAATTAGTGATAGCCTTGAGCCAGCTATCTCTGATTAGCTACCAGTGAAGATTAAACTGCCTACTCACTCTCCAAAAGTTAGATAAGGTTAAAACGGCCTCGCCTACTCCCTATACCGGAATAAAAAGGCGTTAGCTGATTTTGACTTATTTATTTTTTTTATCATCCATAGATGCGTTGGATTCACTGGTTAAAGGTTTATAGGTAATTTTGACTCCACTCCATCGGTTAGCCAAGTGGTTAGAGACCCCACTCTCCAACAGACAGGCTGTCGCTTCGAATCCCGCCATGGGTATGGATGGTTGAGATTGTGTTTAAGTAGAAGATAATTTCATCGTCTGGTGTGACACTCCAGCCTCGCTTATTGAAAGCCTGAAATGGCTTATAACGTTCTATGTTTACAGATATATAAATTTATAAAAAATATTTAAAAAATCCTTAACACGCCCATGGTACCAAATGTGGTACAGAATTGCAAATAAACTTTCGTGAGTGGGAACAACATAAAAAATAAAAGATTAATGCACCCAGTTCCCTCTGCTACATTCCCTAACGGTAACTGCATTCACCAAATTGGCTTGTCGGAGTAAAAAACCCTTCCATCTTCACATGAGACCAGCTAACTTACCATCTGAAGTACTATTACTTATACAGTTTAAACTGGGTTTCTTTGCCTTTTTTTTATTTAAGTGCCCTTGTAATTGTTCCGCAAATTTCCTGAAGTTTTTTTTTTTTTCTATCTACATCTTTGTCATTTAGATAAGTTATCATGCTACCTAAATAATTAAATTATTGTATTATTTTATCTCCTCTGACTATTTTTGATCAAATATGATCGTTGACTTTTAAACGCCAAAGATGATTTTAGAAATTTAGATATTGTACTGCTCGCTTACAATATTCAATTTACAAATATGTTAATTTTATTCTAAATATTTTATATATTTTTAATAATTTATAAAAGATGGTAATTTTTTTTATAAATTATTAAAAATCCTTCCAATAAACAAGGGGGGGGGGATGGCGGTCTCATACCATGCAAAGAGAATATCGGACACGAATATTTAAAACTATTCGTGTCCGATAGCAGTCGAAGCCACAGTCTGTTAATTGAAGAGCGAGTAGGCTATCTATTCGGTTAATAATTTTACTTTCCATCGTACTCCTCGATATTTAGGACTGTTTTTACTGTGTTCTAGGTCTGGTTTGACTGTATTCACAGGATGAGAAATAGGAGTTTCTGAAAGGAAGAACCATGCTGCCTTGGGATGAGACTGGTGTCCGCGCGGTTAGCCCAGTGGCTGTGCGCTTCGCAGCCATATGCCTGGAGAAGGAGTGTCCCAGGTTCGATTCCCGTCGCCGACGTGAGGAGCTAAAGAATCTGCTATAGCCAAGGTAGCCGGTCTTGGGCGTGGACAGCAGGGTTTTTTCCCCAGTTTATCTGGGGTTTTTCATCCCGCAAGCAGGCAAACCGGCCTCGTGAACACACATGGATTACAGTCAGAAATACTTAAGACAATCCCTCCAGCCATAGCTCTGAATTATCAGCTATGCCGGTCCGGAGTCCGGATAAAAATAGATGGGGATTGAGGTGGTGCCGTACCTCCCCGTAAAAGGGGCTCACGGCCGTTGAACCACAATACGAAATAAATGAATGAATGAGACTGTTTCCGACTTTCATTTGAAAAATTAATTATTATTATTATTATTGTTATAACTTTGTTCACATAATCGAAACTGGCAAAATAATAGATATTATTCACAACAATTCGATTGGCTAAACAGTTCAGATTTTACCCGATAATTTGAAAATCGTATCGACTGTTCCAGATAATACATTTTTTTTTTCTCATATCACGTGCATTTAAGTCGTCGATGCTTAATTCTTGTAAATAGTTTCATTTGAATTACATTAAGAGTGCATCAATCATAATCGGGATGGCGTTGATCTATTTAAATCACAAAGAACTTATTTCTATTGCCAGATCTCGATATTTAGTGATTTTTTCCCAGTTTTTTTTTTTTTTTGTTGCGAATATTGTTATTGGGTACTACGATGCCAATAATCCAAACTTGTCCATCTTCATTAATTGTGATGTCAGGTCTATTGTGTTCCAAATGCCGATCAGTTTGTATTCTAAAGTCCCAGAGAATTTTTGCTGTTTCGTTTTCCAGTACTGTCTCTATTTTATGCTGCCACCAGTTATCAGAAGTAGGAAAGCCGTATTTTTTGCATACAAGCCAATGAACTATTTTGGCCACTTGATCATGACGGTATTTATAGTCAGTTTGGGCAATTTTGTTGCAATCACTAATTCGATGTTCTACAGTTCCATCTTTATGACTACATAATTCTGTGCTTACTCTTGTTGCTAAGATTCTCATGTTTGGCTTTTATTGCATTAGTTTGTAACACTTGAGCTGATACAATAAAACCTCACTTTCTTTCTTAATGTATACATATTATAGTCATTACTACGTCTTGATCTTGTAATTTTTTTTTCCTTAGCATGTTACAGAAATTGGCCACGCAAGGGTTTATTTTTCCAGCTCACAAATCGTTTTTATTTTCTGTTTCTCTTATAATTGAATTTATTGATTTATTTATATTTTATTTTAAAAGACTCTCTTGTGAAACATCTTGGAGGATTTGCTCAGTGCTGTTTTCGATGTATTTTTTTTTAAAACCAAGACCTTCTTCCTCAACAGTTTGCATCACTTGCAGCAGACCCCACTCACCTATTCCTGTTGTTCCCGTAGGTCAACTTCGCTTCGTGGGTGTAACGCATATTAGTTAATTTTGAACTTTGTGGTCCAGGCCTTCTTTTGTACAATCTGCTATATCAGAGCAAGATTTATTGTGTTCAATTCATTAAGTTTTGTTCTCAGCTTCTCTTCAGCTACTATTTGTTTAAATCTTGATTGGAAAATTTAAGGTATTCATAGCATTAATTTGTTGAAATTGCTATTATATATTTCCTCTGGCCAAAACAGAAATTATTATAATATAATATATTCTATATATATTATTCATACGAAAAATTGTAAACTCCGTATCTCAGTCAGTATAGACGAAACCCTTTGGTCGGAAAGACCTCGGTTCGATTCCCATCAGTGACGTGAGGAACCTTTATCTGGTCTCTTTCGACTAAACGTGAGTTAGCAAGTTTCATACGGAGATAAGGGTTTTTTCGTTCCCCAGAACAGGCAAATCGGTCCCGTGAACACACACACACACACACACGCACGGATTACAGTCATGAATACTTAAGACCCAGTCATAGGTCTCATTCGTCAGCTATGCCGGTCCAGAGCTCTGATAAAATTAGGGGGGAATGAGATGGTGCCGTACTTCTCCGTAAAAGGGGCCTCACGGCCGTTGTATCATCATACGAATAAATAAATAATAAGAGTAATTATCATAAACTCAGCAGTGTAGGAAGCTACTCACACTTCGATTCCTGCAACCCCTACATAGTTAAAAATAAAATCAGTAGAATTCTCTCAATTTATAAATGCATATAAATATATAACACCCCACAAAGATTTAAACCAGAAAATTATCCATCTAAGCATTTCTTTCTACATGTCATTTGTTTTTACGGACATTGTCGATGTCTTGATTGGAGACAATCAATACATTTCGTTTGCAATGTTGTTTACCACTTCTTTTATCAACCAAACTGCAATGCCAGCTATGTTGGCTTTACAATTAGATCACTTCATCCCGCTTGTATGAGCATTATCGTGATTGTCTTATACCCGATTTCTTCCAAAAGAAAACCAAAAAACCAACCAACCAAAAATGCTTCAACCATAGAAATAGCAGCACATGCAATCGAATACAATCATATTCCAAAAATAGAAAAAGGAACCATTCGCTTCCTAAAGAAATGTACCTCATCAGTCGCAATTGAATAGATTTTTACTCTGAAGGCATTTTTAGTTCTAGATATTTCGACTTTTAATTTTTACAAGTGTTATAGTGTATTCATATCACATAATTCATTATAGAATTTATTCTTTGTTTACGTTCCATCTTTTAATAAATATCCTATAATTTTTACGCTTCAGATTCTTTTATTTATACCCCAGATTAAAAATTCTTATCATTCAAATTGATTTCCATCTCCGCTAACACTTTTTCCTAAAGAGATTATACGAGGCTCTTTAGTCCTAACTTTTTGAAGACTGTTAAGCAGCCAATCCTTAGCCATCATTGATAATCCGTCCAAGGCTATCAGTGATTTTCATTACTATCCGGGAAGAGGAGTATGTCAGACAACTGCTGCCATCTAGTGGTTACTAAGTCTAATACTTATTACTATCTGAAATAGCTTGAGGTCTATTCTACATATATTATATATATTTATTATCCATGACTACTAATAGCTTATCACATCACTGAACTTTGCAAAACTATTTGTCTTGTAATCTCAATAAAATTCTGTCTTAATTTATAACTGTGGTTTTAATTCTAAATTGTCAATATTCGCATTGCAAATAGTATGCAGTGATAAATGCGAAGCGTTACATCCAGTGCCAATCGTTTAGACATCCTGAAAACTCACAACAGTTGTATGATGCGGGAAAAAAAATCCGTTACAATGAAAACGAATTATAAGCGAGGACGAAAAATCGAACATTATCTCCTAATGTGAATTTGTCCTTCAAAGTGGAGAACTTTTTGTTACTTGTTCTTTCTTTCATATGAATAATAAATGAATAATTAAGGTCACTATGGTTTGGGTCATTCTGTGCATTGTTGCGTCACAGTTTTCTTTGCTGTTATTGTTAACGCTTTGAATATTGCATTCATCAGCCTACCAATCCATAATGTAAATTAGCCGGAAGCACAAGATCACAACATTTATAGAACTTATACATAGGCATTTCTCTCCATCGTGTAAAAGAGGCAACAGGCCAAAATAACACATGCAAAGATAAAACATAATACACTAACAACAACAATGACCTTAATTGCTTTGTAATTGGTTGTAATTCAAACGAATCTTATTCCATTTATAGCTGCTACTATTACATGTTGGACTGGGTTGTTTAGAATTGGCTTCAATGAGACATTGAAGCCAATCGTGTATTATGTTTGTTAATTATGTATGTGATATGGCCAGTTTGCGTGTTTTGCCGGATAAAAAGCTGCTTCCATAAGAGGCCAACTAACTTAAATAACTCAATATTCTGCGTATATAATTTCTCTTCCTGGTGGATTTCCTGTGTCACTTTCCTATTGAATGGGAAAGCAATTGAGTCGTTGCTACTTTCTTGATTGTTCTGAAAATGATCTCGGAGCTGTGGTGATGAAAACAATTGGCAAAGATCCCTTTTTTATGTAACTAGTCTTGAATATTTTAGTTTACTGTTCATTTGATTGCATCTATATGTGTTTCACTTGTCTTCCATTAAGATTTTCCTGGTTCCTTTGTCCTCATCGTTGATCACAATTTCAGCTCTGATCTATTCATTTTGAATCTTTGATGATCTACTCAAGAGTTTCACTTACTAAGTTTAAGATCTTATTTCCTAGATCGTCTATATTCTCTATGGGTAGGGAGTTTCTATTTACCTCTGTCTCAATCTTGAATGATTCTCTTATTAACTCCGTTTTTAGTTATACAGGTCAAATTTTTAACAACTGATTTCATTAGTGACTTTTGGGAAATTTTATTTTTATTTTTCAGAGATTGATTCGTGACCTGCATCAAGATATAGACTTCTGAGAGGTTTTTTTTACGTTGTTTATTGATATTTTTCATCGCATTCTTTCCAGAAACTAGTCAGCGGAGTTTTCATCGTCCTGAAGTATTTATATTGTGGACAATACTACCCTCTCCCCCTTTTTTTATCTTCTTTTCTTTCTCTGATGAAGAACATTATCATCACGTCTCTCAACAGCATACGGAAATTCTTCCTATGAGTGGAATCTATTGTACTGTACTTTGTAAAAGTCTTCAATTCCTTTTAAATCGTGATTATAGCTAAAACCGGAGCTTCTGTATAATTCTGTACTCATATTTGACGTCAATCCGATTGAAATCCTTGGATGATCTTGTTTAGTACCGATTATTCTATCTATCAGCCATCCCTTTATATGCAAAACAATCCCTTTTCTGAAGATATCATAGATACCAGGGTATATTTTCGAAATACTTACGAAGTCCCATTTCTGTGTATTTTGAGTAAAACTTCCGTAAATTTCTTCCCGTTTCAAATTTTCTCTTTGAGTATAGAAAACTTTTCAGCAATTTGTAAAGCGATCTAATATTAACAGAACATATTTAATTCATTACGGTGCTTGCAATGTGAATTTGGATCTGTAGGCTTTTCTGGGTGCAGTAACATAAACCATTTGTTGTCTCCGGATTGATTTGAAGTTCCATTACTTATTCACTATTCCTATTATATAGATTAACCATTTAAATTCCTAGTGTGGTCTACCGTAGTTCGTGCTTCTTATTTATTGTATACTTCATTATTCGTCGTATAGATCGTTGATATATACAGGGTGGTTCAAAATTCCACGTAGAAACTTTGAGGGGAGGTAGAGAACATCAGAATCAACCATATTCACATGGGAAAGTATGACAGGAAACGCCACCCGAAAATGATAGGTGGCGCTGTTCGCCAGCGCTCCAGTTAAGCAATTGGAGCTTCCTCATTCAAGTTTTGGACGTACGAAGAACATGCGTCGTTTTACGAACGCTGAGATGACAGACATGCACCTCGTTTACCATATTATGTATCCAACTACTATTGAACTGTTCAGTTACGCCTAATAAAGGTTTTTCCACTACTTACTGCCTTGTGTTATTTCTGTATCTTTGTGTCCCTGATAGTACCTTCCGGTGGCGTTCCGGTCATGCTTTCCTATGTGAATATGGTTGATTTTGATCAACCATATTCACAAAGTTTGTACGTGGAATTTTGAACCACCCTGTATTTTGTTGCTCCCATTATACAAGTTTTTATTTATTTATATATTTATTTATTTATTACTTATGCGTCATAGAGTTCATTGCTCGTAAAGCCATGCCATTTTTATTCTTCTTTTTCAGCATACAGCCCCTTCATTGTACGTTTTTAGTTAATTATATTTTAGGAGTTTGCTCCGAAATTTTTATTGTTCTCATTTGCTGTCTTCCTCCCCACAATGTTTGTTTCTTCCCTTGGTATTTAAATCTTGTGAAAAATGCCCTACCTCTGTATGAGAGACCAGATAAAGGTTCCTCACATCTTGGACGGGAATCGAACCCAGGTCTTTCCGACCAAAGGGGCTTGGTCTATATCGACTGAGCTACAGAGGCCTTACACATTAATATAATCACTCCCCTCAAACTCGTTAATTAATTTTCGAAGACAGAAGTCTTTATGTAAACATTACTTACTAATGATTATTTGAAAAAAAAAAAAGTCACGCATTTTATTTAGTTCACAATTCGTGTGTTATTTATAGCCTTTTTTATCGTTTGCGAAGAGTAGAGCACGAGCAGGTATTATTAGTAGCAATATATCGAGTGTGATGGAGTGAACTGGAAGCGAAATGTGTTTGTTATTACTGTGATCAATTCAAAGTTATTCAAATGCTAAAGAAGTGCCGGTTACACCAAAACACGAAGTATTGATCACAGACTTCAACAGGTGCGGCACAGACGACGACGGGAGCTTCTATCTCTCCAGGCATATCACATAGTGTACGTCTACATAACCTACAACATCTCTGCCAAGAACACGCACATACGTGTTTTCGGCCGTGAAGAATATTTCAATAAGCAATCTCTGCGTGTTTGAGTTACAAGTAGTAATAATTTAACTGAAACTCGTAAATTTATCAAGCGCTATGGTTAACGATTCGTCTAGTGGACGATGCTAATGCAACAACCGCATACCAATTCAGCTTCCAAAAAGGTAAACTATGCTTTTAAAGATTCATCTCTGTAATCACATAGTAATCTTTAAAAGTCTCTGTAAAAGTCTTAAATATAAGTAGTCTGTTTAAGATACTTGCTCTCGCCACCATTACTATAGTTTCAGAAACACCAACTAAGAAACGGTCCAAATAAAACAATGATACCATATCATACATCGTTGAAGATTGAATTCTACGCAAGAAGCAAGACGTTTCTGACTATAAGGGTGAAGCAAAATGCCTTTATAATCCCTGCTATCTGATAAGATTGCTGTGTAGGGAAAAGTTTATGAGCTAAGTGCTCTGCCTGAGTGGGTGCGATTTAAAGATCTTCATTTGGAAGTAGGATGGCCTTGGGTCTCCTATATTTGGAGAAGTCTGTTTCATCATAATTTGCTGCTTGTTTCACTAATTCATTTGGATGTGAAGAGGATGATGAGAAGAACTTTACTGCTGAAGATCGCAGAAAAGAGCAGATGTAGGGGATATTTGTATCCCGGTGGAGTTGGACATTTCTGATATACCATGGTGCGTTTAAGATCATGCGGAGACATTTGTTTTGCACTCTCTCTGTAGTTTGAGGATATTTGTACTTGAGGTGTGGCTCTAGGCTGGGGATGCATAAGTAATAATGGGTCGAATCATCAACTGATAAAGGAGCAGTTTTATTTTGGTATCCAGCTTGCTATTCCTATTGATAAGAGGGTAAAGCTGTGCAATGATTTTTGATGCTTTCGAACATGAGGCTTTTATATGTGGATTGAAGGTTAGTTTTCTGTCCAGCAGTACACCCAGATATTTGGCTTCTATTTTCCAGGGAATCTTGATATTAAATAGGAAGATGTCATTTTTGGGAGATATTGAGTTTTTAGTGAAGAGCATGGCGATATTCTTCTGAGGGTTTACTTGCAATCTCCATTCCGAGAACCAGTGCTCTAATCTCTGCAGGTTTTCTTGCAGTTTCTTGATGACAAGGTACGGTTTAATAGATCTGGTTAGTATCTGTGTCGTCTGCGTATAGGGCAATGATGGATTATGCGGAATGTCCGCCATGTAAATCGTGCAAAGTATCGGTGCCAGTAGGGACCCTTGAGGCACTCCTGCCAAGATTCGTCTCTGGGTAGATAATATATCATTTAGTTTGACTTGCATTCATCTGCCACTAAGAAATAACTTTATAATTTGGACTAGATCTAATGGAATGCCAGCTAAAACCAACTTGTATAGTAGTCCAAAGTGGCATAATTTGTCGAACGCCTTTTCTAAGTCAAGAAAAACTGCTCCACTGTATTGGTGCCAATTGTAACTTGTGGTAATGAATTCGATTAGTCTATGAATTTGTTGGGTGGTACTGTGAAACTGGCGAAAACCAAACTGTTCTGAAGAAAGGATGTTTAATTTTTTTACTGAAAGTTGAATTCTGGAAAGGATAGCTTTTTCTGCTATTTTCCCAAATTAGAAATCAGACTTGTGGGACTTTGAGGATCCTTGCCAGGCTTGTATATAGGAACTACGTCTGCCAACTTCCATGCAGAAGGAAAATACTTAAACCTGAACATAGCATTTATTATTGTTGTAAGATGTACGATGGCCTTTCGGGGTAGCAGTTTAATAACCTTGTTGGATATGCTGTCAGGCCCTGGAGCTTTTTTTATTCTTTAAGTTCTTTATAATGTCATAAATTTCAGCTGGAGAAGTAGGTGTGAGTTGGCTGGTACAGTTATCACACCGTTTTAACACGTGTCTGACGTGGCGGTGAATTTTATAAATATGATTGAAGTTTAGGTTATCGTATGAAGGGCTACACTGTTTTTCTAAATTTTTAGCTATAGTTTCGGCTTTTTCTGCATCTGTGTAAACAATGTTCAGGTCAGATTTGAGAGGAGGAAAAGATTTGTTTTTGATGTTTCTCAGGAACTTCCAGACGGTTTGATCACCAAGTGATATGGAGGCTTGTCTTCCCAAAGTTTGTTTCTGTGAGCTTTAAGTACATCTCTCATCACTGTTCATTTTATTGAGATATTTTTTGTCTTGGAGTGCTCTGGTGTTGTAGTATCTTTTTCTTGCTTTATTTTTTTCCCTGATTAAGTTCATTATGTCATCTGGTAGACTGAATTCTAAGTTCTTAAAAGAACTGGACAATGGACTGAGTCCTTGACTCTTTATCTCGTCATCTGAATGAAGTAAATCTGTGTGGATAGGGTGTTATTGAGCTAAAAGCTCTATATTGGCTGGGTAACGGCAATAGCCGAGCTTCAGTTAAAACTTCATTGGCTACATCATTGCCATTTGTTACCCTGGAAGTCCTAAAAAGGACTTTAGGTTGTGAAGAGTCTTCAATTGGAAGCCCTTCATTCAAACTATTGAATTCAAGTCCTTATAAGGACTGGCTTAAAGGGGCAAAGCAAGAATGCTTTTCATCTTCCCCGTTATCTGTAGAGGACAGTGTAGGGATAAGGTGTTATTGAGCTATTAAAGCTCTGATCATGGCAGAAGGGTAAGAGCAATAGCCGAGCCTCAGTTAAAACTTCATTGGCTACAGCATTGCCATATTTAAAGGTAAAGCCGTCTCTAAAAATTCGGACGATCCCTAGGCCACTCAATCGTGGGCGAAAGACCGTCTATCTCACCGTTGGCTCCACCCACACGCCACCACCGAGCAGAACCGCTCATATTCCGAAGAAAAGCATTCACCGACAAAGCACCTCAGCGGGCCGTGCAGGAGAACCCTTTCCCCCAGTGACTCAAATTGCTCCCTTAAGGCAAAAACCTTAAGAGAGCGAACTCAAACTCTCGAATCTCTGCGCCCCAGGGGGTAATAGCAACAGCCGAACCACAGTTAAACTTCATTGGCTACAGCATTGCCATCCATTACCCTCCAAGGGCATCTTATGGTCGATTCAAAATTCTATTGAATTCTAGTCCTTATAAGGACTGGCTTAAAGGGGTGAGGCAAGAATGTTTTTCATCTTCCCCGTTATCTGTAGAGGACAGTGTAGGGATAAGGTGTTATTGAGCAATTAAATTAAAGCTCTGATCATGGGCAGGAGGGTAACAGCAATAGCCGAGCCTCAGTTAGAACTTCATTGGCTACAGCATTGCCATCCATTACCCTCCAAGAGAATTGGATTGAATGAATCAATCACCGCATCTCACGGTCGATTGATTCATTGAATTCTAATCAACTGATGCCAGAATAAATATCTTAAACATCGTGTTTTTTATTTAGTGTGATAAATTAAACTAACAATGCTAATGATAAAAATCTTTTATGACTATTTCCTTAAAATATTGCATAAAATATTAAGAATCCATTCATTTTATATTCATATTCATTTTAGTCAAAAATATTTCACATTAATCGCCGCATCTTACGGTCGATTCAATATTCTATTGAATTCTAATCAACTGATGCCAGAACAAATATCTTAAACATCGTGTCTTTTATTTAGTGTGATAAATTAAACTAACAATGCTAATGATAAAAATCTTTTATGATTATTTCCTTAAAATATTGCATAAGAATCCATTCATGTTATATTCATATTCATATTAGTCAAAAATACTTCACATTATGTCACTAACACACTGTATTGTATTAATTATAGTGAAATAGTTCATGCTTCCTGTTGATGTAAATACCTATTTCTTTATTGTGAATGTGTTTTTCTCTCTCAATGGGGTTTTTTTTTTTTGCTATTATAAATAACTAGTTAACATTTTAATATTACTTTAGCGCAGTTAATGTTCCAGGTTATTCTTAACAAGTTATCATTAACAGAGTTAATGTTAATCTTAATATTGTAAATGCTAACGGTAGACAATGATGTTGATAACAATGCCAGTGTTTTAACTCCCTTTTTGACACTTGAATTCACTAACAGATCTTTCTGTTCTCTTTATCATATTCAGGATACCGTCGATGGTTTTGACATAGCAAAATTCAAGAAAGCAAACAGCAAGGTAAGTTTATTTGGTGTATGTAAAGCACAGAAAAACTTAAGAAAATGATTGTGCTAATCATGAGTATTTCGCATTTATTGACTAAAAAAAAACAACTGAAGTTAACATTTGACAAGAGGGACCCTGACAACATGCTTAAAAGCGAAGACGGACTTATCTGTTTATACTACGACATAATCATGCAGGCCTATCGGGGGGGGGAGGGAGGATACAGTTGGTAGTAGACCCAATGTAGGACAAAATACATCACGTGTTCTCGATAGCACGGTTACCTTCTGTGGGTTTCCTAATTGCTGAAGACGAACATTTGAGAGCATTCTCATTGGCTACGAAACCACCAAATCATTTACATTTACTCTCCACGGTTCTTTGCGTGAGTTCGTGGCCTACGAGTGGCAAATGACACGAGATCTAGTTCATGTCAGTCTAGCCTTGAATAAAAAAGAGCATTGCTATACTAGTCACGTGCGATTTATTTATTCATCTAATTGGTTTCTTTTTTTAGGTTCTGTTGGATGTTTGACATGCATAATTGTTCTCTTGCTTGTCCTAAAAGTGCTAAAACGGACTGGTTAGATGGGCGAAGCAAGAATGCTTTTTCATATTCCCCGTTATCTGTAGAGGACAATGTAAAGATAGGGTGTTATTGAGCTATATATAAAGTTCTGATCATGGCAGGAGAGTAACAGCAATTGCCGAGCCTCAATTAGAACTTCATTGGCTACAGCATTGCCATCCATCACCCTCCCTTGGTATACCCATTTTAGTCTCCTCATACGACATGCATGAGCTACACTGGGGGCTTATATTTAAGTAAAGCCGTCTTTAAAAATTAGGACGATCCCTAGACCACTCCCTACGATTGGCCGAAAGACCGTCTAACTCAGCGTTGGCTCCACTCAGTGACGCCCCCCCCCGCCACCGAGCAGAACCGCTCATATTCCAGGCGAAAGCGGCCACCGACGAGGCCCCTCACGGACCATGTCGGAGAGAATACCCTCCCCAGAGACTCATAATGCTCTCCCAGAGCAACCCCCCCCCAGAGATCAAGCCCATCTCACCGGGAGGAAAATTCCGGAAAAAACCTGAGAGAGGTAACTCTCGAAACTCAGCGTCCATTTTAGTCGCCTTTTACGACATGCTTGGATTTGCATTGGGGCGATATTTAAGTAAAGCCAACTCTTAAAAATTAGGACGATCCCTAGACCACTCCCTACGAGTGGCCGAAAGACCGTCCAACTCAGTTGGCTCCACTCAGTGACGGGCTCCCCCACCACCGAGCAGAACCGCTCATATTCCAGGGAAGGGCATCCACCGACAAAGCCTCACCGGGCCGTGCCGGAGAACACCCTCCCCAGAGACTCAAAATGCTCTCCCAGCCCCCCCCCCCCCTTCACTGGGAGCAAAATTCCGGAAGAAACCTGAGAGAGAGCGAACTTTCGAAACTCGGCGTCCATTTTAGTCGCCTTTTACGACATGCTTGCATTGGGGCTATTCTTTCCCGGCCATCACACGGGGTCAACCTCTCTTGCTTGTCCTTATAAGGACTGGCTTAAAGGGACGAAGCAAGAATGCTTTTCATATTCCCCGTTATCTGTAGAGGACAGTGTAGGGATAAGGTGTTATTGAGCTATTAAAGCTCTGATCATGCCAGGAGGGCAACAGCAATAGCCGAGCCTCAGTTAGAACTTCATTGACTACAGCATTGCCATCCATTACCCTCCAAGGGTATTAATCACCGCATCTCACGATCGATTAACCCCCCTCTTGCTTGTCTGCATGTCGAAACCTGGGTATCCGGAGAGTTCATCGAAAAACAGTTTACCGAAAGACAATTCATCGAAGCCAATTCATCGAACAACAATTCATCGAAAAAGCAATTCACCGAATAAACAATTCATCGAAAATCAGTTTATCGAACAACAATTAATCGAAAAAGCAATTCATCGAAAGACAATTCCCCAAAAAAGCAATTCACCGATGAGCAGTTAATCGAAAAGACAATTCATCGAAACGCAATTGATCGAAAAACAACAATTCATCGAAAAATCACAATTCATCGAATATACAGTTCACCGAAAAATGAATTATAAGGCGTGTGGGGGCAAAGATGTGTGTGCAATTTTTTTTTTTTTTTTTTTTTTGTTTTGGATTATTTTGAGAGGTATTTTATATTATTTGAGAGGTATATATATCTTTTTATTATCCTACTATTTATAACTATTATTTATCCTACTTCGTTCGGAAAGCGAATTTTTGGCGGGGCATACTGGTTGCAGTGAATGATATCCAGTGAGGCGGGTATAGTTGAGATGTTAAAAGAACATTTCATAAAGGGATTTCATCTTCGTGAAATTTTTTAGCTCATATTCTAACCGTTGATGAAACATGGCTTCGTCACTATGACCCAGAGAACAAACAACAGTCAATGGAGTGGAGACACAAAGGTTCTCCATGGCCAAAGAAGTTTCGAACCAAACAGTCAGCAGGGAAAGTTCTTGCCATTGTCTTTTAGGATATGGATGGTGTAATCCTTACCTTACCTCAAGAAAGGTGAAACTGTTACAGCAGCTCTGAAGGAATTGAAGGAGGTACTGAAGGAAAATCGGTTCGAGAAACTAAGCAGAGGCGTGTTGCTTTTGCAGGATAATGCACCTGCTTATGAAATCCAACAGACAATATACGACTTGGGATTTCAATATCTACCTCAAACACCATATTCACCAGGACTGGCCCCAGGGCCAACCCTAGAAATTTTGTCGCCACGTGCAGTAGCATATTTTTCCGCCCCTTCCCCTTAAAAAAAACTATTTTAATGACGTCTTAAAAGCCATGATATTAATCTAGGCTTCAACATCTCTGATCATAAATTCTAAATAGCAGCATTAGCTAATAAAAATTCATACGTTAATGAAAAAGGATCATAAACTATATTTTTTACAGAGAGAGAGAGAGAGATTTGCTCTTAATGTGCAGTATAATAAAATGATTCGAAACGTGTTATTGTACTTCGGGATCTTTTAATTTTTAAAGGGGGGGGGACACAAAAATTTTGCACTCAGGCGGCGCAAACCCACGGAACGGCCCTGAAGATCAGTCACTAAGAGTTGTGTAGATTCTAGTTAATTGTTAAGAAAAGTTAATTGCTCTCCACATGTTTACTTGTGGCACCAAATAATGAATGAATGATTCCAGGAAAAACAAAAGTTTCTTTTCCAGGCATTAAAAAATACACAGCCTATATATTTACAAATAAATGAATTGTAAGAATAAATTGCTGGTAGACAGTTTCATATCCTGATCATGTTATCAGGAAATGAACGTTTATGCTAAGAAAGAAGATATATATATATATATATATATTCAAGATACCAAGTAATTTTATATTAACTTTGTTTTAATCCTATTTCCCAAGTAAGCAAACAGACAAGAAAGTCAAGTTTGCGCCTGTAAGTAGTGCAAGTCCAAGGCAACTCTTGGTAGTGCCAGTCGAGGCATAATATATATATATATTAGTTAATTAGTTATTAGTATTATACACACTAAGAAAAGTGATCAGAACTTTATCCACCTTTACCAAGAGTTGCCTCGACTGGCACTACCAAGAGTTGTCTTGGACTTGCACTACTTGCAGGCGCAAACTTGACTTTCTTGTCCGTTTGCTTACTTGGGAAATAGGATTAAAACTAAGTTTATATAAAATTATTTGGTATCTTGAATACATAATATACCCAAGTTAAAAAACGTTATATATATATAGTTCTGTAGTACGCAAGTTTACATTACTGAAATACATGAACTTAATTAAGAAAGGAATATTAGCCACATTTTTTTACATAGAGAAAGCAAAGCATTCACTATGAAATTTCTTCACGTACCATGATGCACGGATGTCAAAAATAGACTGGACGTATAAATGCTTGTAATCTTTTTTTTTTTTTACTAAATTTAAAAAATTAAAATAAACATCGATATTTCTTAGGCAACCAAAACGAAACGAGAGAGAGTGTTCGCTATGAAATAGTAAATTGACGGAAAGAAGAATAAACATCGATATCGCCCTATCTAAGTAAACTCAAAGAGACCACACATAAAAATCAGAATTACATTAGTTGGGATGTCTTTCTAAATATAAAAAATGAATTCATTTACGGCGCCATACCATTTTTGCAGAAAATGTTGTGATATTTTCAGCTATTTTGCCTAGTTAAAGTTATGTTTGCAGCTTAGCATCATTCTACATGTCTAGAAGGAGTGATATCTAGTGTTAAGGGAAAAAACAATAAATTGATAATTTCGAATGACTGCACAGGAGCCCTCAACTATCGCGAGAAAGTGCAGTTTCTGTGGACATCTGACCTATGGTTCAAATCTTTGAACGATAGTTGTTTCAGATGTCGAATAAACTGTAGATTATTAAGTATGTGTGGTGTAAGTGTAAAGTTATAAAAGTACATTTACAAAAATGGGTACAGATATGTAAAAAGTAAAATAAAAAAAAAGTGTAAATGATAAATAATTACAATAAAACAGGCAGTTACACGTTTGACGGACAACGCACTTATAAGTTAAGATCATGTTCTCTGATCCAGTCTATAGAAGGCGGTGTCGCCTCTAGGAAGTCGCTCCTTTGACCTGTATATGCGCGAAGACTGCACTCAATGCAAATATGATGGATTGATTGGTTCGGGTGTCCACAGTCACACTCCGGTGAGGGAATTTTCCTCCACTTGTACAGAAAGCTTGCACATCTTCTATTGCGTACGAATCATGTTCAGTGTTATCCATGTCTTTCCAATTCCACACCCGAGATACAGGGGCACGCCGGCCATATGTGCAATGTGTGCCACGCACACAGGCGCCAGGATAGTAAAGGCGCCAAAGAGGAGGAAATACTTTTAAAAAAAACGTTTTTTTTAAGTGATTTTTTTATTGGAGGGGAGGATAGGAGCGCCAATTAAAGTTTTGCACACAGGCGCCAGACACTACTGGCGCGCCCCTGCCGGGATGTTGAGGCAGCAACTATCAAACTAAATTTTGAGTTGAGCATTAGTATTTATGCTCCACACTCGTTTCCATTAATTTTTAGTATTTTAATTAATCATTCTCAGATGTTTATCTTCACGAAGAGTGAGCTTTCTTGATTTTAATCTGTTAAGCTATAGTTCTGATATGTCATTATGTATAGGCAATACAGTATTTCTGAGTACTTTGTCATGTTCTCGTGAACAAGCATCACTTCTTAGATTTGGTGGTATTATGTTGCTTAGCATTGTAAGCCAATAAATAGGAGTTGTTTTAATGGTTCCAGATATAAGTCGCATGGTGCTGTTAAGCTGACCGTCAATTATCAATGGTAGTATAGCTCCTGTATATATTGTTTTCAGGGCTCATTGGCCTAATCCCTCAATCTCAATTTTCAATCTCTTGTTATCCTAGGTATTTTAGCTGACTGGCTACCTCGAGAACTTCGACCTTTGGAAAGACCGTTATGGGTTGTTTTGATTATTTGAGACAGATGTGGAGTATTTTAGTCCAGCGCTTCCCAAACTGTGGGCGCGGCCCCCGGAGCCGTTAGTTTTGTTGAGAAGTCTCAGATATAAGTTGCATTGTGCTGTTAAGCTGACCGTCAATTATAATTGACGGTCAGCTTAATTGTTTATTTATGAATAATTGTTTATATATGAATAATTATTCACTTAAAAGTGAATAATTATTCATGTTGCGGAAAAGGTAGATAATAGATAATATATTATTCATAAACTGTTATTTGTGTTTCTTTCTGGTTTATCTTTTAAAAGTTCTTATATTATCACATTTTTGAAATCAATGGCTGAAATCAACAGTTTCACCATTGAATATAAAGTTGCATCGTAAACGAAGAATTTAAAGAATTTTTGTAGAACGCACTTAGAACTTTTACTAGATAGCTCCAAGCATCACAGTTTTCCATAGTGTCAATAGCAATGGGAAACCTAGGGCATGCCGCCTTTTCGCAATTAAGAAAGAAATGTAATCAAAAATTATGAAATTAGCTCAGATTGAGATTTTAATGAGATACAACTACATATCCTATTCTGTGCAGTTAAAAGAAATCGTAAGGAGAACGCTGAAGTTATCACAGATATTTAATATATTTAACATTTAATTTCATTTCCATCTCCTAATGGGGTATTAAGGTTGAAGTTATTTCCATTGTCGAAGTTCCTTCAGAATTCAGAATTTTTGTAGAATACACTTAGAGCTTTCACTAGAAAGCTACAAGCATCACAGATTCCATAGTGTGGCCCATATATTTATTTATTTATTTATTTATTATATTAAAAGCAAGCAGGCCAGAAGAACATATTTAATATTCACTTAGACATTACACAGTCATCGAAGGCTTAGTCCATTCGGCCGAAGCATATTTATGCCACAGATGTTTGCATATGGAAAGACATTAGTGTGAAACCCATAAAATTCAAATGAAGAAACTACACATATGGCATCCTCGAAAACATTTAGTTGTTTAGGAATATACCCTAAGATAGCAGTTTGAGAGCGATCAACCACAAACAAAACAAGAAACCAAAAAAAGTCGCATCACGAAGCTGCAGACAAAAACTCAAAATAATTAACACAAACAGAAATCTTGAATGTTTAATTTAATGCGACGGATTTCACGCCCGTTTGTATCTTATAGCTTGATTTGATTTTTAATAATTTGTAAAATTATTAAAACTACACTTTCAACTTGTGAACTACACTTTCCAGTTGTCATGGCGGATAATCAACAGCTTATAATATAATATATATAATATAGTATAATTATATGTAATATAATATAATAATATATATGTGAAAAGTTTTTTAACTTGGGTATATACTATGTTAAAGATACCAAGCAATTTTCTAAACTGGGTTTTAATCCTTTTTCGCAAGTAAGCATACAGACAGATTAGTGAAGTTTGCGCCTTAGGTAATTTCAGGTTTGAGGCAGCTCGTCGTAAAGGTGAAGTAAGCTCTGATCACTTTCCCTTAGTATCTCCCCTAATGATAATAATCCTCTAATGACCACATGTAATAATCCAAAACAGGAAAGAGAATTGGTATACAAATGCATTGTTTAAAATGAGTAAATTAAAATGAATAAATAAATAAGGATGCACTAACAAAGATTATCGGGAACTAGAAGACTAGATTTCAGAAAAATAGATAATAAAAAGAAGTATAGAAAACAACAAAAACGACTGTCTTCAGTTTACAATGTAGAGTAATACTGCTTAAGAAACTTGCGGTGTTATGTTTTGAATAGTATTCCAAAATAAATGCACATTATTGCAAAAATTGAAATGTAACATAATGTATAATATAATACGTATAATAATATATATAATATATGTCACTGAATAATTGTATTTCCTTACTAATTCTCATATGATTAATTTATTATCAGTATACGAAAGTTGCTGGTAATTGCAATTACATATGGAAAATAACGGGAATATAAAAGTAGGGCAAGTTTATTACATTATACATATTATAAAAGCAAGAGAAAATGCATCACTACCAGCCTAAGTGTAAATAAGTCACTTAAACTGAATGAAAATGGAAAAGTTATTTGGAAAAAAAAAGTTCAGCAAAATCAGATAACATACATATAAACTATATGATTCATTTACAGTGTAATATCATATCACTGAAAATCAATCCGCGCGGTTAGCCTAGTGGCTATGCGCTTCGCAACCGTACTCCTGGGGAAGGAGTGTCCTAGGTTCGATTCTCGTCAATGACGTGAGGAGCTTAAGGAAATATCCAATTGTCTAGTAAATTTTCTGGAAAGCTCCATTGAGGGATCTTGGGCGTGGACAGCAGGGTTTTTTCCACCAGTTTATCTGGTAGTTTTCATCCCGCAAGCAGGCAAACCGGTCCAGTGAACATACACGGATTACAGTCAGGAATACTGACCCAGCCATAGGTCTGATTCCTCATCTGTTCCGGAGCCCGGATAAAATTTTGGGGGGAATGAGATGGTACCGTACCTCCTCATAAAGGGGACTCACGGCCGTGTATCATCATACGATTATTATTATTACTGAAAATCGATTAGTTTCAATACTTGGTAAATAAATTTGTTGACAAAAATGATAAATTTGTTGGTAATAGGAATTTTTATCTACAATATTGATCTTAGCATAAAGATGATAACTAAAATATTTAAATAATATAAAAAATATTTAAGATGCGCATGCAAATATCTTGTCTAATTTTAGTTCTTGGCTAATTCTCTACAAATGATATGTGTATGTATACTTGTAAATTAATAGTAAACAGTTATGTAAATTGCATAAAAATGAAAAAAAAAAAAATAGAACAATTTCGGCTTACAGTAGAGGTCAATTTTTTTTTTTTTTTTTTTTGCATATTCTTAAATAGTTTAAAGTTCCACATTGGGCAGGAATGAAGTCTGCTGACTTGGAAGGTAAGATACAAATTGAAGTACAGGTAACTCTCGTATAACGCGGATGTTAGGTTCCACAAAAATACCGCGTTGTATAAATCGCGTTATGCGAGACTCAAATCACATAGAAAAAGTAGGTTTAGGTTCCCAAATCGTTTTTTTCTTTTTTTTTAAGATTATAAACAATGACATATTCAGGTAATTCATGTAAGTTAAGAAAACATAAACTATGCAACAAATACATAGTAAAAAATTATAAAAATTATAAATTGTATGTATACTTCATAGATGTTCTTTATTTATATATGCAATAGTTCTTATTGTATACTTCGGCTGGTTTAGTTATGAATTCAAGAAGTCAGTAATAAGACCTTGCTTACCACTATGCTACAATTTTTTATTAAGTTCATAATACGGAACTAAACAAATATCCAATTGTCTCGTAAATTTTCTGGAAAGCTCCATTGAGAGATCATTATCCATAAAATAACTTTCTTGCCAAGTCTAATCCTATTGCTAATTTCTTTAAACTGAATTCTTTAACGGACTCATCACAATCATAATCTTTGGCAGAACTTTCCCCGCCATTTGATTCGACGTCATCTTTTAATTGTACCAGTTCCTCCTCGTTTAACCCCCCCCCCCCCTCAACGGTCAGGACGTCTATAGGCGTCCAGATAAATCTGGATACGATGAATGCTATCTGTTGAAGTTATAAGAAGTGCAATTCGGCCAGCATATCCATTAGAAGGTGTGATAAACCCTCCCGCTGAAGAGAACAGTTAATGGGATTATCTCACGCTCATAGCTGCATCTCAGTTGTCTATAACAAGGAATGCAGTTCCTCGTTCTATGCTGGGTAACTGAATCCTAGTTATATTGGATAAACTAAAAATATAGAAATTATTTTTATTTTCTCTTTTTCTTGTACAAAGCAATTTTAATGCCTGGACAAAATAAAGGTTCTTGCATAGTTTCTTCATTTAAATATTGCCTTACCTTGGAACACTAATTTCATTTTTATTTATTTTTATTTTTTTGCTAATTTTTTTCTAATCGCTTACTCCACAAAACATTTTCTTTGTTCTCGAAAAAAAATAATTCACGATAGTTATTTGATATATTTGAATTATTTTTGAAAAAAACAGGCTGCGGAGGTTCAAGATTATGTTATATTTTTGTTCAAAATCATGTTTCGAAGATTTCCTGAAGGACGTGCTTGAGCGACTCTGCTTTATAGAGAATAAAATGAAATTCTTTAATCATATCACTAATTTTTTTCTTTATATTGTGATCTTTTTGGTTTCCCTGTATAATTGGTCATTACAAAATGAAATTAAAGGTTATGATTTAAATTGATATGTATGTATTTTCTGCTAGTTCAGATATACTAATTGTATCAGATGTTATAATGGCAAAAATAGTAAGAAAATAATCATTTACACTTTCCTTCCAAAACACAAAGAAAGGACATTGTAAATTCACCCAATGAAAAAGAAAATATTACATATTTTTCTTGTTGACTGATTTTTTTTTTTTTTTTTTGTAGTACAAAGAAGAAATTACTGCCCATAAGATGGTAGAATACAAGAGGGCAAAAATCTGTAGATTGATTACATTATAACTAATAGAGATATGTCAGAAAAAAATTATTTATGAAAGAGTTCTAGCATCAGCAGATTTATTAGACGTTATTACTCTTGTATAAATATTTTTTTCTTCCAGTTTAGATACATGGCATTGTTGTATTTACATTAAAATGATTGGACATGTTTCCCCAAGTGATTTACGTTTGTAACAGTTGTTTTGCGAACGATTTATAAAATAAATTCTCTGAAATATCTGCAGATTGAATAAGTCTATAACCCCCCGCCCCACCAAAAAATAAGATTATGCATATGTTCCTTTTCTTTCAAAAACAATTCAAATCTTCTTTTTCAAGATAATTGAAAGAAATAATTTATAATTTTTCGATAATAAAAATGAAACTGATCATTATAAATTAAGAACTTATTTTAGATAAATACTGTATCAGCCTGTGAAAGAAATGTCTATATTTATTTCTATGTTAGGATGTCTACTAATCAACAATTGAAAACAAAACACGACATTCTTGATGTAATTCGCACTACAGCTTGAGGCACTTTAGTGTCCCTTCTGGCTAAGTGTCCTCTCTTTTCTTTCTCAGTAGCACCCAGAGTAATCTAAGCCTTTACCCTTTTCCTCCAGCTAAGAGGATTACTATCAAATATTTCTAAGACGTATTTTACTTCAGAAATAGCAACCAGCATCTGAAGTAGAAGTAAAAATATTTAGATTATTTTAAGAAAAAGAAACAAAAATCTGAACTTTCTACTGAACTTTCTTTTGTGGTATGCATATAAGCAGTTTTACACGTTGAAAAAATAGCATAGTGTTTCTAAAATTTCAAATAATTTCAGCAGACAGTAGAACAGTTGATTTTAGATGGCAAAGAAAGAGTACAGAATTAGAATCTGCACGGTACAACAATATTATTCTCTTATTTCTTTTGTCAAAATGGTAAAATGAAGTAAGAGATTTTGAATACTATCTGGAAACTTTTCAAACCTGTAGAAATTTAGAGTGGTTATGTAATCGAATTGCAGGAGAGAATAAGGAGGGGAGAGGGGCGTAAGCATTAGAAATTCTTCAAAATAAGCATACATTTTGAATCATTCTGTATATGATATCCTTCATATTATATTTTCAACATATCTACAATGGTTACGCACTGGATATTATCGTAATATGCATCCTACAAGAAAAAAAAAAAAATATATATATATATATATACTCTCATATAAATCCAGTATAAGTCTGCTTGCCTAAATAAACTGAATAAATGCTGTATTAAATTTGGTATAACAATCAACAATAAAAAGACGAAATGTGAACTGCATCCTGAATGGAGAACTTACAGAAGAAGCATAATATTTCAGCTATTCAGGCACAATTTTTAGTAAAGTTGGCAAATTTAAAATTTTAAATATGGAAATAGACAACAGAATTAGCAAAACTGGTATGGTAGGAAGGAAAAAGAACAAAGTTTCATGGAATTAGAGAAATTATTCAAAACACTAAAACTAGCTGTATACAAGACAGTGTTCGAACCAGTTTTAAAAAATTATGGATCTGAAAGCTGGTTTAGAAAAAAAAAACACTATCAGTCTAGAGACCGCAGATATTAGAGAGAAAGATTAGAAGCGTGAATAGAGGGCATCAATGGCAATATCATATTAAAAACAATGATATGAGGAAAGAACTCAACATTGCTAGCATTGAACAATTTGTTAATCTCAATACATTAGGTTTTTTTTATTTTATTTATTTATTTTTTTACTGTCAGCAGCGCTTATGTCTTATCAATAATAGAAGATCTCAAAAATAAAAAAATGCTAATATTTTGTTGTAAATCAACTTCTTATAACACAGAGAAGTATTCATTTTTACTCAGGAATTGATAAATTTTTACTACTTCTGTTTTGTCCGATGAAAATGTCCATGTACCATTAAAGAAACTTTCACTTCAACAGATGCTATAATGCAGAAGCCAGAAAACAGGTGGCTTTGTTTAACACTGAATACGGTAAAAAGACATTTATGTATTGCGATGGCAAATAAGTTTGTTCAGTTTATGCGTTAGTAAAAGTTTACGCCTTTACGAAATTTATCTTCACTGCATTTACTTTTCATATCGGTATCAATGCAATATCATTTCAATTTTCTAGCGAATAACATTTTCAGCGAATTTTTTCTGCAATCAATAGTTCGCGAGATGAATTTTTCTGATTTTTCCTCGCGATGAATTGTTCGGACACGAACATAGCCATATGTAAAAATCGGAAAAAGTAATCATTTGGGAAAATAACTCTTTTACTTAATTATTTATACACAAATATAAATATACGCAAAAGAAGAAATCCATCGGAATCAAATCGGGACTGCGCGGTGGCCACAAGCAGTGGGATACGCGCAGTCACCATAATGTGGAGTTGCTCCATCATGTTGGAAAATGAGGCCCTACACATTCTCAATCTGGGGAAACACAAATTTCTCTAGCATATTTAGGTATGCCACTCTCGTAATCGTCTCCTCATGGAAAAAATGGCTCAACAATGCGATCATGCATGATCGCATTGTTGAGCCATTTTTTCGAACCAACTCGAAAATTCCAAATCAGAAAACTCAACTTTAAGAAACATCTCATCTCTGGAAAATGGAAGACGACAAAAAACTTGGCGTGAATGTATAAAAAAAAGTTCTCCATCCTAAACTTATTTTCATCAAAACTGCAGAAACCGAGAAGAGAAAAATTCTACAGCTCATTTAATGAAATTGCTGAAAAGGACTTCAGCATCCTACGTTTATCAAGGATGTCAAGTGCAAAATTTGGTAGAACGAATTTCTTAGCCTATTCCTCCCCTTATTAACTGCAATTACATGTTTTCGAGGTTATTCGGGAGATAAGTGCATGCGGTACTCCTGTCTTCCCTACAGATAAATCGCTAACTGTACAATGAAGCAGGATGTACACTTACATTAAATGCTCTAAAATGCAAGAAAATAATTATTACGTTTCAATGACCGCTTCCATATGATGTCTGTATCATGAGTAACGTTCCACATTGTTACTGAACATTTTCTAAACAATAGTTTGCAAGAAAAATGACTTTTCGATGAATTCTTTCATAATTCATCGAAAATTTTTCGGTGAATTGTTTTTTCGATGAATTGCATTTTCGACGAATTGTCGTTCGATGAATTGTCATTCGAGGAATTGGTCATTCGATGAATTGCCTTTTCGACGAATTGCCATTCGTTAAATTGCCGTTCGGCGAATTGTTTATTCGGCGAATTGCTTTTTCGATGAATTGCTGTTCGATGAATTGCATTCGGTGAATTGTCTTTCGATTAACTGTTTTTCGATGAATTTGCCGGTAACCGAAACCTGTAATGTATTAATCATAGTATTAAATATATGGTTTATTGTGAATAAGAAGCATATGACTTTTTTAAATTAAAAAAGAAGAAGGAAAGAATGATAATTTTAATTTAACAAAAATATTCAATGATTTTATTTAAATTTATTAGAATTTGGAGATAATTCATTGTAATCCCTCATAAATCTAAATTTGAATATTACGCTGTCTTCTATATGCAATTGAATAAGTGTTCAGCTATTTACAACATTATTAAAAGTTGTTCATTACAATTCATATGCCAATCCTATGTCTACCTGTTGTTAACAATAATAATACGTAATTTTCTTACAGATTGGTTACGTAACAAGTACATTAACATTGACTTTTTAAGTCACGTTCTGTAACAAGCCACGGATTGCCCTGATTACAAGAATCATTTGGGCCAAAATTTGAACAAAATTTGAGAGAGAGAGAGAGAGAGAGAGAGAGAGAGTTAAATATTGTTCCAAATCTGAAACGTTAAATCACTTAATAAAATACAATAAAATTCCCAAAGCAACCTCGTTTTCTAATGTGTAAAAAAGTGAGCCGTATACCAGCTACCTAGAAGCGGCTACTTGGCTGACATTTTTGTTTTATTGTTAAGAATATGCATTCCCTTTTGAAATTCGAGCACTACAATAACAGCAGCAATAACTGTACTCTTAATCATTAAACAAATAATGTGAGTCAATTAGTTACTTATAAATTGCCACCAGCCTCCTGCTTTCTAGTATTTGGATGATCTTTTTTGTCATTAATTTGATTTCAGTCATTTTGATTTACTACCCGGAGATTTCGCCATTGCATGAGCTATCAACAGACGTCCATGTAAGTTCTGGTTGAGCTTATATGGAAAAGATAATGGAGCACTTTCTGCTTAGTGGTTCTGATGTAATGTCAATAATGCATTAGCATAGATCACATTACGCGTATGCTTATCTTGCGGACGTTCAGGGACACACACACACACACACACACACACACACACACACGTGTGTGTGTGTAATAGCGAGATAATACCACATCATAAATATTATGCTGTGGTATTATCTCAGACACTATTTTATTTATTCTTGATTTAGAGCGTTTCATTTGATCAATTGACTACATCATTCCTTCTTTGCAGGACAATTTCAAAGCCGTTTTCTTTTGTCGTGTTTATCTCATTAGGAATATAAAAGGTCGACAGCGTTTTGTTGTATTCTATGTCAGGATTTGTTAGGTCTTTTGTTCGTTGGGAGTGTGTGAGGTTTATGGCTATTCTGTGGTTGCAATTGAAGTGAGACTTTTACATAACTGTAATTTTGTGCTGTTTCATAGCGATAATCATAAAAGTGGTTTCTGTTTTGTATGTGTTACAATGTTTGTATTGTCACAACTATTTTCCTGAAATCGGAGGGGGGAAGAGGATTCCATGACTTTTGGTCGGATGTATGATTTATAACGGTTTTGCGTAGTGTATTGTAGATCAGTGCTTCCCAAACTTCTGGATGCCAGGGCCCCCTTTAGAAAAATTAAAATATATCACGGCTCCCCTCAAAAAAAAAATCGTAATATAGACATATTATTATATTTATATTCAATACAAAACCTACACAGCGAATATTGAAGAAATCAAATGCAAATATTACATTTTTAGCATGTTACGTACACATTTGACATGGCACATTATCTCGTATTTTTATGTAGATAGATATATTGTTATTGTGCATTTGCAGTACAAGCACACGAAACGTAAGACGATTAGTAATAAAGAAAGAATTAAAAACATAAAAGTTTAATAACAATTTAATGGGATGGATGTGTTTCAATACTGCTACACAAAAAGTCAGTATCAGGTGAAATATTTGAAACTGCAATTCTTAGATTTCTGCTTTGAAATGAAACTTATATGAATAAGCATATATTTACTAATATTTATTAAGCGCCGAAATACGCAGGAAGCAAAATTTGTGATAAATCCGCACCAATGTGTGATTTTTTTCCATTAAAATATAAAAATTAACAAAAAAAAAAAGAAATAATAAAATAATAAAAATTAAATACGTTTCTTTTAAGATAAAAAGAATCTACTTAGTCTTAAAAGATTTTAAATTTGTTTTCATTATTTCACGGGCCTCACCCTCAACAAAACCTACGGTCCCCAAGAGGGCCGCGGCCCACAGTTTGGGAAGCGCTATTGTAGATGACTGCTTGAATATGGTGAGCTGAAACCGCCTCTTATTGGTTCTATAAAACCAGTTGTTGATGTTTTATTCAAATTCTTAAGACCAGTCATCAGGATTCTTTAACTTAAAATTGGGCTTGAAAATCAGCAATAAAAAGACAAAAGTATGAAAGTAGGCAGGAAAATGCCAACTGCCTTCCCAATGGAAAACCCCATAAAACAAAACATTCCAGCTATTTAGGCGCCATTTTAGTAAAGATAGCAAAGTAAATTGAAATTAATAGAAGAATATGAACCCCTGAATAATGTATATAGAATAACAAAGAAATTAGCCAAAACACAAAACTAGGAAGATGGCAGGAAAAAACAGACCCCTGAAGAAGAAGATTAAATCCATTTGGATTGATATAGTTCAACGTGCGTTAGGAAAATTTTAAATTGAATTACTTTGTAACGTAGTTATTTATATATACATCTACAAACCTAAAAAGTTTAGATTATTCTGACACAATCATTTCATTTTGCTATTAATACCACCAACTGTTTGTGCTCCGACTGTATAAACCTAATAGTTTGGATAGTGAATATGATCAGTCTTCCAAAGCAGGTTACACGTGCACTTTATTTTAAGTGGCGCACTCTAAGTAAATATAATGCTGACGACCTACCCCTCAAAACAAGTAAACGACATTTAAAATCAATAATCTTAAAATTCTGGGAAGTCAAACACGTAGACCTGCGTTATATTTGGTTTTTATTCAAACGGCTGATTTTATTATGATGCGAGTAGAAGTGCTGAATTAATACCAATGGTTGGAATTGGTGTCAACACTTTTTAATCATCTTGTTTTGGTGTTTGATGCATTCTTTGAATGTTCCAAACTGTGGTTGTAATTTAGAAATCTTGAGACATCTGATACGAAATGGTGGTTCTTTATCTGTTAAAAAAAAATAGATGGGGGAAAGAAAACATCTACCTGTAACAATAACTTTATAATTGGAAATTGAGGCATTAAGATAGTATTATTATTATTATTACTTGACAGTTTCAAGGAGTCCAAGGACACCGCTAGAGGGCACCCCATAGCATACAACCCAACGCGTCCATGTCAACGGTTTTTTTAACGTTTTGAGACTGCGAAAATCTACAGAAAAAAATATTTCTTTTTCTCAGAACCTCGGAAAATTTTATAAAAAAATATCGGAAAGGAATTATGACATTTACCTGCAAAATATTTTAATTAAGAAAACATATGATACGTAATATTACAAATAATAAAGTAACACACCTTTTCTAGAAATAATAATATTCGTATAGGGATCCCACGTCCCTTTGAGGTGCGGGTTGAGCCCACCTAATGAGAGATTAATGAGGGGACCAGTTTGCCTGTTCTGAGGGACGAAAAACCCGAGTTTTGGGGAGAAACAATCCTCTACCTCCGTATGAGACCATCTAACTCATCTTTAATAGAAAGAGACCAGATAAAAGTTTCTCGCGTCATAGACAGGAATCGAGCTCAGGTCTTTTCAACCAATGGTCTTCGTCTATACCGACTATTCAACCCATTCACTACAGTTTTTTTTTTTCTTTTCTCAGAAACTACATCTAATACAAGTCATAAATGTTTGTATGCTCTGGAAAACTCGTAAAAGTTTTCGGTACCCTAGGGTTCCGAGGGACAAACTTTAAGAAACATTTGTCTACACTCATCCCTACGTCACTATTTACAAAATACGCCATTTACTGTCAGCTAATAAAATTTTCGTTTGTCACTTGCGTGTGATCGCTAGTCGATTTGTCTGTATGTGCAATGAAAAACCTGAATTTCCTAGAGGAAAAAAACCTGCTAACTCTGTATCAGTTGGGAATTCGATTTCAATGAAATAAAATAAAAAGTGGTCGCAATAATTCGTCATGGCGAGAATTGAACTGAATTCTTTTTTTCCAGAAGAAGGGTGCATTGCCCGGTTGTTCTTCCAACTGCATTATATAGAAAGAACATCTGCATCACCTAAACACTTGTTATATTTGCATTTTTCCATTTAGCTTCTTTTATTCGCAATAAATAAATAAATAAAGTGAGAGGATTGTTCTTTCATGCATCTTGTATATTTTGAAGGTAATATTGATCGCTTCAGATATGTAACAAAAGAAAATGTAGTCCGATTTTGATAGTACTTAATGAATAATTATATTACATGCAAACACTGTGTGTGTGTGTGTGTGTGTGTGTGTGTGTGTGTGTGTGTGTGTGTGTGCGCGCGCGCGCGCCCACGCGTTGATTTTCCCTCTTTTATATAGACACGCAACGACTCTTTTTTTTCTCCCTTTTTTTGTTCTCTTATCAACCACCGAGAAAATAGACTGAACGAATTTATGAAATTACTTTGCACAGCAATCTACTCTCATCCCAATCCCTTTTCTGTTTCGAGAAAGCTCCTCCCATAGAGGCAACCCTGAAAAAAAAACAACAGGGTTACCAGAGTAACATCGATTTTCGTGCTATCTAGATCAAGCTTCTCTGCTGCGCGACCGTTTGTCAGGAAGCCTTTATCACATGTCTTTGCATCTCCTAGGCCATTATTATGACGAATATATATTACATGGTCACTGTCATAAAAAATTGTCTCTGCACGAAGGTGACTCTCCCGCACTACCCATAGACTATTACACAAAGGTGATTTGTTCATCTAATGCCAACTGTAATGATCACTGTCTAAATCTAACTTAACATTTATATTGTTGTCTGTCTAGAATTCGATGCAGATATAAAATCAATGTCATAGAAACAATGAGGATCTTTTTAGTCATTTTTATTTTATGGTCAATTATAGGATTGTAATGTCAAATGTATTCTTGTCTGATCATAATGAATTTCTCTTTAGAGAATCAAGCAGTTCAATGGCTTTGACATTTATATAATTATAATTCTAAAGCCGTTAAAATCAGATTCGGTTCTGTTTACGGTTATATTGAGAGCTAGAATTATACCCTACGACTTAGTCTAGTTTATTGTATAATCATCCATTACAAAGACATATTTTATGGCTCCAAAAATTCAAATATATAATTAAGACTGCAGGAAAGTTTTCATCCTCTACAAATATTGAACTGAAAGTAAAATTTTATCTTTTCAAACAGTCGGACCAAGAATAGAAAGTAACGGAATACCACAGAATCATGGTTAGGATATGAAGATTCGCACAACAGATTGGAAACCATCTGCTGTTACTTTTTTGAGGGTTTTTCAAGAATGCTTCTATATCTAGAAGCACAATTAGCTCAGTAAAACACCCCTCTGTTGTGGCATTAGCAGGTCGCAGAAACCATTTATTTACATTCCGTTTTCAAACCAGCCTAATAACTGTTTCTGTTCAATTCATGTCTCCACTCTGAAACAAACTTCATTTGCACATCCCGCAATATCTATGGAACAACCTTGCTAGAAGGACAGTTAGCCCAGTAAACATCTGGAGAACAATCTTACTGCAATAGCTGTGATTTGAAGAACAACACTTCGTGTGAAGCGCGTCTGTGTGCGTAGCTCGGTGGAAGTGGCGTGTGTCGTCCACTGCGCTAAACTGCCCGAAGAAAGAGCGTCGTAAATTCTGTTCTAGTCACTGACTAGAGGAACTTTTTCTAAGCCGTGTAACGATTGGTTCCCGAGTTAGTCGATCTCTAGCACGAGCAAGTGGGTTTTCTCTCCTGAAAACATCGGTTTTTTTGTCCCTTAAACTCAAGAAAATCGATTGTAGGACCCATACCGGTGGTAATTGTGACGGCTCTTTTTTGTTGGAAATTTTTAACATAATGTTATGGAATAAACCAAAAGAGAAAGCGTAAGGGAGAGAGGCTGATTGAGAATCTCACATTTTGCTTTGTTAATTTCATTCCTTTTTTTAAATGATTTTTTTTCTTAGTAATGAGCATTTTTTTATGTCCATCTGAGTATCCTATTCGAGCAATATTTCTTCATTACCACCGTGATGGTAATGGTAAGGATGGGGAATTCAATAGAAAGTCCTTCCTAGGACTGCGAACAGTTGTACCCACTTGCCATAAAAGCGGTCATTAGCACCGAGCCACGCATTCCATTGATTCCCTAAGTGCAGTGAATATCTGTTAAATCCTTAACGAAACTGATCACCGTATACTTCTTTTCTGTATACTTGTAAACTGCAAATCCTTTAAACGCCTGCTTCAATAGACTGAAAATTCGATGTTAGTATACGGAGCTCTCCAAGTTCTTGTATGTTTTCCTCCTTTTTTTTAAACACAAGACTATACTAATAGGGTAATCCTATATAGCTCTTATGGGATGATCCCAGCGTATAATGCAAACTGCTACAATTGATAATGATTTTTCTGAACCAAACATTGACCAATAAAGAATCACCACTCCTACGAACAGTGTTAAAAAGTCCGGAGATGATGACAACAATCGAATCTTTCCTATGTCCTGGACACAAATAAAAGATCCAAATATCTGTTTGCAACATGCTTACTTATATTATTATTTTTTCGTCTATAGAAATTCATACTATTTGCTTTAAGACATCAAGAACGAGCGCACAAGGACTCTAGCTAAAGAAACCATGACAATGGACAACGTTCAATTGGATTGGTTGACACAATAACCAATCACAGCTGGGTGAGCTCAAAATGTTAGTTCACCCAGCCTCGCATTCTCGGCGGTTTTAAAAATACTAGAAAGCTAAGAATTTGATCCACTGCGCCTTCTTTACATCTTTTCGAAGGGCTCAAAGGTGTATGCATTTTGAGAGCACACCCGGGCTATTAACGCGAATGACGCAATGATTTTTGTGGCATTTTGTAGAAACGCCACAAAGTAGCTTTCTATGAAACGCTACTTGGGCATTGCATTGTCTAGAATGTTCAGATATCTCTCGGGGTTCAATATTCGTGACACATACACAGAGGTCCGAAGCCACACCAGGGAAAAGGATCATACCATCACGCTCCCCACATCTGAATTTAATAGCTGTGGTTACGCACTCTGGTAAGAGACGTTCACCAGGCATCTGTCACACCCACACCCATCCATCTGCTTGGTGGAGGCTGCAGCGTAATTCATCGCTCCATAGCTTTCTAAGCTTCCAACTTCCTCTTTGGACCACTGAAAACCACATTACATGTTAGTTCGGATAATGCGGAGCTTGCATATTGGGGGTCCTACTATGGAAACCCATGTTGTGAGCTTCTTTTCTGAATGTTTTTGTGCAGATTCATGTTCGAGGCGATGTTAGGGGACTCTGCATTCAACGTATCGGCCGACGAATGGCGTTTTTTACTTATTATCCTTCGTAGCATCGCACCCTAAGGTAGCGTTCAGTGAGGTTCCACTGCGGGTAGCACTTACAATTTACTCCCTTCCATCTCAGTATTGTATCACTGATTGTTGACTTGGGATGGTGCAATTTGTCGAACAGATAGGCATGCAACATGGCATCCTATCACGACGCCTCTTTCAAATTTCGTCATTTCTCAGTTCATTTCACCCCGACACAGTTCCACTGACTTGGGAGCATCATATTCCTTCAATTTATACTGGCTATGAACACATGACTCCTTACATGGCAAGATGAAACTAACCATGGGGTCCTTTGACTTCTTCTCAAGCAGTGTATATTCGTATACTTTCAGTTATATTCGCATGTTTCTGTTACATCTCTGTATTGCTGCTACATTGGTTACATTCATATAGTTTTAGTCGTTCATGTGGATCAGTTAGGTTTCAATTGTGCAATTTTCAAATAGAAAAAAATTAAAGGATTTGCATGTTGCGCATCCTTTGTTCTCGTAATCCGACAAAAATACCTAAGGAGGGATAGTCCTTCAGTAATACTCGTATGTATCATACCTTTAGTTATGATACATACTTAATTCTCCGTGTACCATAGTCATTTGCATATTCATTGGCCATATATTTTTATATTACTGAATAAAGTAGGATAGTTCTTTATCATAAGAATATCCATCAGGCTAATATTTCAATCATAAATAAAACAGTGTTTCGCTCTTTTCGTTTTGAGGCTTATCCGATATTTGTCTTCTTCCTTCGTGATAGTGAGGAGTGTCCTTGAAGTGTCAGCATATATCTTTGTTGACATTTATGAAACTTGAAGATAACAGTCGGATTATCTACACCTGAGCGTACTCTCTCTCTCTCTCTCTCTCTCTCTCTCTTCCTCAATTTACCCATCGACCTTGACTTAATCTCAGTAAACATAATTACTTGAATAGACAATATAACTAAAGCATGCCTTTCTTTTCTTAAACAGCTAGTTAGTGCACTTATCCTTTATCTTTCCTTAGCATTAAGAAATAATAGTTCAGTAGCTAAATATACTAAAAATGAATTTCAGGAACTAATATAATTCATTATTTAAATAGTTTCTTATACTTCCGATAGAGGGAGCAACGAAGTCACGATTTCGTTTCACTTTTGCTAATCGTATATTTTGGGTTTTCGCTTTGCGGAAAGCTAATTTTAGACTACATCGAAAGGCTAGAAGCTAACGAATCACTTCACGATAAACATTTGTATATAAACTGTGAAGATAATTTCCAATAAAGTACTCAGAATTCCCAGAAGTCTAAATTACTTGGGCTTTAATTTTTACTGTTGCACTCTAATATATTGGCAAAAATTAAAAATGAATTGAATCACAAATAAAGCAAAATACAGTAAAATAGACATAAAATATAATAAAATGATAAAATGATATAATAAAATGATAAAAATCATAAACAGCAAAATAACAAAGTAATAAAAATAAAAAAAATTATAAAACATCAATATGAAAGGATAAAATAAAATAATAAAAAAATTATAAAATAAAATCATAAAAAACAATATGAAAATTTAAAAAATCATAAAAATGAAAAGCATCAAAAATTCAAAAAAATCATTCAAATTAAAATGCTAATAAAATAAAATTATGAAAAATAATATCATAAAAATTTTTAAAATTATAAAAATAAAAATTGTCAAAAATTAAAAAGTTATAAAAATAAAAAATTTTTAATTTTAAAAATTTAAAAATTAAAATTAAAAATGACAAATATTAAAATTATAAAGAAATAAAATTAAATTAAAAATAAAAAAAACATAAAAATAAAACGATTATTTTTTTTTAAATGTTAAAATTAAAATTATAAAAAATTTAAAAATCATGAAAAAACATAAGAAATAACATTTTAAAA
This sequence comes from Typopeltis vanoorti, assembly GCF_054136105.1. Classification (NCBI taxonomy): domain Eukaryota; kingdom Metazoa; phylum Arthropoda; class Arachnida; order Uropygi; family Thelyphonidae; genus Typopeltis; species Typopeltis vanoorti. Next base: position 78,858,371 of record NC_143551.1, on the reverse strand, counting down.
ATGAAATACGATAAAAAATTAAATGAAAAAAATTAAAAAATTATGAAAATAAAAAACTAGAAGAAATAAAAATTACAAAATAAAATAAACATTTCAAAAGTGATCTTTGGAATTTTCAAGCAGTTATTTCTGAAAAAAAATTCTTTAAAATATTTCGTAAAGTATTTCGTACATTTTGGAATGCAGTCTCACTAAAAATATTGAATTTTAGCCAATTGAACAATATTTCTAGGAAGCGGAGTGTTCAAAACACAAATAGGTGCGAATAGTTAGTACTCATTGCTATAGCAACCAATTTTCCCGACATCCTTTGCTGCAAGCGTGAACGTTATAAACAATGCAATATTAACATATTTAAGTAGATTTTTGTTTCCCATTCAAAACGTGGAAAAATTGGAATATGTAAATCTTATACAAAATAATCCCGTCTTACAGAAAATTTCATTCTTAATGATTAACTTAGTGTTGTATCCCAAAGTGAAGAATCGTATATAAAAAAATCTTCCACCATTCCTTTTTTGGATAAAATGTTGTTGTTGTATTGTGTCAACTGCGTCAAGTGTCCCATATCTGCTGACCCATTAAGAAACTAACGACTCAGATTAGTTTTCAAACTATCAAAGGAGTTGACGCTGTCATGTTCATTTTGAACATGACAAAGTCATCTGTCTTTCTTGCAGCAGCGTCCTTTGACAGCGAAATATCTTGTTGATGTTTGGAGGTAATTCTATTCTCACCGATTGTATTGAAGTGAGATGCAATCGGTGGCGTTCTCTTCGACGCGTCCATTGTGCGCATCACGCAACGCAACGATTTTGAAAGAGCTTTGAAATGCCTGTAAATAAACCATCATTGCGTGACCAAAGAGTAAACCCACCTCCTCAATCCTTTTCAAAAAGAAATCATCTTCTCAAGGTTCATAAGAAATGTAACTCTAATATTTAGTTTTAGGTGAATCGTCCCCCCCCCCTGGTGTATAGCTTGTTTATTTAAAAAAAATATATTTCTTTTCTTGCAGGGTAGTGGACTACAAAGAATTGGAGGATTAGGTAGGTGCCTTTTTAAATATTTGAAAAATTCGATTGAATTAATTTAGGTGCTCTGTGTGTGTGTGTGTGTGTGTGTGTGTGTGTGTGTGTGTGTGTGTGAGAGAGAGAGAGAGAGAGAGAGAGAGAATATAAAATATATGATAATGACATACATAATTTTTAGTCACCGAATCATTTAAAGCAAAAAAGCAGTTTCCAGCTCCCTCTATCGGTAGCTTACTTCATTAAAATTAAGATAATTTTTTTTTTGTTTTGTTATTTTAATCAGCAACACATAACACTTCAATTAACTACCTTCCTGTGCAGGAATCTGTTTCAGTTACTGAAAGGAGATAAAAACTTTCCCGCTAAATATCGTGATGTCATTGTTTTCGTACATGAGAGGGGCTTAGGACTTCAAGAGTTATCGAACTGTTGTTCCTATTATGGCGACCATAGTGTAATAGCAAAATAGAAAACCTTACAGATACTTATTTAAAACAGCTTTTAAATCTTGCTTTAAAAAAAAAACAGATCCATCATTCTACTTATTGAAATGGATCTCTGGTTTTATTTATTCTCGAGATCTGAGAATGAGTAATGAGTATGAAATATACTGCATGTATTCGCTAAAATCTCTTGAAAGCAGACCTTGAAAACTTCGATTCAGTTAATGTATGGTGCGTGGACAATTGGAAAAGTCATCACCTTATAGCAATTGCAGATTTCGCCAGCCTAGTGTATCATCATCTGGATAATTTGCATAATACTCGTATATGTTAATCTGGGTATAAACATACTGATAACAGATGCAGCCGTCAAGATACCACAAGTATAAGAGAAACCAGCAATGTCACTGATTTTCAGATGTGGTCCATCCTCTGTGGTTCATTTATTGGGGTATCTATAGGAACGGCAGCGATTTTAAGGTTTCAGTGACAACCACCAGTTGCCAAAGAGGCCACAAAGTCAACAACTCCTGCCATCGATCATTGTCAGTGTCGAAAAGGAAAGCAGGAACTGTCTGTCATCATCATCATCATCATCATCATCATCATCACGCCCTCCATGGAGTCATTCAATTGACAACACATTTACCATATTGAGCTTTAAAATCCTTAATGCTTCCTGCATTCCCAAGATATTCTGGTAATATGTTCCATTCATTCACAGTTCTCCATATAAAAAATCTCTTCACACCCTTCTTCGTCACGCTCTTCCAGGGATGGCCTTTTGTTCTTCTTCTCTTACCTTCTAATCTTTTTATAATCGCTTCGGTATTAATCCCACAAAATCCCCTCACTAACATAAACAGCTCCATTAGTTCCCATGAAAATTCATCGAAAAACCAATTAATCGAAAGACAATTCATGGAAAAGGCAATTCATCGAATGAACAATTCAGCGAACGACGATTCGTCGAAATGCAATTCATTCGAAAAAACAATTCACCGAAAATTTTAACTAAAATTTCATTGAATTGATTCAGCCAAAGCGGAATTGCTAACATCATTTCGAAACTTTTTTCGAAAATGTTATGATAAAAGTGATCCACTTAGAACAAAAACTGAAGCGTGCAGACAACTTCTTGTACCGACAACTTCTACTAATTCCGCTAAGTCAGACAGCTATTGTAATACGTAATTTGGACACGTGATTTCTTTGTTGCCCCGAATATAGCTGAACTGAAAACTGGAACGGTTCGACATTTTCTGGTAAAAGTTTCAAATAGCGAACTGAATCAGATTCGCTATTTGAAACTTTTATTCATCCCATAATAATTTGATTTGAATTATTACGGGATTATTATCCCATAATAATTACTGTATTGAAGTCTCATATTTTTTTAATAATAATAATTATAATTTATTGATTGCTAAAATATTTACACATACAATAAACATCTTGTGTGACATTGCACCTTATAATTTTACAGAGCTCAGCTCTAAGTGCTGCAATTCCTACATTGGATTTCAATTAAAATTTTTAATAATTTTTTTGCCTTTATATTATGTATTTACAACACATGTTCTTCTAATATTAACAATGAAGATTATACAGAATTTTTTTTTAATTTTTAATTTTATTTTTAAGTTTGAGAAAGAGTGATTATACATACAAATTTCTGGATTTGCTTATAAGGATTAGTTACTTGTAGATGAGTGAGGCAAGTTCATCCCATTACTTCGAAGCTTGGGTTAGCTTTTATGAAGAGACTGGGATTTAGCCTTCACTATTTGTGTTGTTGCTATTGTTTACGTATGGGATGTAGGCATTGGATGCTGGTGATTTGTGATGTGTATATTAGTGTTAATGGTTTCTTAACTTTGTTGGTATCTTTTCCAGAATTCGTTTTTTAATGTTGTGTAGTTATCTACGTGTTTTAACTTTCTTGGTACGTTGTTGAGTTGCGTGGGTATCAGATGTGATCTCACAAAAGAACAGTATGAGTTGTTGAAGGGTGTGGGGATGTAGAGAGTGTTGTAGGTCGTGTCATACGATATGTGTCGCTGTTGTTTCGATAGGTGATGTTGAAGTAATTCCTGGTTAATGTCATGTAGTGTTTCAGGTTTTTAATGCTCAGAATTCTGTGTATCGCCATGTGCTTGTCGGATATTGGTTGTTGCGTGTAAGGTGTCCAGATCACTGTTGACACGATTTTCCTGTGTGGTGTTTCTAATTTTGTTACGTGGCTGTTTGATGTATTCGCATAGACTGTTATTCCGTATCTGAGAAGGGATTCGCAGATACCGTGATATAGGAGTTTTTTTATGTTGGGTGGAATAATGTCTTTAACTTGAGTTTTGCTGCGATAATCCGGAGTTTGGTGTGTAGGTATTCTATATGTTTTGTCCATTTAAGGTGGTAATCTATATAGAGACCAAGATATTTTGCATGTGTTACAGGTTTGATTTTGGAACATTGGCAGATATTTTTGTTGTTAATGCAGCGGTATGTGTGACAATGTATCGATAGTGATGCAGGGCGTGTGATTCTTGGGTTGTGTATTATCAACATCTGTGTATTAACAACATCTGGGTTGTGTATTATCAACATCTGTGCCGTTGATTACAATTGCATTTTGGTGGAAATATGTTGTGATTTCATTTAGGTCTTGTTGTGCTTTGCAGAGAGCTGTGTTAATGTCTGTGTGGATTGCTAGTAGTGCAGTGTCATCTGCGTATTGAAATATTTGACTTCTTATGGATATGTTGTGAACATCGTTAATGTATATGTTGAATAGAGTGGGTGATAATATGGCACCTTGAGGTACATTTGTACCTGTTTTTGTTACTTGTGTTCTGTTTGAGAGGTAGTTCTTGAACCATGTATGCAGTGTTCCTCTTATACCTATTGAGTATAGTTTGGTGAGTAGTATGTCATGTTCAAGTGTATCAAATGCTTTGATTAGGTCCAGCAGTATAAGGTCGACGTACTTGTTTTTGTCGAGAGCTTTGTTTATTGTGTGGGCGATGTCTTCTAATAAAGTAATTGTGCTTTTTGTTTTCTGAAACCCGTATTGGTTTTGTGAGATGATGTTGTACTTCTGTAAATAGTTCTGTAGTCTGGTGTGTGTTATTTTTTCTAGAATGTTTGAGATGACCGGTAGGATAGATATTGGTCTGTAGTTCTGAGTATCGTTTCTTTTGCCATGTTTGTATATTGGCGTAATTACTGCAGTTTTTAGTTGTTGTGGAATAATGCCTGTATGGAATATTATGTTCATGAGTTTCAAAAGTATTGGATTTATTTGTTCAAAGTGTGTTATATGGACTGCGAGTCTTATTTTGCCTATTCCTGGAGTGGTCTTTGGTTTTAGTTGTAGGATTGCTTCTTTCAGTTCCTGTTTTGTTATGGGTGGAAAATACATCGTTTGTTGTTGTCTTTGTGTCGGTAGTTTTTTGTTGATCGTTGGTAGTTTGTCTTTTTTGAGTTGTGTGATGTTGTTTGTGAAATCATGGTTGAATGAGTCTGCTAATTCCTCTTGGTTTCTGTCCTGACCGAAGCTTTTTGCAACAAAATCTTGTGCTGAAGTTTTCTTTTTTCGAGTTACTAATTCGTTGAGTGTAGCCCATGTTTGCTTAATGTTGTCGTTATATTCCATGAATTTTTGGAAGTAGTAACGTCTTTTTGCCCTACGAATTTTTGTTGTTAGTTTATTTCTTGTGTTTTTGTATAAGGTTTGTAAATATGTGTTACTGGATGACTTTTTAAGTTTTTTCCATAGATTTTCTTTTTCAGTAATAGTATTTAGTATGTCGTCATTTATCCATGGATTGTTGTCTATTTGTCGCCTCGTTTGTGTAGGTTTTGTTGCTTTTTTGTATATTTCTGTGAACTTTAGTTGAAATTTCTATATAATGTTACAGGATCGTTTATTTTAAGTAGGGAATTCCAGTCTGTATTTTTTACTTGGTTATCGACAATGCTCTTTAGTACGATCGAGTTTTGTCGACTTTTGTGATGGTGGGATATTACTACTAGTAACAATAATAATAATGGAGCCTGCGTAGGCTCTGGCTTTTCCTCCCGAAAACAGGCAAATCAGTCCCATGAACACGAGAAACAGTTATCGGACAAGAAAGACAGTAAAAAACCATGTTGTTCTATTATTATTCCCTGTTAAAGTAGCATTGCTTTCTCACTCTGCACGGTTCAGTTTTTGTTCTAAATGGATCACTTTTATCCTAACATTTTAGGAAAATTAAAATTGTCGATGAATTGCCTTTTCGGTGAACTCTCTGGATACCCTCTATTATACTACCTTTTCTCCCCATATTCACTAAATTTTGTAATTTACATTCCTTTACTTCCCCCCCCCCTCTCCATAAGCAAACCAAGATAAATATCATTCAGTGAAATTCATGTTGACGAGTTTTGTTTTACTGTGAAACTTAAACAGATCTACACTAAAGATTATTGCCAAGGACTTTAAACAGATGCTTTGCCCTGTCCCTTCTTTGGGCGAGATATTAGCTTTATAAAGACTGCTTTAAAAATCTACGTACTATCATTGACTTACAATGCTAGTTATTATTAATTTAATAATGAATTAAATATTATGTGATTATTATTTAATGTCCGTCAGTCTCAGTTTGAATCATTTTAATAGAGTTATCGTCTAAGTGATAAACCTTAATAAATTCGAAGTACAGCATTTCATACGTGTTAAAATAAATAAATAACGAAATTGTGATTTTGCAGGTATTAATCATCGCCAGGACAGTGCCCTCTTGTGGCGATTTGGATTAGCCAGTCCAGAAACTTTCACTTTTACCACCACTACCACAAGGCAAGTTAATAACTTTCATCGCAAAGAATTCAATTCACTTATTTAGTTTGAGTGTTTATGTTCATCTTAAAAGTAAATCACGGATTGGATTGAATATTTATGAAACGACTTCCACTAACTTTTCGAGTTACGGTGACCTTTAACATTTCCCGCATTAGATAAAACAAAAAGTCTCAAGGGAAATGATGAAAAACTTCGACTGCAGTTAACACTCGACCTTAGGCGTTAGCATGGGACAGCTTAGAATAGCTAAGATGATAAGTACAAATCGGTTAATACAACACATAACTTCGTGACAAGAAATAGGCGTATTTTACATACGCTTTTAAAACATACACGCGAGTCTATTGCAATTGAAAAAAGTATTGTACAACCTTGAATATTTTAAACTTCATCACCAACCAGTTGTCAAGACTTGTTTCCTATCCTCATGAACAATTCACTACTTAAGACTCGAATATTGGCTGCCAACGGTGAGATGTGACACCAGGAAACGCCAGGGTGTGGCGCGCGTGCAGAATTCTCATGAGGTTTCCTTCGGACCTTGACTATTCACGAGATAGGAAATATAGATCGCTGACCTACAAGCGATTTATGTATTTGCACGGAAGATCTTTCCGTGTACACACAGAGGGCGCTAGTATAGCTTAATTGTTTTCTAGGAAATTCGAGAGAGAATGATGAAAAGCAAATGATAAAGTTTACGTTTATTAATTGGAATAATCCCGAGAAACCTTCGGTCTTTTCTTCGAATAACTAACTCCATGTTTTATTTTATCTCTTTCCTTTTCTGTGGTAGATTCAAACGACTTCCCTCACCCCCCCCACCTCGATTTGTCGCTTGGTTTGTTCTTTATAACTTCCAGGCAGACCGTATTTTTAATTTTCTCTTTGCCCACTATCTGTTGTTATCTAAATAAAAATAATGTTTTCTGCGAATATCTGTGATGAGTTCCTCATGCCTCAGTAGGTCAAGTATGAATATAACATCAGTCTATATGCCATATCTTAAACATAAAATGTTATACAAAATGTTCTATTGTAGGATGATTTCCATATTGTAAATCCTAATCTAGAATGATTTATTGTTTCTGGGAATTATAGATGAGCTATAGATGTACATTGTTAAAAGAAAGGATTGTTGCAGAAGACAGAATTCTAGTATTTATCTATTGTCGTTTTTCAATTGTTATCAATGTTCATGTAATATTGTTGGGCAGTAACAATGCGTAAAAAAACAACTGCAATATTTAAACAATGCACGCGCGCAATCAAATAGAAATTTTTGATAGCTTTTGCAAATCTAGAATATAAGTTAGTCAACAATTGCAAAAAAGGTGTTGAATTGGACCGTAAATGTTTTGGGAGATAAAATTTTAGAATAAATAAATAAATACCCATTATTTAGTCTTCCTTCCGTATGATAATCTTTTAAGTCTCTGAATCTAGTACTATCTCAGGTACAAATACGGTTATTTAATTAAAAAAAAAAACTCTCCAAGGTCTAATGACGTTGCCATAACGAAATTTCTGTTTGTCCACGTACTTTTCATTATAATGAATTGAAAACAAGTTATAAAAACGAAAGAATTGCCGTTTTAAGGAGAAATATTTTTTTGTTCCTAATCACAGATCAAATGATTAGTAAACGGAACACATCCCTAAAATATACGTCTTGAATCATATCATCTTCAAATAAACTGGATCAACTTGGTTAATTTTCAATGTATATGCATGTCTTTACTAGAAAACTATTTTTATGGGATTTATTTTGTTGAGGAGCTTCTACTTTCTTTCTCGTTTATCTTTTATCTTTACGTATTTCTGTCAGTTAATTGTCACACTTAGAATTAGTCTGGTTAATGAATAGAATTAATTTACACTCATTTTGATGCCATACACAGAAAAAAAAAAATTGTGTGTGTATGCAGTTCACTCTGACTATAATAAACTGTCGAAAATTTCTACTGAAACCTTTATGAGACCTCGTGGATGGTTTAGTTAGTTCCGTGGATGGATTTAGGGTACATAATCTTGAAATTTTGGTCTAAAAATTAAAAATGAAATTTTTTCAAGCTCCTTCATTACACCACTAAACAGGGTATTTTAGGCGCACACCAACCTGCTTAATCTCATACAATTCATCCAATACTTCGCAAAATATGTTCCCGATGGAATCCAAACAATGGTGTGTTTGGTTGGAAAGAGGAGATGCTTTCTACTCGGTCAGTCAGGATGGGTTGTCGTAACGGGTAAACTAATGCATTCTTTGTCTCGTTTGATTCACGTGGTAAGCCATGTTCGTTTCTGAGAGATTTATTCCAGGAAAGAAATCTATTATTGCACAGTCTTCTTTGAATTTTCTGTTCAAGAAACAAAGGGATCAGCACGTTCTGGCTAATCTGTATTTAAAACTGGCAATACTGACGCTTAGAGTTAGTTTGTTCCACTAATGATCCTCGCGAGATTTTATTCATTATCCGTTTCCCTTTAACATCATCCCATTACTCAGAAATCACTGCCGAAGAGACGCGAAACTGTTAAATAATTCTGATATAATCCAGGGGAAGTCTGAATTATTTATAGAGGATTAACGAGTTTTTGAAACATTCAGAACTAATAGACGACTTCAGCCTTGAAAAATTCCTTCGAAAAAGAAAAGAAAAAGAAAAAAAACACTTTACAAACCAAATTATCTCTTACTGACTCTACTACCGATGCATTAAGATGACTTAAGGTATTTGGTCTGAAACAGAAATGAACTTTTTCCTTCCGTTTTGTGTCCGTAATTATCTTGAATATTCAGTCAATTACGAGCCAACAGTTTATTTTTCTTCACGGAAAGTCAAGATTTTCATTTTCATTCAGCAAACGAGCAAAGCCGCCGAAGAACACACAAAATCCCTTCATGAGATTTAATCTGATTGTTTCGTTTCCAAACAGTAGTGTATAATAATAATAAAAAGATTCTGCATATGTAAAACAACCAGTTTGCTTGCTGTGTGAACAAAAATGAAAAAAAAAAAAAAAAAACTCGCTATTTCATTTATATTATTGTTTTGCTCAATCTGTTGGTCAGATGTCATCATCCATTGTATCATTATGATCTTTGTGATACGTTTTACTGTTGCTCAATGCTATATTTCTTATAGTCCTTATAAGGACTGGCTTAAAGGGGCGAAGCAAGAATGCTTTTCATCTTCCCCGTTATCTGTAGAGGACAGTGTAGGGATAAGGTGTTATTGAGCTATTAAAGCTCTGATCATGGCAGGAGGGTAACAGCAATAGCCGAGCCTCAGTTAGAACTTCATTAGCTACAGCATTGCCATCCATTACCCTCCAAGGGTATATTGTTGCCATCATTCCATTCTCCTATACTTCTTTCTACTGATTGTATTCTTTATCTCATTTCATTCATTGTATATTTTGGTGTCGTGAAATAAAAATGTTATTTCCATAGAATATCTTAGCAATAGTACACGATTAAGACAAATCAATTATATAAAATTAATGGAAGCCAAACAGTAATCCCATCTGTGTGTCATTGATATGACAAGTCAATACCATATTTCACCTCGGAGTGATCTCGATAAAAATAGCTACGGAAGCATTCGTGAAATTTAGGTGGTAAGCAGACACATTATTTGCAAGAATGCGGAAGCCTGCATAACTCGTCGGGATTTAGTGACGCCCCCCCCTCCCAGTTTCTCCAAGATTCCGAAATATAAATTGTCGTTATAATGACACTATTTTATATAATATAAAATAGTGTCACTGTTACTAGAAAAGCAATCATAATCTTCAGTGCAGGATGACCACTCAGCAAAAATATTTCGTACTATAACTTATGCAGAAAAAGGTACTAGATCTCAAAAAAAAGTACTAAATTTTTAGTTGCTTTCGTTTCATTCACTCTATTTAGGACATTTTACGGTATTATTATTACCTTATTATCATAGATGAACTCAACGTAAAACCGCTAAATTAACACATGTGTAACAAATATGAAAAGAAAAAAAGTCAAAACTCACTTCACTGTAGTCATCTATGAGACTAAGAGTTGTCAATCATCATAACAGAAGTCCCAATCTTAACTCTAGCGCTTCACATGTGTATTAATTTACCATATAATTTTTAGTCTCATTTTAGTGTTTAAAATATTGTAACATTACATCTTCAGTTATTTATTATGCTATTTACATATATACAGGGGTTCCCGCCCACAAGAAAAACATTGGAATTATTTATTCATTATTTTTATCAGATTTTGCTAAATTAATTAACTCTTCAGAAACAGTAAAATCTGTAGCTGATGAATGTTTCAATTTTTCTTTTGTCAAAAGGAGTCCATTCATCAAAGGAGGTTTTCTTTTTTTTTTTTTTTTGAGATTTCATTGCATGAATCTACAGCCAACGCATTTTTTTTATAAGATAGTTACATTTAGTGCGTCCACACTGTATTTTCTTAGCAATTTCACTATCAGGAGCAATTGTTTTCAATAGAGTTGGAAGAGTATCCATAAGCCACAAAAGCAAATTGTGTTCAGCATCCAGGGCCGTTCCGTTGGTTTGCGACTCCTGAGTGCAAAATTTTTGTGTCCTCCTTTCCATTAAAAATTAAAGGATCAAATAATTAAATTTTAAAAAAAATTAAATACAATAACACGTTACGAATCATTTTATTATACTGCACATTAAGAGGAATGTATATTAAAATAAAGAAAATCACAAATAGTAAAAAAAAATCTTATTTTTATATAATAAACAAACATACTCCTATAATGTAACATGGAACACGAAAAGAAAAGAAGAAGAGACTCTCAGAATAACTCAGCGTTCAATAGAACGTAGGATTTGTAACATCAGAAAAATGGAACATGTTAGAATCACGGAACTAAGAAAGAGATCAGGCATAAAAGATATGATGACTGCAGTATATGAAAGCAGGATGAGATGGGCAAGTCACATAGCCAGACTGAGGAATAATAGATGGACTTACAGAATATTCAACTGGCAACCAAGAATAAAGAGAAAAGCAGGGAGACCACCTAAAAGATGAGAAGATCCACTAGTGAAATCTATGGGGATAACATGGAAGAGAGAGAGGCTCAAGATCGAGATCGTTGGAGGCATCTTTGTAACCTGCACTCATGGAGAAATCCTGAGTGAAACACAGGACCATCAAGAAGAAAACTGAAGAAATTCCTAGAATGTTTGTTCAGTGTGCTGAGAGCAATGATTAAAGTAAGTTGTGTTGAAGCTCGTACCATTGATTTAACTACCGAGCGACTCAGCCCCTCGTTGAAATCTCTCACATTCGAAGGTGACAAATATGCACCAACTGTTCAGTGTATTATTTATTCCCTATTTTTTATGAACGTGTTCGATTATACCACCCCTAAATTGTGCCTCCCGGGTTCTTTGCACCCCTGTACGGAAGGGGACCTGTCTGCATCATATGCACATAATCTTAAATCTGCCTCTTTAATTTATTTTTCCGACTGATATTTGGAACTGGATTTAAACAATGCCATTATGCCTGGTGAGCTTCTTTTAGATTCTACATTCTGATAGTCTTTTGGAGTGTTTGCATAACGAATCAATAGACATTGCTACCATTAATGCTTATATCACAAAATTTACAATAAGCAGTGTGTTCTTTACTTTTACCTGAATAAATCCAGGATTTAAGAAAGGAATCCTCCAACTATTCTTCTTTGAATTTTTGCTTATATGATTTTTTCATCTTTTTAGATGAAAAAAACCTTGTAAACCTGAATTTGAATCATAACTTGCATCACTTTCTCTTTTATCTGTGTGAGGAGTGGTTTCTTGTGAAGTGGGAAGGGCTGGCATTGAGATCATCACTTTCAATAGCTCGTTTATGTACTTTGCTGACTCATGCACTACACATTTTCTCCTGGGATTTAGAATCAAATTTAAATTTAAAACGTTTTGCTTGTCACTTGTCCATGTTTAAAAGTAAAATCTAAATAATAATATTTTCGATGAAGAATTAAACAAATTTTTGTTAATAAAATTAATAAAAACACTGGACTTTTTATAACGCGCGAGAAGTGTTTGAACTTTGAACAGCGAAGAATATATTTTCATTGGCTAATGGCAGTCGTATTGCCAGAGTACGGGATCGTATGGATGGGTGGGGGGAGAAGACTAGCAACAGTGAGAGGGGTAGGAAAAAAAGAGAAATCATATTCTTGTGTCACTGAATGTGACATATGGGGAGGTGGGAGAAAAGAAAAATATTAAACTCATATGTCTAACTCTCATGTTGTTATTATTATTCGGAAGGGAAAAAGTACTAGATCTGTTGGTGAACGTACTAGAACACTAAAAATTTATAAAACATACCAGATCTAGTATCTAGTGCGAAAGTACTAGATGTGGTCACCCTGCTTCAGTGACTAAGCAAACTTGGACTTGAGTTTTCTTAAAGTTTTCTTATTAAAAACAAAAGTTTCATTATAGTCCGAATACTATTAATTACATCGAAAAAACCTTATAAATCATTAAATGTAATAAAAAAAATATTAAATTTTAGTTTATTAATTTTTTATAACATTAATTTAAAAATTTACATTCTAAAATTACTTTTTTAATTTAAAACCAAAAATATAATTTTAATTTTAAAATTAAAAATTTTACAAAAACTTTATTTTAAAATTATAAATAATATATTTTTTAAAACAATTATTATAATCTCTGAGTATGCTGACAACTAAAATCATTTAAATCTAAATATGATTTGTAACTAATAAGTTACGTGCATTTTTTTTCCAGACCATCCGATTCACAGAATAATCAGTTCCTAAAGCCACCCAGTTATGATCTTTCTGAAGAACAGTTAATGGCTAATATAGAAAAAGAATTTGCAGAATGCGGAAGTGCAATGTGACGCAATGATGTGGGTTAAAACGAAGAAATTAGATGCCAAAATATGACGGATAATAAAAGCTGTTTTGTGAAGGATGGCGTAAGTCATCGGAAGAAGTGGTCACCGGATGCAAATTTCCTATTTTTAAGATGATAAACAGGCCTTAGTGCTCTATGATTGACTATTACCACACAGAGAATATATGTATTGGTAATCCATACTGGATATTCATTCAAATATATACTGATAATAAATTATTAATCCTTTGGTTATTTAAATGAGAAGATCGGAATGAAATATTTATTATTATTATTTTTTCTCTAAACAATTCAAATCTGTACTCAAATGAATTATTCATTTTAATTAAAACAATTTCAGTAATGTGGATAAAATAAAATACGAATTATAGTGTCTCATTTTATCCATATTACTTGAATGTGAAACAATGCTTCTCAGTATCTAAACAATCGTTTTTGAATAATGAATGAAATAATACCTTAAACATTGTTGGTAGGCAAACAATCGAAGTTGATGCAATTAACAACTAAAAAAAGCACGCAACAATTGAAGTTGATGGAATCAACAGATATTTTGCGTAATACCCATATAGAGCTTAAAATACGCATCCCAATGGATTGAAAAACAAAACCTTATAGTGTATTTTATTTAGGTTCTCTGTAAGTATTACAAATGTCCATTAGGTGTCAAACCATATGTCTTCCCTACAGATTATTGAATCTTTCGTTAATGGATTTATTCAGTTATTATTAACAAGCATATTTTTGCCTAGAACTAATGGAAAAATACTTTTTTTTCCCTAAATCACATTAACAGAAATTAAGTTAAATTATAACGTAGCATCCAGTGATGTGTTTACTGAAATTATTCGTTTATTATTTGATGATGTTTAAACGATTAAAAAAAACCACGACAACAATACTTTTGGTAAGACACCTGTTTATCGGATATTATGTCCAAGAGCACAAATATTGTGAACTTCTCTGTGAATAACAATACTTTGATTGTTAGAATGCTTTCATATTGTGTGAGAAAATAATAATCGTAACAATAAAAAAAAAAGTTTTATAAATGTGGCTGATGTATTCTTCAGTGAATGTTGATTTGTACGCATGTAATAACATTGTCATGTTCATCTAATAAAGGTGATGATCTCTTATACGACCAAGTATAATTATTCCTTACGAAATACCAGTAATAAAATAACTACAAACCATTTACATGGAATAAACATTTCAAGGAAACAGCACACGAAGAAAACGGTTGCCATAGTTACTCATTGTGCAATGAAATCACAGATAAACTGTTGCTATAGTTACCATATTCACTTCATGAATGTTTGATTTCCAGAAATATGTGGTTGCTATAGTTACCGTGCTATATTTATTTTTTGCGGTTCAAAAGAAATACATATATATTAAAAGTTTAATGATCTAGTGTTGTTGTAGTACGACCAAACTGTGTATAAATTTTACGACTGTCTTTTAGTATTATTATTACATTTGTATAGCATTGCTCTTTGTCGTAATCATAACTGAGTATCATGCCTCATCAGTTATTATTATTATTATTATTTGTAGTAGTAGTAGTATTCACATAATTGATACACAGTCACAACAAGATATCATTTAAACAAAA